>NC_074718.1:13110458-13710458 GCF_947242115.1 Biomphalaria glabrata | reverse complement strand
GTTATCATGTGTACACATTAAACTTACTTTAAATGCGCATACTTTCTTTTCCTATATTAACAAATCTAATGTATACAAATCGCTAATCGTATGCTTCTGAAAAATTAAACTCGACAAGATATTTTCTTTTTTTATTGACTGGAGTTTCCGTCAGTTCATATTCTAAAAAGAGTGAATCAAAAGTGTTCTATGACTTTTCTTTTGGACTAAGTCTTATTATTTATGCTGTTTTCCCTCTCTTTGGTAAGTAGTCAATATTTTCATTGTTATTTGCTTCATTAGAATGACGTCATTGAATTGGTGCTCTTATCGTAAATTATGTGGACGTCATTAAGCACAGAGCGTCTTGCGGCGTGTTTTCATTGATGACGTCATCCGCGGTGTTGCTGATTTCTTGCGTTTGATCATTGTTGATGTGTGTCACGTGACTGGCCTACTTACATATTAAACAAGTTAGTAAATAATAAATGCAAATGATTGTATTGTGAAGAGCTATTTCTTCCCATTGTCACTCAAGTTTATGACATCGAAAATGTAAAGAAGTTCTAGGACGGCCCAGCTGTTTACTGCAGTGATTGTTGACAATCTTACCAGACAATTTGTTGAGTATTTTGGTTATTCTACGCATATTTCTAACAAGAAAGTCCTCTTTTAGTTGTATTGTTAACAGTAGTGTTCTTATTGAATCCCTAGATATTTGCAGAGTGTAGCAGACTTCAATTCCTCAATGCCATCAAATGTAATGTTAATGTTGGCTGCTTCGCACTTATTAATGCGTATGATATCACACTTGTCTAGGTCTTAAGACATAAACATATCGTCACTTTACCGTTTTAATAAAGGAATGTAATATTTGTTCCGTTTCTGTATATACCTTAAATCCTCCATGTACAATAGGCTAAACAAATTTTGCGTACATTTAGTGTCAACCTTGATATCGTTTGTAGTGCCATGGAGAAATTTAGATAGCGGGTTAATTGCTAGGCAAAACTAGAGCGTAGAGAGTCACCCTGGTGTATACCTCTTCTTATGTGGACAGAACATAATTTATCACTTTTAAGATGTAAGCTTATCTTCCAATTATCCATCCAAAGTCAGCAGTTGTTAGTTTTGTTTTTATAATGCTTGGGTTGATGTTATGAATTTCCAGGGTTTTTATTAGCCAATCATGCGGAACTGAGTCGAATGTTTTTTGTAGTCGATGTAGCACATGTGGTTTTTTTTCTTCTATTAGCTGGGTGCAATTTAATTCCATCAATAGTTAGTTGTAATTTACAGCCCCATTGACTCTTCAATAAACTCTGCTAGTAGTTTATGGACAGAACAAAATGTGTGCACTTTACTTTTAATAGTGAAGTTAAAAGTTTCTATACAACTGACAAGCAAAGGTATCGGCTGGTTGGTCAATGGATGATTGGGATTACGATCACCCTTTTTGGGGAGGAGAAATATTCTCCCTTCAGTGAGTTCTGTCAGAATTTTAATATTTTTATTATTATATTGTCAACTGAAAGGCGAGAAATTAAAAGCATACCCATTAGTTTTAAATTAGATATTTTAATATTTAGCAGATATAACTATAAATATTGAGATATATGGTGTAACCGGTGAAGCTGTTTGTTTGTATTACAAACTAATTTTATCATTAACTCGGAAACAATGATCGCTCAATATGTCGACCTTGACATTGTTTAGTTTGTTTATTCATCTCTACATCTGGCCCAATCTTCATATTTTTCATTTCTTCCTTGATTTCAAAAAGTTTTCTTTGTATTGCCTCCACATTTTCCCATATAGATTGTCTTCCTTTTCTATGTTATTTGTATTTTTATGGCTTCAAGAATGTAAATCAGATTTTAGAAAAGTAATCAAGCTGTGTTGAAATTAATCTCTTCGTAAAATCTAAAGTCCCCAGTTGAGCAGCAACTTATTCACATTTTAAATATATATAAATACTAGACATATGTTACCCGCGACCCGCGGGTCTTTATTTGCGCATTACTGTCGATATAGTCACTGAGAGTGTTTTGTAAACAATGAACGAAATAATAATGTAATTAGTAAAGCGAATGTGTCAATGTAAAAATAGTGTGAATGAAGCTCTCAAATCAAAATAGCTAATAGGCTTAAATCCATTTGTTCAAATTAAAACATTTGCTTGTAGGCCTACATATATTTGATTAAAAGTTGAGATGAATAGACTTAATTTTGTATGTTCATGTGTTGAAGTATAAAGTAGATCTTGAGGTAGACATAGATCTAAATCTACACTAATATAGAGTTAAAAATTGGCTTTTATAGAGTTCATTCTGTGTTGCGCATGCGTGACCTTTTTTCATGAATGAATATAGGCCTATCTCAACACGGCTACGCAGCTTTGTTTAGCGAACAGCGAACGAATGTATTAAAAATGCTTTAGAAAAACAAATTTGAATGTTAATTTGATTAAAATATGAAATGAATGGACAATAATTAGTATGTTTATGTGTTAAAGCATAAAACTATCTTTGCGAAAAGAAGTTTTATCATCTTAGAGTTCAATAAGAGTTTTAGACCTAGGCCTAGGAATAGACTAAATAGACTCAGTAGAGAGATGTGTTAATCACTGTTAATGTGTAACCATTTGGTAATGTCTAATGAAAGGATGTTCGCCAGGAAATCTGTAGTCACAGATATCAGGAACTAATTTATGTAAAAAATGCTTTTGAAACACAAAATTGAAGGTTAATTTTATTATATAATGAAATCAATGGATCTTCTTTTGTATTTTCATGTGTCAACGTAAAAATTTATCTGCGCAAAGTGTATTTCTTAAAATTAGATCTAGGTCTAAATCCTTTCGATCTTTTCTCATGTCAACATTGTTAACCATGGCCTAGATCCATAAATACTAAAGCTTTAATAGAGTCGGACAACTTTATTTTTTTTGAGGGTCTTAAGTTTGTTTTAGTAATACAGTTCCTCAGACTTATGACTGAGTGATGTACATGAACCTTGTGGTACATAAAAACAGCTTTAGGAATTAAAACGCACCAACAAAAACATTTATATTTCTTGGAACCCTTGGGCTCCAAATGAAATCAGGACAAATCCTTCCGAGAGAATCCCAATATCTTAATTCGTCTCCAGCAGAGGACAGTGGACAACCACGTGATCGTCAAGTTTGGACAGTTTATGAACAATTTTAACGTAAATTGTTGTGTATACCTTGAACTTTCGTTAGTGTCTTATGTGTTGTTGGCAATGTCATCTCTTCAGTACTGAATAAATATAAATAAATAAATACAAATGTTAAAAAAAAAAACAACCTACATTCGAAATGCTTAATTAAGCAATTTATATTTCTTCGTTTAACGAAGAACATTCTTGACATCCTTCAGTGTTACTGTGCAGCTCATTAGTAAGGAAGTCAAGGTGACCTGATTCCGCATTTTATTTCGAACCATATCAGGGTGGGCCTTAGATAATCACATGCCTCAAGGCGTCCCTAGATAATTACATGTCCCAAGGCGTCCCTAGATAATCACATGCCCAAAAGCGTCCCGAGATATTCACATGACCCAAGGCGTCCCTAGATAATCACATGCTCCAAAGCGTCCCTAGATAATCACATGCCCCAAGGCGTCCCTAGATAATCACATGCCCCAAACGTCCCTAGATAATCACATGCCCCAAACGTCCCTAGATATTCACATGCCCCAAGGCGTCCCTAGATAATCACATGCCCCAAGGCGTCCCTAGATAATCACATGCCCCAAAGCGTCCCTAGATAATCACATGCCCCAAAGTGTCCCTAGATAATCACATGCCCCAAGGCGTCCCTAGATAATCACATGCCCTAAAGCGTCCCTAGATAATCACATGCCCCAAGGCGTCCCTAGATAATCACATGCCCCAAGGCGTCCCTAGATAATCACGTGCCCCAAGGCGTCCCTAGATAATCACATGCCCCAAAGCGTCCCTAGATAATCACATGCCCCAAGGCGTCCCTAGATAATCCCATGTCTCAAGGCGTCCCCAAATGAAAAAAATAAAAATTAACAGTAAAATAACTAAAATAACGCAATTTATAAAAAAAACCTTTGTGTATTCTAACAATACCATTGGTCGCAAGTTACTCTATTTTATACTTTACGAGGCCCCCACCACTCAGAGGCCCCCGGCAGTTGCCTAGTTTGCCTATGCCTAAGGCCGGAACTGATTCCATTGCTGTTCGAAAAGACAAATACATGTAATATCACTCCAACGTGCATTTCATCGGTAGGACTCATTTCCTCAACGTTAGTTCAGAAATTCATATTAGTTTTACCTTTATTTTGACACGAATTATTTTTATTTTTGCTTCATCTGATATATAAGGACATAGTGTCCGACACATGTCACTACTATTGATTACGATTTACCTATGTACAATGCCGCCATAAATTTTATTTTATTATGTTTTATTAAATAAAAGTTTAACATTATAATATTAGATTCTCCAAAGAATCTAATATATATTTATTTATAAACGAAAATAAATATTAATTGATTAATGAGGTAAATCTTAATCCGAACTACAGAAGTTGTTTCCTTTCTTGCACGCCTGACTATTGACTGTAAGTCTCTCTGTTATATATCGAATATGAATAATACTTTTATATAATGTTATAACTAATTTAGCCGCCCTTTCACGCAGCCTCTATTCGGTTTGAATAATTATCAAGAACTTTTAACCTGTTATACTGCGTCCTTTTTAGATTTAAGAAGAGAGTACATTTCATAAATCTTTCAGTATAATAATAAACCTATTTGAAACAACCTGTTTCTTTTGGGGTTTCCGAGATGTATGACTCATATTATTGTGATGAGAAAGTAGCCTGATATAGTTGCTGGAAGGGGAAAATAAGCTCTATGTAACGGCCTCTTGTTTTGTTTATTTATATATTTTTATATATATTTATATTATTTATATATTTGTTTTCTTTGCTTTATGCATGTCTTTTTTTTTTTTTTTTTTTTCTGTCTTTAGATTGTGCATGTTGTTTTTTTACACTTCCAGTATACACTACTTAAGTTACTGTCTACAAGTGTAATGTTTGTCTTTCAAAGTTATGGTAATTAATTACAGTGAAAGGAAATGTTCAACAAATCTATTGTAACCTTTTGGTATGAAAAAATCGTCAATAAGTTTTGCCGTCAAAGTGAGTAATAATTTATTTTTTAAAATTATGTTTTAATACAAAGATACTCCATGGTTATGTAATATTTAAGGGACTACTTGATAATTATTTCCCTTGAAATTTTATTGTAAAAAAATCAAACATGTAAATAGTCACATCTTTGATATTATTAATACTTTTGATTCCTCATAGGATGTCAGAAACTTTCAAAAAAAAATAATCATAAAAGAAAGAGACAGAGAGAGAGCGAAGGTATTTTGCCCAAGAATAAAAGTAAATGGTAGAGTTAGTTTTTAGGTACGTGATTGTGGTAAACGTTCAGACTAGGTTGTGTCTGATAGTCGTCCATTGAAGGTGCAAGGTTGTTGACGTTGAAAGTGGTAAGCCTACCATTACCTTTAAAAATGCTTCCAAATATGGATCAGTTATTAGATCCTGACAGCTAGTTAACTCCTAGACTTCAAGTATGGATCAGTTATTAGATCCTGACAGCTAGTTAACTCCTGGCCTTTAAGCATGGATCAGTTATTAGATCCTGACAGCTAGTTAACTCCTAGACTTCAAGTATGGATCAGTTATTAGATCCTGACAGCTAGTTAACTCCTGGCCTTCAAGTATGGATCAGTTATTAGATCCTGACAGCTAGTTAACTCCTAGACTTCAAGTATGGATCAGTTATTAGATCCTGACAGCTAGTTAACTCCTAGACTTCAAGTATGGATCAGTTATTAGATCCTGACAGCTAGTTAACTCCTAGACTTCAAGTATGGATCAGTTATTAGATCCTGACAGCTAGTTAACTCCTAGACTTCAAGTATGGATCAGTTATTAGATCCTGACAGCTAGTTAACTCCTAGACTTCAAGTATGGATCAGTTATTAGATCCTGACAGCTAATTAACTCCTATACTTCAAGTATGGATCAGTTATTAGATCCTGACAGCTAGTTAACTCCTAGACTTCAAGTATGGATCAGTTATTAGATCCTGACAGCTAGTTAACTCCTATACTTCAAGTATGGATCAGTTATTAGATCCTGACAGCTAGTTAACTCCTAGACTTCAAGTATGGACCAGTTATTAGATCGTGACAACAGAAGAAGCAAAGGCTAGAAAATGTCGCCTTAACCTTCGGGCAGGTGGAGTTCGTTAGCCTTGGTTGGATATTTAAGCAAATGAACAATTTTAACATCCCTATTACCGATTGTTTGTATTCCAAGACACTAGTTCGCCGAAGGCCGGGAACGTAGGGGAAACCCCATTATTTTCCTTCACAGTTCTACATGAGTCGTACGGACGTCCGCTATAAAACAAATCCTTGATAAAAGGTATGTGAATGGACAGAGTTGTTAGTAGTATCATGCCATAGCAGTAAATCCTGTCGAAATTCACATAAAGTATCATTTATGTTTAATAATTACAGACTTCGTGAGGTTTCATTCCCTCTAAAATAAAACAGCTTCTTTACGGACTTTCTATTGTATAATTTTATAAGATGTTACAGAAACAAAACCTAGAGATCTACGCAAATAAAAGCAGCTTCATTTTTATTTATTTTTTTTAAATTATTTCTTTTGGCGCGAATTTCTGAAAAAAAAAATCTGGCCGGAAGTGTGATCAAGAAGAATGTGTGATGACATCATATTTCCCAACGTAAAAACATTTTTGGCGTCTGCTGGTATAAATAATAATGATGGCGAAGGAGCTAGGGATTGTGATGGATCGTAACTGATCATGGCTGGAGATCAATCTCCGAAGCCTAAATTCAGAAAGGTATTGATTTATGAAAACTTTATATCCTCAACATGAACGGTTGAACATTATCTGCAGACGATATAAACTCAAGTATAAATATCTGGAATGTAATCTGCTATTCAGTGCTGAAATATAACTCCACAGCCATCCTAATTTACATAGAAACTCATATTATGCTGCTCTTTGATCTCGAAGATAGAGTATTGGATGTACACATTAGGAATATCAAACAATCGAATATTATTGTGTGCGAAAAAAACAAAATCTATAGCCTAATATGTATCTAGCTCAGTGTTTCCCTAATTGTGTTCCGAGGAACCCTAGTGTTCCGTGAGGCATGAAAATGTGTTCCACGAACTACTGGAATAATTATCTAGCAGACAACCACGCTAATTAATCTCTTTTTAAAAAATTAGCAAAGTGTTCCGCTAAATATTTAGAATGTGCGAGTTGTTCCGTTAAGAAATAAAAATTAGATACTCTGATGTTCAGCTGCTGACATTTAAAAAAAAACTATCTTGAACAGACAAATATATATCAAATATCACAATTCTTTAGTGTAGATGGTTTTAGTTCCAATATAGTTCATAATAGCGCGCCATTCATTTCATATCTGTCTGTTTGATGATATAGTTCTTGAGAGTTGTTACCGGTCGTGGTAGACCACTAAACCCTTGTAGGCGTAATATATTTTAACTAATAATACCTGATATAACTTTAATAATTCCTATATTTGTCTGTGGTGAACAAACTAAACTCATTTTATTTCCAATATAAACAAAATCAACTTGTGATCAAATTAAATAAATGTAGTAGGCTTTAGTAATATTCTTTTACAAAATCTAATTCACTATTCAGTCTCACGTTCTGCAGTCGTTTCCCCTAATTAAGACCAAGTGACGACAATGCCACCTATGTTGCAACATTCACAACCAATCGCCGTCGCCATTCAAACACACACACATTCCATAACCCTGAGAGAGTTTGAATGTTGAAACCAGAAGATAGTAAGGACTGATTTAATAATATGTTACTAAATGAACAATAGAGTGTAAGAAGGACATTTAAACACTTTACGTCTGCCGGAAGAAGGACACTGTCTAAAAAAAAAGGAGAGAGTATCCTCCTTTTACCAGAACTCTGGTAATCCTACCACAAACCCAACCAGAAATCAAATATGGGCAGAGAACCCTATTACAAGTTACATAAGGGCAGATAACCCTAACATTAGTCAAATATGGACAGAAAACACTACCATAAGTTAAAAATGGGCAGAAAGTTAGTGATTATGCGTTCTTCCCCATACATGTTTGTTTTTTCTTGAGTATTTTTCTTATATATTGTTACAAATGAACAGTGACAGTTAGAGGTCACCTCGGCGAGATGACACTGCAGCAGGTGTTCTCTGGAATTGACATGTATAAACAACGACAGGATGTGATGTTTCCTCCCGTGTTGTTCCAGAGGATACTAGCAGTGTTTTTGCAACAATGGACAAGCGATTAGGGACTCTATATAAGCCAGAGAGTTAATGTGAAAGTCAGTCGTGAGTGAGTCGTCGGTACTGTTGTCTACTGTGCGAGACAGTAGAAGAGAGATGTGTACGACTCGACGCAAGTTAACTAGGGTAGAGTTAACTGGAGTGGACTACTGTCGTTAAAGTCTATACAGCGAACTACAGTGGACTTGAGCCGTTACAGTCGATACAGTCACTGTAAGACGTGTGCGGCTCTGATTCGGTAGACTTGAGTACGACTTGGTTCAGCTTTGGGAGACCTGGAGCGACACTGGGAAGTGTGTCGTTGGTCTGTTCTGTAGAATACGGCTCGATGCAAGTTGAGAAGAGATGAATTGCAGCGAAGTGAAGAGATGCATTGCAACGAAGTATAGCTAACAGTAAACTGACAGATATTGTACAGTCTTCTACGCTACATGTTACAGTAATGTTAGAGTTAATAGTCATTAAAGTTATATGAAGCTGAAAGTTGAGTCGTCAAGTTCTTTGCAGTGTTTTTATTTGTCAGCCTACTAGTACATTTAGCCAGAAGATTCAGAAATACGTAACAATATTTTGCTTGTATTTTCCAGCATTGCTATCAACCTAAGGTCGTTTAGGTGTAACTAAGGTAACGCTGTGGTTCCTTTTAAAGGCTGGAGATCAAGTAAAACACGTTCAGTCCAATTAAACCGATCACCCGGTACTCCATTATATCATCACGGTAAGTAGGATAGCACCACTCGGGAGGGAGGCCAGATTTGACATAACTAAATCCAAACACGACAACACAATGTTAGATAGAGGCTGAAGCTAATGGTCAGTCCCAGGCGTCTAAGGAGCTATGGTCAGCTCGCTATGAAATAACCTTGACGCATCCTGGGCTCTCTGTACCTTTTATCTCCAGTCACAGCCTGGACGTGACGAATGCCAGAGTTTGGCTTTTGTTGGCAGACATCGCGGGAAATCCCGGTCACGTACAAGACAATACACTTACGAGTGTTAGCAAAGAGCTGGACATTTTGGGAAGTCGGGTGCATGGTATTCCCTTTGGGAAGTATGCAAAAGCATATATAAAGTAGGCACTTGGTCAGTAGAAACAGACGACACTTAGCCATAATTGTTTCAAAGACACTTAATATCGAGTTCTATGGACGATTGTATCAATCCAATTGTAAATTAGACATAGGGGCTTATTGTGCAATATTTAATTGTGGTGCAACTGTGGTAAAGAGTGAGTTCACAAAATGGGCTTGTTAATGTACGGTCTTTTTTTTAACACATTTTTCATGAACTTACTCTGTCTGGTCCAAAGTTTGTACGTGTCAATTCTCCGACATCCAATCTCATATCAAGCTGAAATTTTGCACAATTATTTCTTTTACCATGAGGCGGAGCGGTAAAGCGCTTGGCTGCAAAACTGGGGTCCGGGTTTCGAATCCTGGTGAAGACTGGGATTTTTAATTTAGGGATCTTTGGGCGCCTATGAGTCCATCCAGCTCTAATGGGTACCTGACATTAGTTGAGGAAAAGTAAAGGGGGGTTGGTCGTTGTGCTGGCCACATGAGACCCTGGTTAACCCTAGGCCACAGAAACAGATGATCTTAACATCATCTGCCCTATAGACCACAAGGTCTGAAAGGGGAACTTTTAAAAACAGATATCCCTTTCTTCTCTCCCCCCCTCCCGCCATTTTCCCATTCGGTCCATATTAGTGATAGGATCATAGCGTATTGAGACAAATGATAGGATCATAGCGTATTGAGACAAGTGATAGGATCATAGCGTATTGAGACAAGTGATAGGATCATAATGTATTGAGACAAGTGATAGGATCATAGCGTATTGAGACAAGTGATAGGATCATAGCGTATTGAGACAAGTGATAGGATCATAGCGTATTGAGACAAGTGATAGGATCATAGCGTATTGAGACAAGTGATAGGATCATAGCGTATTGAGACAAGTGATAGGATCATAGCGTATTGAGACAAGTGATAGGATCATAGCGTATTGAGACAAGTGATAGGATCATAGCGTATTGAGACAAGTGATAGGATCATAATGTATTGAGACAAGTGATAGGATCATAGCGTATTGAGACAAGTGATAGGATCATAGCGTATTGAGACAAGTGATAGGATCATAGCTTATTGAGACAAGTGATAGGATCATAGCGTATTGAGACAAGTGATAGGATCATAGCGTATTGAGAAAGGTAAAAGCATGAAATAGCGCTAAACAAAAACAATTGGTAACAAGATTACAAAGAGAGTTTGTGTTACACAAACTCAGAGGCGGCCCCCGTCGAAGTCGGATCCCTGTCGGATCTGTATAATCGCAAATAATATTCAAGAGGTGATTTAATTTTGATGATCAAAAGTAATAATGTTTCAAAGATTCATTTGCCGTAAATTTAAATTTAAATTAAATAAAAAAATAGTAGATTAGTTTTAGTATATTAAAACATTGCAATATTGATCAAAACGTTTGGAAATGAAAATCTACACTTTTTTTTTACACTTTAAGTATAGAAATTGAAATTCTATATCTTAATCTAGTCTATTTTATTCTAAACTAGATCTAGAAATTCTAGATCTAGACTCTAAAATAATTTTAATTAGAATATAAATCCAGATCTAGAGATACTGTAATAAAAATCTAGATCTAGTTTAAAAAATCTAGATTAGATCTAAATCAAGATATCATTCCTTTTTTAAACGCGATTCACATAACGAGGCTTAATAAACATTACTATACCGAGTTCTTTTTTCATTTCATTTGAAGAATTAATTCCATATGACGTCCGAGGAAAAAAAAACACTACGTCACACGGCCTAGCTAGACTAAAAATCGCCTTCATCATTACGAGCCATTTATCGAGTGTTCATAGACTTTGGTGCACCGAGTGCGTTCTTTAAGCATTTCATTTAAAGAATTCATTCCATATGACGTCAAGGAAAAAAAGCAACACTACGTCACACGGCTTAGTTAGACTAAAATATGTTTTCATTAATCCGAGCAATTATTCGAGGGTTAATAGACATTGGTGCACCGAGTGCGTTCTTTTAACGTTACATTTAAAGAGTCCATTCATATGACGTCAAAGAAAAAAATTCCATTACCTCACAATAGGCTAGTACCGGTACCATAAAAAATGTCTTTATTTACACGAGATATTTAACATAGACATTGGTGCACTGAGTTCTAATAGAATTTATTTAAAGAGGATCAAAGCCGCATTGTTTTTGCGTTTTGTCTGTCAGTCGGTCTGTCCGTCATCTTGATATTAAAAAAAATACAACAACTAAAAGTTATTAAAAATTGATTAACCTTTATTTTACGTTTCAAAACATAGCAATAATTTTTAGGTATGAACACAATTGAAAAGTTTATATAATAGATTGTTCCGGATGTTTGTATAAATAGTAAAAGAAAAAGAGAATTTCAGATAAATGTAATACCGTTAATTAAATTTTTTGGATGGTCTCGTATAAAAATTAGATGTACTACAGCCATGTGGAGAGATTTTCATACCTTACTTTGGTGTTTGGATTCTGTTTTCCTTAAAAATCGGAACATAATATTAACGATAATTAGATTTTTTAATGTTTTAGGTAGAAAGTTAAATGTACCGTAAGAGAGTAGTGAGTTAAAATATTTTTCATAAAAATCCGTAAAAACATTATTTCGTAAATAAGAAGATTATTTGTTTATTAATTAGAAGAGGGAGTTCAAACAGTTATTTGGCGTTAGTAGATTTTTAAATAAATTCGGAAATTTCTGGTGACGATTTGTAAGAAACAAAATCCGGAACATTCTTTATCGATTACAAAACTTCTATGTTATGTTTCAGCAAGAAAATTAAATGTCTAAAAAGTAATTTTCAGTAATCAATTCTAGTAAATTACTTTTTTTTTAAGCCCTGAACAACCTATTGTCGATATTTTTAAAATTTGTTTAAAGATGAAAATACGGAACAATTTGATATTGATAACCAAATTATAGTGACGCATTGTCAAATAATATAAATGTAATATAAGTAAATTATGCGATTTCAAACAATCATTAGGAAATTCATGTTTTATAAAACAATATCCGGAACATTTTTACACTTAATGAAATATAAGTCAGTATAGAGATTTTGATTTAGCATTAATATACTATTTACATAAAAAACTGAACAACATATTATTGATAATGTGTTTTTGCAACGTTTAGACATGGAAATGGAATGTAATATAAATTAGAAGAGCAAACAAACATTTGTTTGGGTTGATTAGTTTTGCACAAAAAAATCCGGAACAATCAATTTTTTAGATACTTAAAACTATTGAGATGTTACGGGAGGAACATTAAAGGGTAAATCAGATTTTCAATAGCTTTTAGAGTTCTAGTTTTTTTAATCAAATCTTGACGGACAGACCAACCAACAGACAAAACGCACAAAAATAATCTTCTTTTATTCGGATGGCGGCACTAAGCAAAAAATAAATAAAATCTGATTTTTTTAAAAAAAGTTTAAGGAATTGGTTTAGTACCTGGTCATATTGCGACGTTACGCTACTGCACGAAAATCGCTGCATAAAAAGTCCATTTAAAAAAATGTGCGTGATATTTACATACAAAGTGCATTATTAGCCTTTATAAACAAATAGAAATGTTTTCTTTTAATTTTAACAGCTAGTTGACCAGAAAAAACATATTTAACTATTATTTATATTTGTTGTAAACATTTTCTGTACATTTTAGAAATATATTTGACTTAGTGATACTGAAAATACACAAAAATTGTCCATCTTTGTTAGCACATTGTAACATTGCCTCCCTTACATTTACGTAATTGTTTTAGAATTGGTGTATTTTTATGAAAAAATCGCTTGCATAATTTTATTTTATAATTTTATAAATTAAACGGTTTGCTTTTAGAAAACCAAAAGTAGCCGTTGCACCTAAACTTTTCAAGCCGCATTTAATGATGAAATAATATTTTTCATATCTCTTCTAGTTTTCGAGATCTGAGTGTGACAGACGGACAGACGGACAGACAGACAGATGGACAGACGGACATTTTGCACAAACCTAATAGCGGCTTTTCCCCTTACGGGGGCCGCTAAAAATGTTATTAATCGCACAGATTTGTTGTCGTTGGTCTATTGCACATTTAATTACATTAATTTGTTGTTTGACAAAACTTCTATCAACACTCGCTCTGTTTGTCGGTCAGGTAAAAACTGTGTTACTTTATTTCTCCTACCCCCATTCGGAACATTCGCACAATTATTCATTGACAAACGTAGAGAAGACATGAATCAATATAAAAAAGCAACCAATTAGACAATTGATTATTGGTAATTTGTCAATTAGTTCAATAGCAGCAAGGAAACTAACACTTTAGTATTCATAGCTAAATTTGTTGGGTTTAGTCCCTTTAAATAATTGTTCACGCATTTTCTCCCTCACGCATTCTCCGATCAAGTTGATACTTTAAAAAAATATTTATTGTACCAATCAATAAACAAAAACTCTCAAGTAGTCAATTAATTATTGGTAATTAGTTACTTTATTTGATATCGAATAAGGGAAATAGCTTGTACATTATTGGTAGATATACTTTTCAAGACGAAGTTCTTCCCCTTTAGATACGTTGTTTTTTGTTTGCTTTTTTTTTATGAATTTTTTTAAACTTTGCTTGTTTTTTTTTGTTTTTGTTTTTTTGTTTGTGTGTTTCCTCTTGCAAAATTGTATTCAATATATCTTACCACAAAATGATTTAGATCAATAAGCAAGAAAACATTCAAAAGTACTCTTTAAAAATAAAAGACAATATCTCTTTCATACATTTACAGTGCGATTATTTTGCTCTTAATAACTAATGAGTGTTAGATTTTAAAAAAAAAGGACATTTTTTACCTCCACCCCCCCCCCCCCCATTCCCCGATCAACAATCCTGGTTAAGCCAATGTATAAATCTACTACACTTTATACTATTCTAATGATTGGCTTTATATTTAGACTTAGAAGATGGTGGGCAAAATGTTCCTGAAGATTTACTGATGAATCATGCGGAAATACCCGAAGACGTAGAATCCGGTCAAGATAGATATTTTCCATTTCTCGAGCCAAATTTAAATTTATTTCTTTTTTTACTTTGAAAAATTATAAAGGTAAAACTAGAGTTTACCCAGTGTGGCCAACGAGCTAGTAATTCTTTTTCCAGCGATATACATAAACTGTCAAAAATCTAGGAAAATCTTGAGCCGTTTTCGAGATCTGTGTACACGTTTTCCCTAACCTTAATTTCCACTAAGGTAGACATGGAATAGATGTATTTTAAAACAAAAATAATTATCCTTATTAAATATACCACTTTAAAGACAAAAACTTATTACTCATATCATGTTGAAAATTTCTATTTTTAATAAAGATACTAGGCATATTGAAAACTAGCATAGCCATTTGGCTGTTCTTTGGAGATTACGTGTAAAATGACTTAAATAAATACAATTTACATTTTCAAAGGCATTCAGAAGTAAAGGTATTTCCCCATTGTTTAATAGATTAGTGTTTAAACTTCTTTATTCAACAGTAGATGGCCGAATCTGTGCTTAATTATAAACCAGATGGAAGATAGTTGTTGTTTTTTTTAAGAGGCCCACGAAAGGGGAATAGACTCTATTAGCTTTCTGTGCTCCGTCCGTCCCGTTTAGATCTCGTAAACTAGACAAGAGAGTGAAAATCCAACATTATAATATTTTAGACCTTTCAAAGTTCTGATGCAACGGCTACTTTTTTCTTTTCTGAATATGAAAATTTTAATTTTTAAGTTCAACTATGCAAGCCTCAACAAATAAAAAACAACAAAATACAACATTGCCGTAAAAAAAAATTAATCTATTTAATTGTCCTATGTGTATTATGATGCATTGCAGTATATGCGATAATATGTAAAATTACTTATTAATTAATGCTTTAAATTATGTTCCACTTATATGCATATTAAATAAATGTTTTCTCTTTTGACAAAAAATCTTAACCGTTTGCATAAATTTGTTAAAAATATTACACTCTTTGATGTTCCACTACAATCTGCCTCCTGTTTTTGTAACTTTTAATAATGAATAATTGTAAAAATGGTGTAGTTTTATGAAAAACCCTTTACATTACAAAACAATTAGATCAATTAGATAATCACTATATGACATCAGATAGGCCAGGTTCTAATCTAACTTCAGCGTCATTTTAAACTGTCCTTAGGTCTTCTGGACCGTTGGGGCACTACACAAGATCTATCAACCTTCTTTCTCCATTCTTCTGTCATTTGCCTTTGATAGATTTCATTTTGATATTCTTTCTGAAAATATAGAAACCTGCCTTTTTATCGACCCGTATGAATTACGTCGGGGGCCGATTTTGAGTTTTTGTTTCCACACAAACTGTCTTTGTAACCTATTTATGGTTGTTCTTCAAACTAATTATATAATTCACTAAATTAGTGTTTCCAAAACTTTTTCCCTAATGGAACACTTCGCACATTCTGAGTATTTTGCGAAACATTTTGATTGTTTGTTTTCTATAGAGAAATTAATTCACATGGTTCACATGGTGGCCTATTAGCTTATTATTCAAGCAGTTCGTGGAACACATATTCAGGCCTAGCGGAACATAGGCTTCCGCGGAACGGAATTTGGGAAAGATTGCACTAAATGATCAACCATTTTGTCTGCGGACAAACAGCTATGTTTAGAATTTATTTTCAGTTGATTATCTTTTCAAACTGTCAAGAAATCTTTGCGATTCAGTACATGGTGCCCGATCTTACGCTGCTCACTCGATTAAGATGACAATGTGCGCCTAGTGTATTATCCAAGTTCTACTTCGAAAGAGATTCATGTATAGTCATCGACAATGAATAATTATGCAAAATTTCAGTTTGATCCGAGAAGTTGAAGTTGAAGAAACAACGTGTAAAAGAATCCTTCCAGACAGACAGCCGGACTGAGTTAATGTAAGATTTTGTAAAAATATTTAGGTCGCGGCTGGGTTTGCAAAGTTTTATTAAATACTATTCTCTACGTTACTCTTGGACTCTGAAGTCTCAATGTGGACACATGATGTCAAACTTCCATTTGTTTAGACTAATAAAATCTTTTTGTTGAACGATTGATTGAAGGAAATCGACCAATAACAATTAGACCAAACCATTTGGAATCCGCGTATTTTTGTTTTTACAAAGCTTATATCAATAATGTCAGTCTGTCTTGTAAAAAGTTTGTCAACGTTATTTCTCCGACAGCCTATCTCGGATCAAACTGAAATTTTGCGCAATTATTTTTCCTTACCTGACAACACAAGAATCAATTAAAAGAAATTGTACTTGACTGAAGTAGTGGTATAAGCTGAATTAGTCCCCTTTATAAGTCGCAGCTTTAAAGTAAAATTGTTACAAACAATAGATAACTATCCTCTAATAACTTCTTTTTTCATAGTCACCTCACGTCGGATGGAGGAGGCTTGCGCCATGAGATCGAATTTAGGTCTATCCCTTTTTAGTTTTAAAAAGTCATTTGGAATATCCCTTTCTCCCCCCCCCCCCCCCAAATTTTATTCCAACTGGTCCAGATAAGTCAAGTGATTTGATCAGAGCGTAGTGAGAAAGCTAAAATCATGAAATAGCGCTAAACAAAAACAATTGGTCAAAAATATTTCTAATCGAACAGATGAATTATTGCTAGTCTAAATCTATTAGAAATTCAATTACATGACTGACCCAAGCTAATCGATACAATTACACATTGTATAAGCTTTGTTTCTTTAAAAAAAACTGTTTCTTCTATTCTGGACAGGGGCGTAGCTAGGAATTTTTCAATCGTTTAGGGACCGGGGGGGCTTGGCCTCTTGGAGGCCCCTGTATTTATTTTTTAATGTATAAAACACTCATTTGGGGCCCCCCTCAAGTAGCGGCCCGGGGGGATTTTCAAATTCTACCCCCCTCCTCCCCCCACCCTAGCTACGCCACTGATTCTGGAAGCGTTATATCGCTAAGCTCAACTACATAGACATTGCCAGGGCGACAAGAAAACTCCCCATGCGGTTAGTATTTGGACCGAGTAACTTAAGGTCAGCGATCTATCTATCATGTGACCTATTCTCCCACCCTAACGGCATGAACCAGTGTTTAGACAAACCCGAGGGCGGGGGGTGGAAGAGCGTGAGTATCATATTGATGTGACGTCTGACTTCACGGGGGATAAAACTCGACCAACACTTCGACTGGGATAGAAAAGAAGAGATGGTTTGGGGTTGGAGGGCTCTGGAAAGTGTGGGGGGGAGGTGATTTAAGTGTTATGTGGCTCGAGAGGGCGGCAGCGAAGATGGTCATCGCCAAGCTTTCCATTGATACACTGAAACTGAGGGAGATCAGCGCTGAGGATTGCTGTCTGACTCTGTACACACTGATAAGACTAAATGTACACACTGGTAAGACTAAATGTACACACTGGTAAAGCTGAATGTGCACACTGGTAAGAATAAATGTACACACTGATAAGACTAAATGTACACACTGGTAAGGCTAAATGTACGCACTAGTAAGACTAAATGTACACACTAGTAAGACTAAATGTACACACTAGTAAGACTAAATGTACAGACTGGTAAGGCTAAATGTAAATGTTTATTTTATAAATTTTTCTTAGAGAGCGTAGATGGAAGGAGTTTAGATTTTTGGTGTAGCGGAATAAAAGGTCCAGGACTCTGATAAATATTAAAGTGAAGGGAGGACTCCATCACTGTAGGCTTTCAGGTTTGTAGATCTGCAGAGTCCTCTCTGTTCCACACTTGTCCTTGAAGTCTGCTAAAAGCAGCCCTGACACGTGCAATACGGAATCTTACCTTATCATCTTGGTTGGCTTTTGTTGACATGGTGCTTCCCAAATAGACCAACTTGTCAACATTTGCTAGTTTCAGTTATTTTGTCCATCTATAAGAATGTCTGGTTCTATGACTGATTTATTTCGAGGATGTTGGTGAAACACTTTTGCCTTCTTTTTTTTTTGACATTAATGTTGAGACAAAATTTTGTGTAGGTGTTGGTTAACCCTTTTAAACTCTTTTGAAGGTGCTATTCATCGATCACATTTAGGGCACATTCATCTACAAATAGCAGGTCTATGACGCAGTCATGTTGAAGGTGCTATTCATCGATCACATTTAGGGCACATTCATCTACAAATAGCAGGTCTATGATGCAGTCATGTTGAAGGTGCTATTCATCGATCACATTTAGGGCACATTCATCTACAAATAGCAGGTCTATGATGCAGTCATGTTGAAGGTGCTATTCATCGATGGCATTTAGGGCACATTCATCTACAAATAGCAGGTCTATGATGCAGTCATGTTGAAGGTGCTATTCATCGATGGCATTTAGGGCACATTCATCTACAAAACAGCAGGTCTATGATGCAGTCATGTTGAAGGTGCTATTCATCGATGGCATTTAGGGCACATTCATCTACAAATAGCAGGTCTATGATGCAGTCATGTTGAAGGTGCTATTCATCGATCACATTTAGGGCACATTCATCTACAAATAGCAGGTCTATGATGCAGTCATGTTGAAGGTGCTATTCATCGATGGCATTTAGGGCACATTCATCTACAAATAGCAGGTCTATGATGCAGTCATGTTGAAGGTGCTATTCATCGATGGCATTTAGGGCACATTCATCTACAAATAGCAGGTCTATGATGCAGTCATGTTGAAGGTGCTATTCATCGATCACATTTAGGGCACATTCATCTACAAATAGCAGGTCTATGATGCAGTCATGTTGAAGGTGCTATTCATCGATCGCATTTAGGGCACATTCATCTACAAATAGCAGGTCAATGATGCAGTCATGTTTTACTTTGGTCTTCGTCGTAAGTCTTTGAACATTGAATAGACTTGTGTCAGAGCGATATCGTTTGTCAACTCCAATGCTTTCTTGGCATCTTTCTGCATGACGGTGAACCTAAAGCTGAACAGTGTTGAATCCAGCACACAGCCCTGCTTCCCTCCATTTGAGACAGGAACAAGACTTGAATTTGGCGCCTGTTAATCGCTTTTGCCCCTTCTGTTAGCAGCTTCGGGGGACACAACATCTAAGCAACACTTAAAGACCAGGAGGAGTTGTTAGACGCTATTTGAGACGCATTTTATTACCACTTCCGGTAATACAAAACTTACGGAACCAATTTATTTAGCAAGCATAGAAAATTCACCATTAGCTCTTTTTCTCCTGATTGACGATACCATCGTTGATTTGACCCCATTAAATTAACTTAATTATTGAATTTGTAAACTTTAATTTGTGGTATATAATAAGGGCATGTATTTATCTATACCAATTATAACATTTTCTGATTAAAAGAAAAGCATTATGTTTAATCGTAACAGGGTAGTGATCAACAATAATTACGGAGAGATAGAGTTAAAATGTATTTTATAATAATGCGATACTTCTATTCAAAGTTTTGTTTCATTTCTTCCTTCTCCGTCACTCTGTTCAATTCGTTTTTTTATTTTTATTTTTCATCCCCTTATTAGCTGGAGCTCTTAGTTTTCAAGTAATCTGATTTAAAACGAGATCATTTCTGACGCTACATATTTGATATCTCTTGAAACTTTGTTGATTTTTTTTAATCAATACGAGAACGAGGCTCAACGTTGATTAAAACGGATGTTTAGCATTGTTATATAAAGAGCATTTTCTGTCTTTTTATGTAAATTTTTTTCTTTTTCTTCTGAATTTTACATAGAAATATTCCTCGAGAATATTATTAAGCCCAACTGAGGAAAGCTGAAGCCTCTGTACATCAGATGTTTACGTTGTTTTAGAATCGTACTCTTCAATGCAGCATATCCCGATACAATAACATATATAAGATGCAATATAACATAACATCACAATAACATAGAAAAATACAACACAACAATACAATAACATACAAAGATACAATATAACATAACAATACAACATACAAAGATACAATATAACATAACAATAAAATAACAAACAAAGATACAACACAACAATACAATAACATACAAAGATACAACACAACAATACAATAACATACAAAGATACAATATAAAACATTATCATATAAATTTCTTGTTGTATGTATCAGTATGTCGACAAATATATTATTCCAAACCTTAGAATCTCGCTACACACACACGTAGTTTTAGGAGATTCTCTTTTCTTATGAGAACATTTTCTCTCTCTAATGAATGGATTTTTTACGTGAGTTCCAGAGTAAGCTAACAATAAGAGACTGTCTCTAAATAGACCGAGGGGAGGTGAATGGATGTCTGTCGTGTCTGTCGTGTAAATAATGTTCTGATACATTGCCGAGACGTTATCCGATAGGATACAGAAGTTAGATATTGTCTAATGACGTGTACGTTGTACAAATTGTGCACATCAACTGAGCATGGCCTTAGTCTGACATCTGCGCGAATTGCTTCATGGCGCGGGTTGGGTTGAAGGAAGAAATAATTATTTATTTGTTTAAGATTTTCTTTTTACATACAAAGATTTTTTTCTGGTGCACGGACTAAAGGAAGTCTTGATTAGTTTTTCTTTTTTTCTTTGGAATGGTAAATGAAAAACATATGTACACTTTTATTGATGTGAAATTAAAGTCTTAGGCTATGTCACCTGTAACACGAAGAGATAGCATTATTGAGTTGTCAAAGGTAAGATGTCTGTCTAGCAAGGCACAAGCATCGTTCCCTGGTGATCTCTAGGTCATCTGTTGTAGAGATGTAAATGTCTAATCTGAGTCTGTATAACTTGTACTGTTCAGCAAATAGGTTGCGTGTTTCTGTACGCGTCAAATTACTAGCGAGTTCTTGGTTACAGACATGCAGACGAATAACACAGCTCAACAAACAGAGTGAACAACCAACAGGCTGCATGAAGTATAACTGTTTAATTCACCACGGGAGCAGTCTAGTAACGATGTTACCTCTATGAAAGCCTAGCCTCAACTGTCCGTTCAATCTAGCTAAGCTACAGCCTCGCTTTGAATTTATGTCGTCACAATTATGCGTTCACTATCAGTCACTTAAAGTGCGTCTCTCCACTGTTCATCTGATTTGGTCAACGGTGAACGAGCATTTGGTCCGCACAACGACCAACCGCCTTGACTTTCCCCACCTAAAGTCAGGTGCCCGTTAGAGTTGGACGGAAATTTAAATTCCCAGTCTTCAGCAAGATTCCAACCCAGGACCCCAGTTTCGGAATCTAAGCGCTTAACCACTCAGCCGCGACTCCCCCTGCCTATCTTGCGTAATGGGAAATCTTCATCTTTTCATTTTCTTGCTTACATTTCACCCTATCGCTTTCTCTTTTATTGCTATTGTATATCTTCAGCTAATACAATCCAACAAGCAAAATATTTTTTAAAAAAATCTTTAAAAAACAAAAACAAAGGTTATCTAAAAGGGAAGAAATAAGTCCTTTAAACTGTATCTACCAAAAATGTACAAGGTACTTCCCTAAGTCGATATCAAACAATATTAGTCATTAGCAATAATTGACTATTTGATTATTTTTGTTTATTGATTCATGTTTTGTTAGGTACAATAAATATTTATTTTATGTATCAACTTGATCGGAGAATGTATGAGGGAGAAAAAGTGTTAACAATTATTTAAGGGGACTAAACCCAACAAATTTAGTCATATATGTGAATACTGATGTATTAGTTTTCCTTGTTGCTAGTAAACAAAATGGATGATGGTCATGTTTTTACTGGAAAATTCTATAATGGTGCAGAACAAAAGCATCACACACAACTTGATAATCACTTTAAAAATGACAATGTTTGATGGTCGTACTTGCAAGGAACATTTCAAAACTTCATCTACAGCTTGATGTCATTGTCGCTTTGATTACTCTAGTAGTTAATGTACATTCTTAGACATACAAGCATTTATAATACTTGAAATCCATGCCGATTCGTCACCCTCGCTAAAAGCATTTTGCATTGTATGTCACAGAAATGTTAGGCTTATAAGGTAACTGGAGAATCTTCAATAGTCCCAGGCTCTAGCATTTCTTTCCGTGTGTGTACTAGGATGTAGATCTTCTTTCTATATACACGAGAACTGGCAATATACCTTGAAAACTGGTTTTGTTATCAATGGCGTAATGCTGGTGGGGGGGGGGGGCAGGATGCGATAGCCCTCGGTCACACCTAAGACAATACTTTTGAGGCTGATTGTCTCAATATGTTTGTTCATGTCACTATAGGATTGTGTTGATCAGACTATTCGTTTCTGAAGTTGGTATAATCATCTCTATTAGGCTGTTTCAGACTTCTCCATCAATAGCGTGATGCCGGAGATACTGCTTCAAATTATTAACTTTAGCCGCAGATCTCTCTGAAAACTGAATCTTTAAGTACTACCTCTTGTCCCCTTCTAGCATCATCCAAACTATTTTTAAAACTTATGGAAAAAACATCACCGTTTTAAATAAATTTGTCAACAACATACAACACTGACCTTGAACTGCAAACATATAATCTAAAAATAAACTTAGTGCAATAGCTGCTTTATGTTGCGTGACACACACATTACACCCATTTGGAGATTCCATAATGTCCACAATGTTACACCATACTTAAGATCACCTGCTAAATGTTAAACGGTCGTTTCAGCCATTTTCTCGGATCAAGCTGAAACTATGGTCAATTTTCATTGTCCCTAATAAAAAAGAAATCAATTTTGAAAAAAAAATTAAACAAATTATTTAATTAGTATTGGTAATTAATTATTTTGTTTGATATAGAAAAGGAAAATACACATTACAGTATTGAGAGATATGTCTGTAAGTTTTGTTTTGTTTGTTTTTATTTTCACTTTTTAAAAATATATTGTGATTGGTTGGTTTTTTTTTGGCGACTATTGCAATGAAGCCAGGAGCAAATCACTTCCATCGGGCTTTGATTTGAAACACACAAAAAAAAGGATAAATTACGTGACGTCACGCGGTCGGTCAACTGGAACGAAGTGCTGTCCATCACATTTACATTTTAAATGCGCTTTTCGAATTTTATTGATTTTTTTTATTCGTCTTTTGTTTTTCAGGTCGCCCATATAGTGTGCCTGTGGTTCTAGAAAAGCAGATCACAAGTTCTCTCTCTCTCAAACACATACGCTGGGTCATCGTTAACTTCAACGACCATTGGAATTTCAACTTCTGCGACCTACTTCCCTACGTCATGATCCCTCATTATGTCTTCTAATTCGCTTTGGTGTGACCGGAGGCGGAAGTAAATATCTCTCCTGATTTTAACCAAAATAAAAGCCAAATTTAAAAGCAAAAAAAAAAAGGCAAACTTAAACCAAAAAAAAGTATCTTTAGCAACGAGAAGAAAAAAAATTGACAGAAAAAGAGAGAGTGAGATTGAGACTTGAAAGTGGAACACGCACAGTTCCTTTATTTTTTTATTTATTTTTTTTTTTTGGCTGAAGAATTAATTGGGAGATTTTTGGCCAAATTTTCATTACTTCTTCAAAGTGCTTAAGCTGGAGACTTTGTGAGGAAATTGGAAACGCCTATACATGTACATGGCTTGGATCATGGTCAACCCCCTGCACATTGCAGGTTTCGCCGACTTTGAATCACTATTGATTCTGTCCCTGATGTGCTCCCTTATGACGCTCGTAGCTGGATATAACGGTGCCATTCCTGTTGGTGAGTTAACATTTTGTTTTAGCTAAAATAATGACACGTGTAAGAGATTACAGCAAAAGTGTTTTCAACATGTCAGCAGGAGATGAGTAGTTAGCCTTGGTCAAGTTTAAGTTCCCAATTCAGACCTTGCGATCAATAGGACAGATGATGTAAAGGTCATATGTTTCTTTGGCCATCGTTAACGAGCAGGGTGTCACGTGGCCAGAACAACGACCAACCGCCCTTACTTTCCCTAACTTAAGTCAGGTACCCATTAGAGTAGGGTGGACTTAAGGGCGCCCTAAAAATCCCAGTCTTCACCGAGATTCGAATCCAGGATCCCATGTATGGAATTCAAGCACTATACCAAAGCGCCGCTTTGGTCAAATTGCATTTCAGTTATCTTGATGAGTTGGGCTACCATGACATCAAGAGGTCAGAGCAATACATTTTACTAAATAATAAGGAAATTAAAAAAAAATCACATTCATATTTTCGTATTGTAATCCATTAAATTACATTATTTAAGTGTTATTTTTAGCGGCCCCCGAAAGGGAAAAAGACGTTATTAGTTTTGTGTGGCCTGTCTGTCCGTCTATCCGTCCGTCCCGTTTAGATCTCGTAAACTAGAAAAGAGTGAAAATCCGACATCACAATATTTTTGATCCATTCAAAGTTCTGATGCAACAGCTACTTTTTTTTTTAAAGCGAAAAATCTAATTTTTTAAATCACTTATGGAAGCAGTTTTTTTTTCATAAAAATACACCACTTTTACAACTATTCACTATTAATAGTAACAAACACGTGAGGCTCTTTATTAGGGAAGCCAACTGTTTACCATATTTTGAACACATTTATGCAGACGGTAGTAAATTTTTTGTCAAAATTTTTGGGCTATGTTTGTATTGTGAAGGTATATAAGTTCTGTTATAGTAAGTACTATATTTAAACACGAAAAAAATGTTTATTATTCTTTTAAAGAGAAAAAATCTATTTAGTACTCATATATGTCAGGCATAATTAAAACAACAATTAATAAGTAGTTTTCCATATTATCTCGTGAACTGCAGCACTGATTATACCTCCGCACACCTAACCAAAGAAAAGGATTAAGAGATTGGCCCTTTACAAAACAGATAGATCAATTAGGTATTCATTATAAGACATCAGTTAGGCCAGGTTCACATCTAATTTCACATTAACTTTCACCTATCCTTTGGTCTGCTGGACCGCTGGGGCACCACACGAGATTTGTTAACCTTTTTTTATCCATTATTTTCTGTCATTTGTCTTTGATAGAATTTCATTCTGATAATATTGAAACTTACCTTTTTACCTGCCTGTGTCGACCACTTCGACCACTTCGGGGCCGATTTTCAGTTTGTGTTTCCACACAAACTGTCTTTGTAACCTTGTTTTTACATTAATTTTAACATCAGATGGAAACTTTTAAGCATACTAGCGGTTTGTTCAAAATAAGCACTACTTGTATTGAACAGTGTCGATGTGTAAACAAATATAAGAGAAGAAACAAAGGCACAAATGGATGGCTGCTTGGTCGTATGGTAAGCGCTCTGGACTGTCTTTCAGTGATCTCGGTGGATCCGGGTTACAACCCTGACCGCTTACATTCCCCGTCGTCCTAAAGTCATGTTTGGGCTAGATGTAGGATGTAATCATCTTTAGATCTGAAGGAAAATCCGAGACACATAAAAACATTATACAGTCACAAGTAAAAGTCAAGACCGAAAAATTGCAAACGGTTTTAAAGTTCGCTAAACGTAAATGATTGGTCATATGGAGTATTAGGTTATGGTCTTCAGAGCTCATCCAGTACTAAGGGTCTTGGAGAGTTGTTGTTTGTATATAAATACACTCTCACAAACATACACACTCGCACACACACACACACACACTAACATGCACATGTACACACTCATATAAACATACTAAAGATTGAATTTAAAAAAAAATTCTATTTCTGAAGACTCGACATTTATTCTCAGTATGTGTGGCTGAGAGATATGACCCAGTTGGTTCGAAACCCGACTCGAGTTGAGTTGTGTTTGCCTAGGGGCATCACGGAAACCTTCTCCCAGATACCCTCTCCCGCCCCCCCCCCCCCAACCCATTGCCACATTGTACTGAAAAAGCTTGGACTAAAACTGATAAGATTGCAGTTTGAAAGATGCGCCACACAAAAAGCAATTTTTTTAATGCGCCTTCAAGCAGTAGAAGCAGTTAGTAAAGCTTGTACAGGAAGTACAATGCCCAGTTACTATTTTTATTTAAATCAACGTGAATTAACAGACTTCATGTATAATTTTTTTTTATCCAAACGACCAATTAGCGCACTAAAATATTAATAATTTGAGCATGTCTGCTGAATGGTGCACTGAAGTCAGTGGTTCTCAAACTATCGTCCGCGGAATTCCAGGGGTCCCTGAGACGACTGTTAGGGCTCCGAAGAAATATGAAAATTGTATACAATTAAAATAACTTCTTTGCTAAAAGCCAGTTTATTTGATCGATTAATTTTAATAATAATCAACTCGCCCTCGTTTTATATGTCTATTATGTACTATTCTTTGACGACCTAATTTACATGCTAGGCATTTATGTAGCTTTTGTACTTAGGAATCCGTGAGCAAGTTTTGAATATGTAAAGGGGTTCCCGGGTCAAAAACGTTTGAGAACCTCTGACTTTATTTATGGCTTCTTCTCCCTGACTTATAAAGTGCATGCATCTTGAGAGTTTATTTTAAATGTATTTACTGAGTCAGTAATCCTACTTGACATAAACACAAGGGGAACTATTACTAACTACTTCAGGAGAGAAAACATGGGTCCACAACCAACAGGGACGATATACAGCCAACCTCTACAATACCTTGCTTATGCCGATGACATTGCCTTATTGGGTAAAGAAACCTCTGACATCGCTAGAGCCTTCATACAACTAGAAGAAGCATCTCGACCAACAGGACTTGAGGTCAATGACGGTAAAACCAAGTACATCACAATGACAAGAGACAATCAAACAGAGGGACAAAATATCAAAGTCAAAGACCACGAATTTGAAAACGTCAAAACTTTCAAATATCTAGGAAGTACTATTAATTTCAAAAATGACCTACTAACAGAAATAAAGGAAAGAATAGCAGCAGGCAACAGGGCATTTTATAGCACCCACCATCTACTTAAGAGCAAAATGATTTCAAGTAAAACCAAGAAAATAATATACAAAACTATAATAAGACCAACAGCAATGTATGGAAGTGAGACCTGGACACTGACAAAGACATCTGAAAATTTACTTAACACTTGGGAAAGAAAAATCCTTAGGAAAATCTATGGTGCCATACAGGATGAAACAGGGTGGAGGACACGCACTAACCATGAGTTATATCAATTATATTAAGACCCACCAACAGTGAACGAAATAAAAAAGAACAGACTACGTTGGGCAGGTCACCTTGAAAGAATGTCAGACAACAGAGGGGCGAAAATCGTATACAGGCAAAAACCAAAAGGCAGGCGACCCAAAGGCAGACCCCGAATGCGATGGATAGATGACGTGGAAGCAGATCTGAAGCAGCTTGGGGTTAGGGCGTGGAGACGAAAGGCCCAGGAGAGATCTGAATGGAAGGATGTGTTAAAGCAGGCCAGAGCCCTCCATGGGCTGTAGCGCCACTGGGATGGATGGATGGAATCCTACTTGACAGACCCAAAGGCCGACTTTGACAAAAAAAATAATATATTTCCCAAAATGTTTTCCTCCAATAGTTAAAAGAAACTGAAATGTTCTATCGGAATGACAAAGAAATAGAGAAGGAGATAGGTTGGCAAGGTAACAAAAAAACAGCCAAGCACGACAACGCCTACATTGATACGTTGGCTGTAGCCCTGCATTATGTTATTAAATTATTATGCATGAGCACACATGAGCAATCTGGCCTGTAGGAAATCAGGCCAAGTTAATCGGCTAAGATTTATGGGAAGAGATGGCAATACTTAAGAAAACCAAGATTTGCTTTTTAAAATTAACTTTTCAAGTGTTTGTTTGTTTTTTTTTTTTGCTCTTTTTGAGAGGGTAAGCAAGCTTTAACTCGGTCTTTGAATATCTTTCAAATATTGTATCAACATTTTTTTATGTATGACTGAGCGTAATGTTGTATGACTTTTGTGTTAAAATGGTGAAAAATCTGAGAAGTTTCCACAAAGTTACGAGATCAATAAAGGTATTGTCATTGTACAAAAAATAACAACAAGTTGAAAAAGAAATTCAGTGTAGAAATTAGAAATACTCACCAAAAAAAAATGCAGTGTCGAAATATATTATCAAGACTCACAAGAGACTGCAAGAGTCACAAAAGACAGGCACTACAGTGTAGATATTGATAGATCAGAGAGGATCAATGGACCATTATTTTTTTTGACTTATTATATAATATTATATATATTATAAAAAAATTTACCTAATTATTTGTTTAGCTTCACCCACAAACAGAGGTTACTTTCATCCATGAATTCATCATTCAGACTTAAGCTATCTCAATGTCAAGGCCATGTATGCCATAACTCACGTCCATCCTTGTTACATAGATTAGAAACCCACTAAAATGTTTGACTAGTACCAGCTAAAACTTGGCGATTTAACGGGCTAGCTAAAAATCTGAAATAAAATAGTCTTTTTTTTTTTGTTGATTCTATTAAGAGAATGATACATTTTATCCGGCATGCAATAAAGCGGTTTCCAAAAGACATAGTCCGAGGCGACACATAAAAAGCGAAAGGGTTATAACTCGGATATCATGGCTGAACAGCTCCGGTATACAATAGCGGAAGTAGAAACGACAACGTCAATCCCAGACTGCCTCAGTGTAAAAGAAAGTCATTCTAACTTAGTAGCTACTGAAAGGTTATTATGTCTAGTCTGTTATGTTTCGCTCATTAAAAGTGTGGTACCTAGGGCTGCCTTTATAAATGAATCACGTAGCGGCTTTGTAGGCTATAGGAAATTTTCATGTTATTGAGGCTAACCCATAAATACCAAGCTTTTCGGTGTAAAAAAACCCAACTATATAATTCTCTTTGGGCGCTTATCAGCACTTTTGAATCAAATTGTATCTTGTAGTACAAAGCCATTTTTAGCGTTCCCCGTAAAAGCTTTGTGTGGTCTGTCAGTCCGTCTATCCATCCGTCCGTCCCGCTTAGCGCTCGTAAACTAGAAAAGGTATTGAGAATATGGCATCTGATATTTTAGACCTTGTAAATTTCTAATGCTAATGCAACTTTTTTCTTTTTTGAAAGCACAAAGTGTAATTTTTAAAATCAACTATGCAAACAGTTGTTTTTTTTTTCATAAAAATACACCATTTTGACAACTATTCACTATCAGTAGTAACAAACACGGGAGCCGACTAATTTAAGGTCGTAGGTCGGGGTTGAGTGTCCACACAAACTGTCTTCGTAATCTTGATTTTTAAATAAGTTGCAAACTTAGGTTTCAGTATGGAGTCCCTGACTTTGTTTATGTTGTCCATTTACTGCATTATCTCTCTAGCTTTTTATCTTTTCATTTTATTGTTTTCCCTAAGGTTACATTATATCCCCACCACATTTCTTCATATCGTTTTGTCTTCTTTCTCTCACTTACTGAAATTAATAGCTTCAAGAATCTAAAGAAGATCTTAAATAGTGTAAGTCAAGAGTAGATCACTGAGATTAACGTTTAGCGTGAAAAGTCGCAATGTATTGTTTCATCCCTTAGCTTCACATGTGTGGATTTAGTTTAGTTGTGACTTCTTCTCTATTTATGCCTTTGCCTAATTGTCCGCTAATTTCTCAGTTACGACATCAGAGACTCAAAACATTGGACAGTTCAAGTTTCACATTCTCCTAAGTACTAGAAGTGTAAAACGCAGCAGGGTCGGACTTTAGCCGCTGCAACCTATACGGTCGCAGGGGGGCCTAGCACTTTCATAGGCCCCGCGCTAAGTCTAGGTGTAACTTATTAAATTAAAACATTAAAACTTATATATAATTTTCAGGTTTTCCGCGGTTTCCTGATTTTCCAGGGGCTCCTGGAAATCACCTGTAATTGCAAAATACACCAAAAAGTCATGGAAATCTCCTGAAAAATAGACAAAAGCTTCATTTTGGGATGCCAATTTTACGCGCGATAAAAAAACATTACTGTAAAGACGAATGTATTTTCTAATACAAAATCTAATTTTGACCTGATGCTTATCCCTACCCAGACTGGGCCCCGCACAATCAGTTTTGCATAGGGCCCGGCAATTGCTAGGACCGCCCTGAAACGCAGAGATATATATCACATCAGACATTTCATCAAGTTTGGGTCTCGGGTTCCAGTCTCGGTGAAGACTAGGATTTAGAAGTTAGGTAATCTTGGGGCGCCCCTACGTCCACCCAACCCCAATGAGTGCCTGACATTAGATGAGGAAAAGGCGGTTGGTGGTTGCACCAGCCACATGACACTCTCGTTAATCGTCAGGCAGAGACGTAGTGAGCGTAACGTGCGCCGGGGGCAAGGTAACGTACTGGCGCCCCGACCCCCGATTTTCCATGTACAACATAGGATGTGGGTGACACACCCCTTGAGAGTGGCGCCCGTGGCAAAGCACCCCTTGCCCCCTCCCTCTTACTACGCCTCCGCCGTCAGCAGCAGAGACAGGTGACGTTTACATCATCTGCCCTATAGAGGACAAGGTCTGAATAGGGTACTTTACTTTCATTTTTATGTAAACGAGTTACTTTTCCTTGTTGCTATAATTGTTCTATGACGTTTTAAGCAAAGAGAGGGGTGAGAAATATGTGGGGAAAAAATTCTTTATAATTTTTAACAGCTTAAAGTTAAGATTGACTTGATAGGCTCTATAGAAAATCTTGCCTTTATAGGGATGCTGGGAATGAAATCAAAAATGTCTAGGAAAGACAACTCTAGACCTTTTTTTTTTCGTCCATCTTTTATTTGTGTAGCTTCATTATTCCCCCTTTTTATTTGTCGCTTTGATTCAATTATAACAAATCGCAAATTACTCTGTCCTAACACCTCAAGAAAACAATATTTGACGCCTCTACACAAAAAAAAGCCTCCACAGCCTCGCACTCACACACACACGCTTGCTGCACCATACCTTCCTCGTCGGCAGCACTGAAACCAATTCGCACATCTGTAGCTCGCGGTTATCTTCTCCTGGCACGTGACCTGAAGGGGACCCTATTATTTCCGGTTCGTTATGGCGACTGAGCAAGTTTGACAATATGTCGGCAGAGCTGATTTATTCAACAGCGGAATTTCACATGCAGTGTGACGTTTATTGATTCTAAAAGCGTGATCATAGGAAAATTGTTTGGGCCAAACTAATAAACAATCCATATTTAGTGGGGAAGGAACAAAAAGGGATGAAAAACAAAATAATTTATTTTTTGATTGAGCGTTTTATAACTCAAACATAATAAAAAGTGATATTATGGAAGAAACAATAAGTTTTAAATTTCTTTTCCTTCTTTGAACATACAATACCCCATTGATACAAATTATACCTATGTAGCGATTATTTTTGTCTCAATGAGTCATTAATGTTTTACTTTCTTTGAAAAAGGAAAATATTTTACCCGCCCCATTCCTCTGCCCTAGAACAGAATCCTAGCTAAAGCGAATGTATAGATCTACTACACTTTATATTATTGTACATATTGGCTTTTATATTTAGACTTACAAGATGGGTATAATGTTCCTGAACATTACTTTATTAAACTCTTGAATAATGCAATACCACAGACCTATATCTATTATATCTAGACTGGACAGGGAGATCTTTGAACACTACACAAAATGTCGATAGTCTGTGTGCAATGCTTTACCTTGACCTATCCCTTAGTCTGTTGGACCGTTGGGGCACCAGGCAAGATCTGTCGACCGTCTTTCTCCATTCCTCCCTTTTTTTTTGTTTAGAACCTCTCTCAATGGCAGACCCGTCTATTCTTTAATGTTGTCTTCCCATCGCTTTTTCTGTCTGCCTGTTCTTCTCTCCCTGGCCCTGTTCCCTGAAGGAAGGTCTTTGCGAGCCCCGTCGATCTTGTGCAATGCTTACATGCGGAAATACCCGAAGTTGTAGAGTACTTTCAAGTTCTAGATATTAGCTAGTTCTCTAGCCAAATTTAATTTTTTTTTTTTTTTACTTTGTAAACGTACAACGGTCAGACTCGAGTATCCCAGGTGTGGACAATAAGCTACTTATTCGTTTCCCAACGATATACATCAACTGTCAAATTTCTAGGAAAATCGTTACAGCCGTTTTCGAGATCCGGTCTAGGTTATTCCACTTTGAGTCCAAGTTTGTCCTAGAAGTTTTCATGAAAGTACGAATTGGAAAGATGTATTGTATAAAAGAAAAGAAAGTTTTCTTATGATATTAATAATGTAACTTTTAACAATCCTCATTATGTGAGTGTGGGCTTGACAGGATTAAATTCTCTCTTCCAAAAAGCCCTGGACACAAATCCTGTGGTTGTGCGTAATGCACGTGTGTCAGTGTCATCGTACAGGTCAAGATCAATGGACTTCCCAGACCATTTGAGACTGATCTCAGCAAGTCTCGGGTATTCAAAAGGAATATGCGACGCTCTTTTCTTTTTTTCTATCCACATCTAGGAGTTGAAGTTTGGCCTCAACTGTGCAAAGTAATAACCAACTCGGCCATTGTCCATTCTACGCTATAAAAGCTTGTTCAATGCTGATTAGCCCCCCCCCCCCCCATCACCGACAAGCACGTTTAGGTTGAATATAGTCTGCGGGCTTTATATTAATAAATGTGACTCTTGATAGTCCGATATTTCATAATCCGACACACTCTGTAATCCGACACACTTCGTAATCCGACACACTCCGTAATCCGACGGGGCGTGGACTTACATTCATGTTCTTCTTCTTCTTGAAACTGTCAGGTAGAGTTGAGTCTTCGGCTGTTGGAACTCTAAGCCAGCAAAAGTGAACACGAGCTCCCTCTCACCGGCCTGAATGAGAACAGTGTACACTGTTTTGTCTGGCGGGTGGGTCAGACTCGCGGCAAGAGTCTGTGAGCACCGGGAACCAGCCATTTTCCTTTTCCATACCAGGCTAACAGTGCAGGACACGCCATTTATGTAACGGCCCCTTGAGGAACAGCGCCTGGATTGTGACAAGGTTGTGGGAGATTTTTTACAACTCCGCACAGTGCGATGAGGATGCTCTCGCAGCCCCTTAGGCACCCCCACGGGCGTCTTGTTTTGCTACCCTTTAGCCTAATCGTTTCCTCCTACGATCGTTTCCACCAGGGCGCCACTATGAGGCAGGGTAGCATGCACAGGTTACATTCATGTAATTAATGAATACAGTATTGAGTCCAAAAGAAAATCCGCTGCAGAGGACAGACGTAGAGGAGGAAAAGAAAATCTAAATCGATCACCGGCGGACAACGGTTATGCCTGCGCTGGATGTTGCGAAATATGTAGGTCACAGCTGGGTCTGCGTAGCCACGGGAAATACTGCATTCCTCTCTAATCTTTCGACTCGAATGGAAGCCTTATTATTATTAATAATGAAGTATATTTTTACAATGTTGTAATTTAATACCCTATCGCCTATGTGGAAGTCTGAAATCGTAGTTTTTCATTTTTTATTATAATTATTTTTTTAGATCAACAAATGTTTCTTTTTTTTTCTGTTGTTAATTTTATTCCCTTAAAAATCTAACAGACTATCATATTACATTATAAATAGAATTTTCTTGATATATACGGTTACATCCTTTTAAGTAAATCTAACCTCTGGTAATCTAAGTTTTCAGTGCATCGACACTCCCCCAGTCCCGTAACAGTCCGACTGTTAGCTGTAGTGTGTTTAAATAGAAGACAGGGGACAGAACTCTCTCACTCATCAGGGGTTATAACTCGCAGTCTAGGTATCTAACGCAGTATTTTAATTCTATTGATTGATTTATTTTGAAAACATGAAATTTTAAGTACAAGAACAAAAAAAAAAAAAAAAAAACTTGGCAGAGAAAACAGAGACATTTCTAGAAACTTACTCGAGATTACGAGATATGCAAAACTGCCCCTGTTTCTTCATGTCCGACAACTCTTCACTTTGCAGAGGATTAGTGTTGCTTCCTTCAGACTTTCTTGATACATCAGAGACTAAGTTGTTGGCTCTTCTGGTCTAGTTCATTGGATCAATAGATCTGTGTGTGAGTCGATGTGCGAGTAAAACTGTATATGTGTTATTGTGTAGGGCTGTGTGTGTGTAGGGATTTATAAGCAATGAAAGGCAAAGAGTTGAATATGAATGAATGCCCTTTGCATTTATTGTCATTGGGTTTTTCTCTTTCTTCACGCTTTTAATGTACCACATGCTCTAGTTGGGAGAATCACATATCTTACTTTCTCTTTCCCTTTGTCTCTCTGTCTCCTTCTCTCTCTGTCTCTCTCTCTCTCTGTCTCTCTCTGTCTCTCTCTGTCTCTGTCTATCTCTGTATTTCTTTCTGACTCTCTTTCTGTCTCTCTCTCTCTGTCTCATTGTCTCTCTCTGTCTCTTTCTTTCTCTCTGTCTCTTTCTTTCTCTATGTCTCTCTCTCTGTATCTCTATGTCTCTCTCTCTGTATCTCTTTGTCTCATTCTTTCTCTCTGTCTCTTCTCTGTCTCTCTGTCTCTCTGTCTCTCTGACTCTGCATCTCTCTGTGTCTTTCTCTTCTTTTCCCCATTCTAACACCCCTCGTTGGTTTTCACATCTTTGTAACTCGTTATCACATCACTCTATTTCTTTTATCTCTTTTATTGCCAGTTCTCTTTCGATATCATATTTCTCTTTTTCGTGGCCATGTCTCTCTTTCTCTTTTAGTTAACACATCTCTCTCCTTCATTGTCGTGTCTCTCTTTCGTTGTCAAAGTTCTCTCTTTCGTTACCACATCACTTTCAATTTGCTCTCTACTCTGTCACTCCTCTTTCAACTTTCTCTTTTCACTCTAATTGTCACATATCTCTTTATTCTCTATCTTCTCTTCCTATACTCTCCCCATTACATTTTTGTTTCATCGAATCACTCACTCACTCACTCACTCACTCATTCGCTCCCTTTTTACACGTAGAAATGAAATGTCTTTCTTCACGTTCATAAATCAGAAAAGGGGAAGCAATCGTTAGCCCGTTTCTAGCATTGGTTAATCCCAGCCCATAAATATGCTTCCTATTGTGACGGTCCGTGTTCCGTGACAACTTGGCCCCCACACAAGTCACAAGCATTAAAGCAGCAAAGATGAGTTCCGCTCTCTCCACCCCCCCCACCCCCCACATTACGATGTGTGTGTGTGAGAGAGATATAGAGAGTGGGTGTGTAAAATGTAAACCGCCGTTTTAAGGTCCTTTACTATGAAACATATATTAGGTATGTCACATATGACCACAATGATCCAAAGTGGTGCTCTGCAAGGGGGTGAGCAGAGGAGACTACTCAAAGCCAAATGGCTGGTTGGAGGTGGGACGCTTTAAAGCCAAAAGTCCCGTTTTTCCAAAGTCCATCAGATTACTGTTTGCCCAAGGCCCATTAATCTCCATTTGCCCAAAGCCACTTAAATTTCATGTTCCCAAAGCCCCTTTATTTCTATTTGACCAAGGTCCTTTATTTAGAGTTTGTAAAAGTCAATGTGCCTGAATCCCCTTTATTCCAGTGTGCCCAAGACTCCTTTCTTCTAATGTACACAAGACCCATTAATTTTCATGTGCTCAAGGTCTCTTAAATTCCATTTGGACAACGCCCTATTATTTATATTCGCCCTAGACCACGCCATTCTCATGATTTAAAAATCTTAATTTGAGATGTAATATATAAAATGAGTATTGTTGTAAAATGAAATAAGTTTATTTATTTTTTTTTAATTTTTGGTTAGTTTCACAAAGTCTTTCCTGTTACTTCCCATCCCACCACATACGCCAGTACCTAAAGATTTCTGTTCTAACTGTAGGTAAGGTTTCACCATTTTGTAAACTTCATATATCAAAGAAGAAGAAAAAAAAGTACTACCAAAAAGACTTGTGTCCTCAAGTTGGTCGTGATGTCTTCAATATTCTATTTTCTAATCATACGTCCAACCCACCTCCTTTTCCCCCTTCCCACCAGGCGATAGTCTGTATTATTCTTTTATTCCTGGCTTGTCCACTAGGGCTATTGTCCAGCACACAATCCCCGAGACTGTTAAGCCCATGATTGTCCCTCCTACTCTGATGATCAAAACTCCGATGGAAGCAAGCCCAGGAGAAGCGGTTTGTCTTTCGGGACGTGTTCCGATAACGTTCCGCGGGATTACCCTCATCACTGGGGGCCGACACGAACACCGCCCTGCATACATACACAAGAAGTCAGAGAACAAGAAGAGAACTCCAGTCTGGCAAGGAAGTCATTTGTTTTAACAGTTAAAGAAGAGACCCTTGTTTTTGTAGAATGGACGGAATAAAGAGAAACTAAAAAAAAAAAAGTGGGGGGCGTTATAAAATAGGGGGGGGGCCTGTATAAAATAGGGGGGGGCGGTTTAAAATAGGGGGCGGTATGAAAGAGGCAGAGGGCGAGGGGAGAGAGAAAATAAATTGTCCCGTGATCGATTTTTCAATTTTTTATTTTTTTGTATTTTTAAGAAGATGTAACGTTCAGAGGAGGACGATGTCGCCTGGGAGGTCCTTGTTCATTACCAGATTTTTTTTTCTTTGTCTTCGGAGGGACATCACGTGTTTCTTAAAGTCCACAGAACGGATGTCACAGATTGTCAAGGCCCCTGCTTGGGTTTTTTATTATAATTATTTCAATAGAAGTGAAGAATTATAGAGATTTTCAATTTTTTTTTATGTTAACAGAGATTAAAATTAGTATTTCTTTCGATGCAGCCTCCTCTATTGATCTGATGGTATTCTTTTTATGTAAGGAGGATTCTCTTGTTGGAGTTGGATTGTCTTGTCGGAGTTAGATTCTCTTGTCGGAGTTAGATTCTCTTGTCGGAGTTAGATTCTCTTGTCGGAGTTGGATTGTCTTGTCGGAGTTAGATTCTCTTGTCGGAGTTAGATTCTCTTGTTGGAGTTAGATTCTCTTGTCAGAGTTAGAATGTCTTTTTTGAGTAAGATTATCTTACGTCTTACGTGAATGAGATTGGATTGTACAAATGACATTGACTGAGTAGGATTGTCGTGTGTAAGATTGTCTTTTATGAGTGTACTATGGCCATTAATCTGTTATATTTTTCTGAAAATGGCGTCAATCTTAAAATTACCAACATAAACATAAAGGGTCACAGAATAGGAAATATTTCAGTAATAGAATGATGACGTCTAGAACATTCTTACGATGAGTCTTTAGAAAAGTAAAAAATTATCATATCCACAAGTCATTTTTGAAATGAAGTTATGCCTGACAGTAATTTCTTGTTCTCAAAGAAATTGGTCTAAGCAATAAGCAACAAGCAATCAAGTTTTTATCCACCAATGTTTTTAGCTCTAAAAGTTCTTACCGAATGGAACTTCGTTTTGTTTCATCACGTGATATTTCATAATACATCACGATGTTTAGTTTAGCTCCACAGCTACGCAAAAAAAAAAAGTTGTAGTCTGTGCTCATCTATCATGTCAGACAGTGATCGAAAGTTTAACACACACACAAAACTGACCTAATTCTGCTGTTTAAGTTCTCTTGAGGTATTGTTGGGCTCGATCTTCTGGTGTTCAATTTTAAATTGACATGTTCTTGTGATATAAGGATCTCTAATTACTTATACTAAGTAAAAGCTTAGAAAAAATACAATGCATGCGTAACGGTGTGAACACTAATGACTTATGAATTAGAACCTAATTTCTATAATCTGTTTTGACTATAACTGTTTTTAATATTCGTAATTATAATTTCCTACACCAATACGCTCAATATGTAAGATAGGTTTTAACTTACCTAGCAATTAGAAATAAAAGAATATACATTACCTATCAGCATTGCATGTGTGTATTGCTAAATAGCTACAATTCTTTATGTTCTCGGGAAGTAGTTTTCATAAATTTAGTTTTGAAAATAGTTTTCAAAATTATGTTTAAAAACAGATTTCATAATTTTTCCAAACTTACAAATACGTTACAAGCAGTATTGAGTTGTAAACGATATGAGTGAGACCAAACTTCTTAGCAGGCCTAAATACAGACCTGTGATGTGGCAATGAACTATTGGTTTCCACTTATTACAGATTGCCACGTCACAGGTCTGTGTTCAGGCCTACTATGTAGTTTGGTCTCGATCTGAGTCTTCTAATCAATGGTGATTGTATCTTTACTTTGGAAATTATAAAAGTCCAAACAGTTAGCTAGCTTATCTTATCTTGTCTTATCTTCAGTCCGCCGTGTTGTCACTCGGTTAATGCCTATGTCTTTGGAAGCTCTTAAGTCAACAATTTTTCCTGGCGCTGTTCAGAACCTAGACCCTGGGGAGGGGGGGGGAAAGCAAGAAATGAAATAACATGACGTCACAATGGACTTCTTCAGCGACTACCTCCGGAATGTTTGCCTCCACCCCTTCCCGTCCAGCCTCTCAGCCCGCTGCTGAGGGCGGCTCTAATACCGAAGATCGCCTAAGTATCGCCCGTTTAAGTCTCGTCCCAGCCAACGTCTCTGCAATCCCGACCACCGATTATTTATCTCGGCAAACCGACAAATAATTGAACCCCGGGCCAGAAATCGATTTTTTTTTCGCCGTAATCGCTTGGGGATCCCAGTGGAGTTCTAAGGCAATAAACTACTGGCGATACCAAGTCATTTTTTTTCTCGCCCTGATAGCTTGATTTTTTTTGTGCGTATGTGTGTTCCTTGCCCAACAATGGCTGAAATTGAAGAGAGGAAACGGAAGGGGGGGTTGGTGGGGGGAGGGCACTGTCATGGCGTGAAATATCAAGTTTTGACCATCAGTTGTTTGGGGTCATCTGGTTGTCTAGAAAATATTGCCTTACAAATGTGTTGTCCGGTCAGACTGGACACGAAGACCCAGTATCTGTTTAATCTCACGTCTCGGTATTGATCCAAATCAATAGATGTGTCAGATCAAAAATCTTCGTGGGTAATTGGAAGAATTAGGGGAGGTAATGCTAGACACGAGAGTCATGTTGACTTCCAAAGTTTGCTTATCTGGGAGGGATGAAAGGAATTCCTTCCCCTGTAAAAAATCGTTGATACGTACAACAAAAAAAAGTGCACTTACAAGGTTCTGCACAAATTATACGTAATTCTAGATACCTATAAAATTAACTTTTTTTTCATGTTAATTATATATACGAAAAGCAGGGTGCCAGGACATCCGCTCTGTTATCAGCAGCAAACGCCTTCGCTGGCTTGGCCACGTTCGTAGAAAGCCAGAAGTTCGACTTCCACAGGACATAATAGAAGGCAGGAGAGCCGCTGGTCGCCCACTTTAACGTTATACGGATGTATGCAAACGCGACATGAAGCTCTTCAAAATCGACACTAGCAGATGGGAAGAGGTGGCACTGGACAGATCCGCATGGAGAGAGAGCATAAAGGAAGGGTCACAGATTGCAGATGTCATACACAACAGAAGCAGAAAGAAGGGTGAAAATGCAACGTCGCCTGGTGATGACATATGCCCAACCTGCGATCGCAGCTGTGCATCAAGGATTGGCCTCTTTAGTCACACAAGAGGTTGCAAAGGGAAAAGATCGTCTCTCGAGACGTAAAATGCTACAGATATATACATATGTTTTACATTACAAATCAGCTAGCACTTAATGTAGCCGTACTACCATATAAGGCTAGCAAGGTGGAGTAACAATAGAGGATATATTTATCTAGTTTCAAAGTGCACAGTGAGACATAGACTATTAAGTCAAATGGATTCTTCTACAAGTCCCTTTCTACCTAAACATTAGTACAGACCACTGACTGCACTTCCCAGTGTCGCTCCAGGTCATCAATACGGTTCACAGGTAGCACGAATGACGGCTCCTAGTCCCTGGCAACTCAGACTCCCATAATTTGCAGATCACAATTGCCGGATACAAGGCCGTCCTTGCTCTAGAATATATCGTCTATTCCTCGAGTTCAACGGTTTGTTAGTGCGCGCCATTAGTGTCGGCGTCGGAATAGGGTTATAACAATATATACTGTATCATTTCATAACTTTCAGAAGTAATCGGGTCCGATGAATGTATATATTTTCTATAGCTATCACGCTGTATTACAGCAGCACGTCTTTCAACTGTCGCTTCTGTTAGTTTCCTATTGACTTCCAAGGATATTCTAGAAGTAAGTAGGTATCTGTAGGGGGCATCGAATTAAAAGATTGGTATTGGAACCTATTGGAACCCCCAAGGAAAGAGGAAGAGGGGACGGCCCAGGAATACATTGCGCCGCGATTTGAAAGCAGATGCCAAGCAGATGGGCAAGACGTGGGGACAGTTAGAGAGACTCGCCCAGAACCGAGATGCCTGAGGGAAGCTGGTTCCACAGGCAGAGATGAGATGATTGTTTATTTTTGTTTTCTATTTGAACTGTGATCATGTTTGAAAAGTTCCAATATATTAAATGGAGCGGAAAGACATCTATACTACAAGTAGAATGTAAGGAGTATGTATGTCCCAAATAGAAATCAAAACCGTTAGACCAATCTTAATTAAAATTGGCACAAATATTCTTTGGGTACTAACTGGAACCATGACGTATTTATAGTAGCCCTATAACAAACTTAAGACCCTTAAAAAAAGTTGCCAACTCTATGAAAGTGTTACTATTTCATGGATCTAGGCAATGTTTGCCATGTTTACATGAGATAAGATCGAATGGATTTAGATCTAATTTTTAAAACTACACTTTGCACAGATAGTTTTTTACTTTGACACATGAAAATACAAAGTATAGACTATTGACTTCATTATTTAATAAAATTAACCTTCGAATTTGTACTTTAAAAGCATTTTTACATAAATTCGTTCATTATATCTTCGAATTTAGACGTCTTGACGTACTTTATAATCCCATTCATTTAACAAATCTGGTAAACAGGTTAATAGTACTTTATATTTCATTCATCTCGCGCGCCTTTCGTTTTTAATAGATATGAATGTATCGGCTTCGGGTAAACCCATTTTCGCAAAACTACTTTTATTTTCTCAGCGAAAGAGAAAAAACTTGAAAGGATCATTAGCTAAGTTTAACATACATCTAAATCAATCCACTAGATTATTAAATACAAACTAAGGCCCGTAGGCCATGGGAGATGTCCAGCGAGGTTAAAATATTTTAATAAATACTTACTTTTAAAATAGTTGATAAATAGTTTATACATTTTCGCAATATTACAGATATCAAATAATGGCAACCAGTTTTGTAATTTGAATTTCTTGTAAAGGGTCATTTATTTTTCTAGACTATAGAGGTTAATTTTTAATTGTAAGAGTTACTTGCCTTTGTATCTTACGATTACAATTATCGTTTGTTTTTAATGCTCTATATGTTTTGGATGTTACTTCAGCTTGTCTTTTTCCTAGTTGGAGGTACTTTTAGATTTTTAAAAATCGTTTTCGTGTGAATTGCATCGAATTTGTTTAAATCATTGTTTAACTTCGTTTTCAGACAATATTAAAACGCACATGTTATAATAACAGAATAAAAGGAAATCTCAAATCCAATGGACTATAAAAACAAAGCTTGTTTCCCATTAAGGGTGGTTCAGCGCTTAGCTTACGAGCTTTGGGTCCTGGGTTTAAATCTCGGTGATGACTGGGATTTTGAATTTCGGAATTTTCAGAGCGCCCTGAGTCCACACAACTCTAATGGGTACCTGGGAAAAGTAAAAGCAGTTTGTTGTGCTGGCTACACGACACATGGCCAAAGAAACAACAGATGACCTTAACATTGTCAGCCCTATAGATCGCAAGGTCTGATAATAGAACTACATTCCATGCTGTAATGGCACTAGGGAAGAAGGCACGCGTAAAAATTTGTCTTGGCCTATAGAATCAGAAATATCACAATATATTAAAGGCGAATGGAAAAAGATAATGTTATAATCAGAAAGTCACATTCAGTGGAACCTTGGCTAAAGACCACAATCTGATCTGCAAAGTTGGTCTGTTCTGAAAATGTTTGGTATCGGAAACAATTTTCCCCATAGGAAATATAGGAAATAGATTGAATTATTTCCCCTGTTGACTCGATAACAAATAATTTTACATTTTATTTTTTCGTTGTTTTTTTTTGCTTTTTTGTTTGTTTGTTTGTTTGTTTGTTTGTTTGTTTGTTTGTTGTTTTTTGTTGTTGTTTTATGAGCACAAATATAATACAATATACTTTGGTTAAACTAACCATGAAAACTATGAAGAAAGCATCTTAACATATGACAAGAAAAATATTTAAAATATTTAAAAAGACAAAGCTTATATTAAGTGTAGTTGTATCGATTGACTTGGATTCAGACATACAATTAAGTTTGTAATAGATCCAGGCTAACAATAATACACCTGTGCGATTAGAAATAGTAATTGTTTTTGTTTAGCGCAATATCATGCTTTTAGCTTTCACAACATGCTATGATCTATTAATTGTCGGAACCATTTTTAAAGGGGTGGGGGAGAAAGAAGGGAACATCTGTATGAATGTTACCGTGATCGCTTTTTAAATGCCTTTTAAAATTAAAAAAAAAAAGTAATTAATACATTGAAAGGCCTGAATTCAAACTCGAGGGCTCAAACCTCTTTAAGCCAACGCACTCACCACTGTGCCAGCGAAGTGCTTTTGAAAATAGAAGGTGTCATAGTTATATATTGTTAGTTTCAAACTTTAAAGCGGCGACCTATTTCTCTCTACAAAGAATAAAGGAGACTAATTCAACTTGTATCACCACATCAGTCAAGTACAACTTCTTTCTCTTGTTTGATACCAACAAAAATAATTATTACCAATAGTTAATTAACTATTTTAATACTTTTTAAAAAATTGATTCTTGTTTCGTCGAGTAAAAGAAATAATTGTGCAAAATTTTAGCTCGATCCGAGAATTGATGCGGAAGAAATCATGTGTTCAAACCTTTTACGTGGAAGACATGGCATCGTGGAGGTCAATGCATTGTGGAGGTCATGGCATCGTGGAGGTCAAAGCATCGTGGAGGTCAAAGCATCGTGGAGGTCAAGTTATCGTGGAGGTCAAGGCATCGTGGAGGTCAAGGCATCGCGGAGGTCAAGGCATCGTGGAGGTCAAGGCATTGTGGAGGTCATGACATCATATTTTTCTTTTCGTTATCACGTGCACAATGGTTAACTAAAATTTTGGTATGTTTTTTTCTGAAATAAATTGCTATCGATCGCTAATCAATGTCACAATGTATTACATTATAATCTTAAGAATACATTAGAAACACAGGATTATAATGGATTACTAGATTAGATTTACGTTAGAATAGAAATGAGAAAGCGTGTCGATGAGTTTTGTATAAGAGCAGATTAGCAAACACACAAAAATATGTTTTATGTAATATAGTATGGACGAAATAGGAGACTCACTTAATGAACGAAGATTTTTTTATTTTTTTTTTGGGGGGGGGAGAGATTTTATCTGAGACTTACACAGCTCAGTTTACATCCATGCTGACACTATGTAGTTTAATTATAGAAACTTGATATTTGTTTTTCCAAAGTCTCCCTTTCATTAAGACTGATAAACAAGTAATTAGATAACTTAATACGTTTAATACAAGGAATTTGAGATTTTAGCAGCTTCCTCATGGGAAAACACTTTTGTGATTGTGTTGTCCGCCTCTCAGTTTGTCCTTCTATTTATATTTCTGGTATGTATCTCGGAACAGAGAAGTGCTCTTGAGAATTCTGTTTATTCAGCGTAGTCGTCTCTGTGTGCTGTGTCTGTTTGAAGCAGGATGTTTTGGCGCGAAGGTGGTTTTAGCTCAACCGTTTTGGCGCGTGACGTTTTGACGCGAAATGTTTTAGCTACATTATAGATGTTCATTTATAATGTCTTTAAAAAGAATGGTACTATCTTTTTTTGTATATATCAACTCACTCAGTCTGTCAGTCTGTCTGTCGGGTACAATGTTTTTCTCCCACACCCATTCTCGGATCAAGTCGCACTTTACACAATTATTTGTTTTACCTAACAAAACTAGAGATGGGAATCGAACCCAACTTTTAAAGTTCGGGTTCGGTTCGGTTCGGTCAGATTTAAGTTCGAGTTCGGTTCGGTTCGATGACGAGTATAGTTCGGGTTCGGTTCGGTTCGTTCGGGTCTAAAGTTCGGGTTCGGCTCGGTTCGATGTTATGAAATTATGCAATAGCAAAATTAAGTTATAAGGTTTAATACAATTTATCAGATAAAACACTTTAAGTTTAATTTTTACATAAAACAAATACTTTGCAACATATAATAGGCCTATGGGCAATACTTTTTCCAAAATAATGTTGCCCACATACATTTTAAGCATTGTAAACATTTCTTAATGGAGATAAAATTAAAGATGCGGCAGGTTTTTGCTCAAGTCGGCAAGTGGTTTAATTCTGGGCATGACTCGGCGCTAAGCGTATTCTAACCTTTTTCTCTTAGTAAGAAGAGATATTTTTTTAAAAGGCTAATATCGATGTGCTTTCTTTCAGAACGCACTATTCATCATAATAAAAAAAACAAATATTCTTCGTGTAAAGACGTCTCTATCGAGGATTTTTTTTTCACACATAAGTCGTCACTATAATAAATTGCAATATACGGAAGAAATTCGACTATTCTGAGACAAAAAATGCAGAAGAATCTCAATAGCGGAGATGTTTTAAAATGTTTTCTTCAAAATGTTTTGACCCATATTGTGCATACGCGCCTCGCAAAAAGCAGTCTACAGTTGACAAGGTCTTATTAGAAGATAAAATGACATCTCCTACTTAATATATTTTAATTTTTAAACATGTAATTATACTAATATTCAGATAAGTTAAACTGAAAATAAAACTTTTTTTTCGACGCCCCCTCTCCTTGTTAGTTGGTCGTTGATTTGTCGCTTACAAACAGCTAGTACAATTGAACCAATAAAGGCGTTTTATATTTTTACCGGTAAGGATAGTATAGAGGGACTTCTTATGGTCCGGCAGTTACGCTGGGCAGGGCACGTATCCCGTATGGGAGAGGAACAGTCTTTTTTTTTGTGAGCTAAAAGGTGGCCGCCATAACAGAGGCGCCCCACGGAAACGCTTCAAAGACCAGCTTAGGCGTCAACTTTGCTTAGCTGACATAGAAGAGAGCACCTGGTCACATGCGGCCTCAGAACGAGTCAGTTGGAGTTCACTCCCAAAGGCCGCGGGATACACATTTGAGACCAAAAGAAAATCCGCTGCCGAGGACAAACGCAGACGCGAAAAGAAAAACTAAATGGACCACCTGCGGACAGTGGTTATGCTTGCCCTGAATGTGGCAAAATATATAGGTCACATCTGGGACTGCGCAGCCATGGGAAAAACTGCATTCCTCACTAATCTTCGGACTCGAAGACAAGCCTTATAATAACATATAAACTTAATAAACTTTAAAATAAAGTTCTTATGTGAACAACTCAATATAGCCTAACTGTTATTACAATATTCACATATTTAACTTTTGATAGAGATGTACTATTAATGAAATATACTGATATTTAAACGAAATCTAGGTCTCAAGATTGTCTGCCGTTTCACATTTGCATTACGCTAATTTCATCATACTCAATGCATAAACATAATCAGTCGCTTAACCTCTTCTTATCGCCACCAGACACCACACACACACTCTATGACACCCCTTTTTGTCAGGAAGTTGCGTCTCCCCATCCCCCAATTCAAGGTACTCGCCATCCCCACCCACGGGGGAGGACCCAAAGTTTGAGAAACGCTGCATTAAAAATACTGATGATCAATAATGCAAAACAAAATAATAGTAAAAATATTCAGGGACGTTGCTAGGAATTTTTCATCATTTGGGAGCCCGGGAGGGGCTGGACCTCTTTGGGGCCCCTGCATTTTGCGTAATATTGAATATTGTAAAAACACTCATTTGAGGCCCCGCTCAAGTGGGGGCCCGGGGAGATTTTCCATTCCCCCCCCCCTCCTCCCTCACCCTTGCTACGCCACTGATAATATTCCAATATGGAATACTTCACAATTTTGTAAAAATAAATCACTTAATAGAAGATAATTAAAATTTATTTTAAACTAGAACACAAATGAACTTATTGTAGATTTATATCTACACTCTCTAATTGGCCAAAACTATTCTACTCTCAACTAACAGCTATCTCAAATAAAAGTGACAATATTTTAATGTTGACTTTGTACTTACTAGGAACTAGAGTCTAGATCTAGATCTAATTAGAGGGCGCCTATTCAACTCAAAACCAATATTGCAAACAGTCCGCGAAAATTCAAGGCCAGGAGGGAGTCGGCACATACGGAAAAACCCATGGGAACCCCAGCGCGCCGCTTTTTTTTTCTTTTTAAAGTTTTCAAAATACCCCCCCCCTCCCAAGTTTTCAATGTATAATGGAATCATTAGAATTTAAATAAAATATTTAAGTAATTTTTTTTTTATTTTTTTAAACCAAAAATTAAAAAAAAAAGGATGTACAAATTGCAAACTTAGTTCGGTTAAGATAAGGAGGGTTCGTTCGGTTCGGTTCGTACCAAACAGTTTCAAAGTTCGGGTTCGGTTCGGTTCGGTCATAAGTGAGGTTCGAGTTCGGTTCGTTCGGTTCGGGTTCGGTTCGTTTCCCATCTCTAAACAAAACATCGTTCAACCAAAAAGTTAATTAATTATTTGGAAACAAAAATGAAATTAAATAATTTTATTATTATGTTATGAATGTCTCTGTATGTGTGGAGTTATTCCTCTTATTACGTTCTGTATACGCTTTTTCTTCCACTTCCCCATCTCGTATCATGTTGAAATTCTGCATAATTATCCATAGTTAAAGACAATTCATGAATACATTTTAAAAGAATTAACCAATTTGTTTATCAATTAGTTGTAATTCGTTTATTTTGTTTTAGATAGAAAAAGGGAAGCTATTCATGCAGTATTAAATATATGGCACTGTTTTTGCATTCTTGCAATCTAACTTTGCTTTTAGGAGTATATATTCTTTTTATAGTTTTTATTTCTGTATTATTTCTAGTTTGAAGTATGTTACATTTGCCCAGTTGCCAGATTTTTGTCTTCAACGTCAAATTCAATTAAAGTCTCTAGTCTAAGAAAATCAAAAAAAAAAATAATTAAATTTGGCAAGACTTCATTTTTTTTTTTTTTCATTTGCTCATAGTCGGATGTGTAGCACTACTGAGAGGCTTTGGGGTTTTATTTTTTCTTTTATTTATTTCAGCTTGTGTACGTGTGTATCTTTCTGAGCATTCGAGTGTGTGGAGGTGTGTGTGTGTGTGTTGTAAGTGATATTAAAAAGTGAGAAAAGTCACTCCCTAGAAACTGTGCTACAGCGTACATCATCAGGAACTTATTGAAGTGTTGTTTTTTTTTGGGGGGGGGGGTCCTGAAGAAAATTCTAAATTCTTTATAGTGCGCACAAGGAAATGGTGTTAGGAGCTAAATATTATATTATATTATATTATATTATATTATATTATATTATATTATATTATATTATATTATATTATATTATATTATATTATATTATATTATATTATACTAGCCGGACTTACTCGCGGCCTGCGGGCCTTAGTTTGTGTATTACTAATCTACACAAGCTGATCCAGAACTTTGGAGTGGGGGGGGGGCGATTTTTTTCCAAACCCTAACCCTAACGCCTAGTAAACCCATATTGAGGCCTTTTTCTTGCAAGCGTGGGGGTCTGGGGCAGCGCTGTAAGCTTCCCAGTGGGGTTGGGGTCGAAGCCCCGACGCCAAAAGCGTTTTCTTTCATTCTTCACAGAAGAAACGCATTCTCCTGACCTAAAGCTCATTATTCATCCTATTAAAAAAGGACTTTTTGAATAATATTTTACTTGAGAAATATTCTAATATGAATTTATCGGCCCTTAATACATTGCAAATAAAACCGATTTGTTCCTTGAAAAGATAAGATACCCCACATATTTAGATTAAGGCTTTGAGGATCGCCGCAGAAAAAAAAAAATATTCGATAAATAATATTCAATAAAAATTCAAGCATAAATTGTGAGTTATAGTCCCAAATTTACTTAACTAGAAAAATATGAGATTGAGTAAAGGTTGTAAAAAGGCGACAAGTAGGACATTATTTGGGTTTAAAATTAATCTCAATCGTGACTCTTATACTGAAAAATTTCGTTTGAATTCTAACTTTTCCAAAGCAAAGTCTTTCTTAAAATAATTATGATAAAATGTCTGGAAAGGGGAGGGGTGAAAGCGTTTAATCCTCGCTCCTTTTTTATAATTTCTGCTAATGAATGATTTTGGCATTAAAGAATAGGGGTTGGGCGACTCGGTGTAAGAATTTAATTTATAGCATATATAAATTATATTAGTGAAATTTTTTTTATTTTGTAATTTCTTAACTATAATACAAACAGAAAAAGTATTGGTTTGTCTGATGGGGGAAAGGCGATTGCATGTATCGCCCCTCCCACCTGGTACAATCCTTTTTCATTTTATATTTACTAATTATAAAATTTGAGATTAGAGTGAGTGTGTGACATAATAAACAAATGGGTTCACATGTCAATACGTAGTTTATATAGATATTTAAATAATTTTGTTCACAAACAATGATTTCTCCATAAAAGTAGGTCCCGCCCCCCCCCTCTCAAAGGGTTTAGGACAGTTTAGGTGGATAGGGCAGTAGAGGTATTCGCCTTCCCCCCCCCCCCCAATCGGTCAACAGGTGAACGACAAAATATAAAGATCAGTTAAAATACCAATAACAAGTTTTAATCATATAGATATCTAATTGATTCTGCTAGCAAGCTGTGAATTCTACAAATAAATTGGACCGCCTCCCCACTAAAATGTTTAGGGGGGGGGAGGGCGGGATTGATGCCATCGCCCCTCCCGACCCCACCAAATCGACCAACATACTAGAGGGGGGACGAAATAATCTAAAAATAGGTTGAATATAAATAATTAACATATAATATTAACATAAATAATACATTCGTATACACATTGTGTGAATTCTATACTAAAATTCGCCCGCTCGGCCGAGTGGGGGAGGGGGAGCAATCGCCCCTACTGCCCCCCCCCCGATCCGCCAGTGGTAATCTAGTGGATTGGATGTATATCTATGTCAAACGTAGCTAATCTTCCTTTCAAGTTTTTCTCTTTCGCCACGAAAATAAAAGAAGTTTTGCGAAAATGGGTTTACATCCGTATCAGATATAAAAGACTAAGAAAACGGATTTACCTGATTTGTTAAAAGCGAATAGAGATAACTTCAGCAATTTAAATAAAAGTTGCGCGAGATGAATGGTATATAAAGTACAATTAAAACGGGTTTACCCGATTCGTTAATTGAAGGGGATTATAAAGTACGTCAGGACGTCTAAATTCGCAGATATATGGAACGAATTTATGAAAAAAATGCTTTTGAAACACAAATTTGAAGGTTAATTTTATTAAATAATGAAATCAGTAGATTATATTTTGTATTTTCATGTGTCAAAGTAAAAAACACCCATGCATACGCCTTACTTTCTGCTATATTATATTATATTATATTATATTATATTATATTATATTATATTATATTATATTATATTATATTATATTATATTATTATATTATATTATATTATATTATATTATATTATATTATATTATATTATATTATATTATATTATATTATATTATATTATATTATACATAAAGCTTCAGAAAACTATCTCATGCTACAGTATCAACTTCGGATTGATCTATTGCAACGTTTAACTTCTCAATCGAAATGAAAATGTTCTCAAGGTAGAACGTAAAACCTTTCCCAGAATCCCCCACTCTCTCAAATATCCAGGAATAAACTAGGACTGAAGCCCTCCTGTCTACCAATAGTATCTTAGCTCTAAGCCTAGCAGTGGAAAAACATTTGTTATACCCTTCAGTTTAGTTTTACTTTAAACATAAACACAACTTTGAACCTTTAATAGCCACGTCATTAATTAAAAAGAACCCGTTAATTTGATCAACTTGACCGCTGATCATTTTGAGCATCTCAAAGTGTTTAGTTATTTGACGTACGTATTAAGTAACAGCTAAATAGAATGTCGTAGTGTTCATCAGCCTAAGTGAGGAGTCAATGAGTGAGGAGTCAATGAGTGAGCGAGTCAATGAGTGAGGAGTCAATGAGTGAGGAGTCAATGAGTGAGCGAGTCAATGAGTGAGGAGTCAATGAGTGAGGAGTCAATGAGTGAGCGAGTCAATGAGTGAGGAGTCAATGAGTGAGGAGTCAATGAGTGAGGAGTCAATGAGTGAGGAGTCAATGAGTGAGGAGTCAATGGGTGAGGAGTCAATGAGTGAGGAGTCAATGAGTGAGGAGTCAATGGGTGAGGAGTCAATGAGTGAGGAGTCAATGAGTGAGGAGTCAATGAGTGAGGAGTCAATGAGTGAGCGAGTCAATGAGTGAGGAGTCAATGAGTGAGGAGTCAATGAGTGAGGAGTCAATGAGTGAGGAGTCAATGAGTGAGCGAGTCAATGAGTGAGGAGTCAATGAGTGAGGAGTCAATGAGTGAGGAGTCAATGAGTGAGGAGTCAATGAGTGAGCGAGTCAATGAGTGAGGAGTCAATGAGTGAGGAGTCAATGAGTGAGGAGTCAATGAGTGAGCGAGTCAATGAGTGAGGAGTCAATGAGTGAGGAGTCAATGAGTGAGGAGTCAATGAGTGAGCGAGTCAATGAGTGAGCGAGTCAATGAGTGAGCGAGTCAATGAGTGAGCGAGTCAATGAGTGAGGAGTCAATGAGTGAGGAGTCAATGAGTGAGCGAGTCAATGAGTGAGCGAGTCAATGAGTGAGGAGTCAATGAGTGAGGAGTCAATGAGTGAGGAGTCAATGAGTGAGGAGTCAATGAGTGAGCGAGTCAATGAGTGAGCGAGTCAATGAGTGAGCGAGTCAATGAGTGAGCGAGTCAATGAGTGAGGAGTCAATGAGTGAGGAGTCAATGAGTGAGGAGTCAATGAGTGAGCGAGTCAATGAGTGAGGAGTCAATGAGTGAGGAGTCAATGAGTGAGCGAGTCAATGAGTGAGCGAGTCAATGAGTGAGCGAGTCAATGAGTGAGTGAGTCAATGAGTGAGCGAGTCAATGAGTGAGCGAGTCAATGAGTGAGCGAGTCACTGAGTGAGCGAGTCAATGAGTGAGGAGTCAATGAGTGAGGAGTCAATGAGTGAGGAGTCAATGAGTGAGGAGTCAATGAGTGAGGAGTCAATGAGTGAGGAGTCAATGAGTGAGGAGTCAATGAGTGAGGAGTCAATGAGTGAGGAGTCAATGAGTGAGGAGTCAATGAGTGAGGAGTCAATAAGTGAGGAGTCAATGAGTGAGCGAGTCAATGAGTGAGGAGTCAATGAGTGAGGAGTCAATGAGTGAGGAGTCAATGAGTGAGGAGTCAATGAGTGAGGAGTCAATAAGTGAGGAGTCAATGAGTGAGGAGTCAATGAGTGAGGAGTCAATAAGTGAGGAGTCAATGAGTGAGCGAGTCAGGCCTTTTGCTTGTATAGAGAGAGATACATAAATATATGTATGTGTGATTGTGTGTGTATGTTTGCGTGCATAGAGTGTGTCCTTGACTGTGTGCAATCATCTCTGCAGTTTGTTAAGAGCCAGCGCGTGATCCTGCAAAACACTGGGGACATTTCTTTAAGACGGGAATCTTAGCTCTGGAGAAAAAGTTTTAAAATCATGAAATGCATTACTCACGTCTGCTGAGAGCACGAGATGCATGATGGGAAGTACATTACCGCCTTCCTGAGATTCCCTGATTGGTTGGCGGAATGGAGTGGGGGATACTCCCCCAAGTCATTATTCTAATATTTACACTCGTCTGTGTTGCGTACATGCCCTTAGCGCCCTTTTTGCGCCACTATCCCCCCATGTACTACAGTCACCTTCATAGCCCCCTAACTAGAGAACACGCAGTACAAACACGCACTCTCACTTTCACACACTTACACACACACACACATTGCCACACAACCACACACACACACACACAACTTAGGCTCGTGCTAGAAGAGAAACATGATTATTGCGTTAGCTTCTTATTTTTCTGGAACACTTAGAGATAAGTGTGTGTGTGTTAGTGTGATTGTGTTGAGAGTGTGTGTGTTAGTGTGATTGTGTTGAGTTTGTGTGCGTGTGTGTGTGTTAGTGTGATTGTGTTGAGTGTGTCGTTTGTGAGTGTGTTGTTTGTTTGCGTGTGACCTTTGAAAAGTGCGTGGCGTTTTTTTTTTTTTTATTGCCAGATAACCAGAAGTTATGTTAAAAAGACTTTTTTAAAAAAAGAAATGTCATCAAAGAATGTGCAATTATGAGTTTAACAATCGATCTGTATTTTGTAATGGGCAGAAAACTTTCCAAATGAGTCTCCTTTCTTTCTCCGTTTAAAGTATTTGTTCATTTTCCCTAGCCTATATTGCGATGAATAGCAGAAACGGGTTAACTTTTTAAAAATTCAATAAATTCCCCAAAATAAAATTCTGCAGCAGAATGAAATTTGTAAAAATCATCCAATGCTACGGATATTGTGTTTCATATAGGAATTTGATGTTCTATGAAGTAGTCCTTTAAACATTAAATATTAATTAATTAATTAATTGGCCTTAAGTTTTGGCAAAGAGTTTCTATTTAAAGTTAAAGAACACTGATTATCTCCAATTAGGCATCATTTTGCATTTGTCGTTTGATCCTACCTTTGATTTTTTTTTTTTTTTTTTTTGCCATACAGGAGTTATATTTGACAAACGTGACTCCGTGTCACAAAGAGCCTTCGAAAGAGCCCTGGCCCACCACAGAGCCCAGAGCAAGTACAGGGACCCCCACTTCCAGCTGAACGTCACAGTGGACGTCATTGACGTCACGGATAACTTTCAACTCGCCAGTGCAAGTAAGTACAAGAGCATTGGGTTGGCGTTAGGAAGGATGTCACGTGGCTGTTTGGCGTTAGGAAGGATGGCATGGTTGTTTGGTATCATTTGTTGTCATGGTTGTTTGGTATTATTGGTTGTCATGGTTGTTTGATATCATTGGTTGGCATGGTTGTTTGGTATCATTGGTTGTCATGGTTATTTTGGTATTATTGGTTGTCATGGTTGTTTGGTATTATTGGTTGGCATGGTTGTTTGGTATCATTGGTTGTCATGGTTGTTTGGTATTATTGGTTGTCATGGTTGTTTGGTATCATTGGTTGTCATGGTTGTTTGGTATTATTGGTTGTCATGGTTGTTTGGTATCATTGGTTGTCATGGTTGTTTGGTATTATTGGTTGTCATGGTTGTTTGGTATTATTGGTTGTCATGGTTGTTTGGTATTATTGGTTGGCATGGTTGTTTGGTATCATTGGTTGTCATGGTTGTTTGGTATCATTGGTTGTCATGGTTGTTTGGTATCATTGGTTGTCATGGTTGTTTGGTATTATTGGTTGTCATGGTTGTTTGGTATCATTGGTTGTCATGGTTGTTTGGTATCATTGGTTGTCATGGTTGTTTGATATCATTAATTGTCATGGTTGTTTGATATCATTGGTTGTCATGGTTGTTTTGTATTATTGGTTGTCATGGTTGTTTTGTATTATTGGTTGTCATGGTTGTTTGGTATCATTGGTTGTCATGGTTGTTTGGTATCATTGGTTGTCATGGTTGTTTGATATTATTGGTTGTCATGGTTGTTTGATATCATTGGTTGGCATGGTTGTTTGATATCATTGGTTGTCATGGTTGTTTGGTATCATTGGTTGTCATGGTTATTTTGGTATTATTGGTTGTCATGGTTGTTTGGTATTATTGGTTGGCATGGTTGTTTGGTATCATTGGTTGTCATGGTTGTTTGGTATTATTGGTTGCCATGGTTGTTTGATATCATTGGTTGTCATGGTTGTTTGATATCATTGGTTGTCATGGTTGTTTTGGTATTATTGGTTGTCATGGTTGTTTGATATCATTGGTTGTCATGGTTGTTTGATATCATTGGTTGGCATGGTTGTTTGATATTATTGGTTGTCATGGTTGTTTGGTATCATTGGTTGTCATGGTTGTTTGGTATCATTGGTTGTCATGGTTGTTTGATATCATTGGTTGTCATGGTTGTTTTGTATTATTGGTTGTCATGGTTGTTTGATATCATTGGTTGTCATGGTTGTTTGATATTATTGGTTGTCATGGTTGTTTGATATCATTGGTTGTCATGGTTGTTTGATATCATTGGTTGTCATGGTTGTTTGATATCATTGGTTGGCATGGTTGTTTGATATCATTGGTTGTCATGGTTGTTTGGTATTATTGGTTGTCATGGTTGTTTTGGTATTATTGGTTGTCATATTTGTTTGGTATTATTGGTTGTCATGGTTGTTTGGTATTATTGCGTGTACGAGAGACAGTGTGTAGGAAAGCGGCAGTTCAAGACCGGAGAGCGTCGAGACCGGGACTGTTAGTCGGCCATGAAGTCGGTCCTGGTCGAGTCCTCATGTGTTGATGTACAAGTCCAGAAAGAGAGACAGTAGAGTTTTGTACGGTGATGTACAGAGTGACATTTTAGTTGTTGATGTGTTTGATGCCAATTGGCTGTTAACTACTTATTCACTCATTATTAAAGTACCAGATTATTTGGAGCCTTGTTGTCAAGTTCTTGATGTGTTGATGTGTTGTGTTGAGTTTTAGCAGTGTTTACGGAAGGCCTGATGAGTAGGAGAGAGAAAAACGTACCACTGGTGTCTTGAAGTGGGATTTCCTATGGCTTCTGTAAAACTGCTAGATGAACTGAATCTGAAAGAACTTAAACAAGAGCTGAAATGGCGAGGACTGAAGTACTACGAAAGGAACAACGAAACTCTTAAAGAACGTCTCCGGCAAGCCCTGGTGGATGAAGAGGAAGATCCATACACGTACCTCTTTGAACTCAAACCCGATGTTGTAGAGCTCTTGATCACCTTTCAAGAGCAGATGTTGGCTGGCTTTCAGAATGTGATCAAGGGTGACTCGCAGAAAGAGACAGATGAAGAAACAAGAGAAGAGACCGAGACCAATAGTTCAACCAAAGCTTTTGCTACAAACGTCCATGACGAGAGTGCCTCCATCAGCCAGATAGAACAAGACAACGTCGTGTCTTACCTCAAGCCTGTAGCTGAGGACATTAACGACATCTGTCAATCTGTCAGTGCTGATGAGAGGAACTCGAATCTTGATAGCTGCACCCAGATGTTTGGCAAGAACGTTATGTGTCGAGCTCCGCAGGGAGAACGCCAACTCCAAGAAACCCATCGGCAAGGTCTGCACCCAATAGACGTTTGTCCTGCTGACGAGACCATAGTGAGAAGCCCTGATGATGGTCAAGTAAGTGAACTGGAGCCTGATGCTGAAGATGAGAGTCCTTCGCAAGTGGAGTGCTGCCAACTTACTCCACTAGTTTGCCCTCCGGACAAGCCTGAAGATAATGTGTGCCACTATTTCCCCTCCTGTGGACCTGATACCCATTCCCAAATCCCATCTCTTGAAAGCCCTATGAAACAACCTGATAGGCCAACGATCTTGGTGACCCCTGTCATGACATATCCCTCCCCATGTGCTGGCTGGCTGCCTTCAGTAGTGAGCGACCGAAGAAGGCGATGGTTGCTGAATCCAAAGTGGATGGCGATGCAACCACGACGTCTGTGCAACCAGGTGAAGGTCAACTGGAGCAGAAGGAGAAAGAGACATACGCAGTATACAACGCAGATGACTCCATCGAAATAGCAATATAAGCCCATTGTCGCCCCCACCGATAGACCTCCTCCTGCATCGATTCACCTCCACTGCCCATGTCGTGAGATAGATTTTGTCCGGGACGGACAAATCTGAGAAGGGGGCAGTGTTACGACCCTATTGGCGGCGCAAAAGGGTTAACTCAGGCTCAGCTGTCACACGTGAATCACTCAGGTCAGCGGGGCCATGGACAAGGGACAGTACTACGATTACACGCAAATATGACCAATGTTATGGTCATGTGATCTAAAGCCTGCGTGTACGAGAGACAGTGTGTAGGAAAGCGGCAGTTCAAGACCGGAGAGCGTCGAGACCGGGACTGTTAGTCGGCCATGAAGTCGGTCCTGGTTGAGTCCTCATGTGTTGATGTACAAGTCCAGAAAGAGAGACAGTAGAGTTTTGTACGGTGATGTACAGAGTGACATTTTAGTTGTAAATGTGTTTGATGCCAATTGTCTAGTATTGGCTGTTATCTACTTATTCACTCATTATTAAAGTACCCGATATTGTGGAGCTCTTGTTGTCAGGTTCTTGATGTGTTGATGTGTTGTGTTGTGTTTAGCAGTGTTTACAGAAGGCCTGAGTAGGAAGAGAGAATCGTAACAATATTATTGGTGGTCATGGTTGTTTGATATTATTGGTGGTCATGGTTGTTTGATATTATTGGTGGTCATGGTTGTTTGATATAATTGGTTGATTGAAATATGCATGGTTGATTATCATCGTTGAATGATTGGATGACATGGTTGATCGGAATGATTGGTTGATGTTTTGTTTGTCTAAAAAACTTGCGTGGTAGGATTACTATCGTTGTTTGTTGTTTGTTTGTTGTGCATGTTTCGGATGTTCCTTCAGAGTTAATTTACTTCCTAGTCCAAACCTCCCACAAGACGACGGGAGATGGCAGCTAGCATAGTATGAACCCGGGAACATTGAGACAACCAAACGACAGCCCAGCGCGCATACCACATGATCAGGCAGCCATCCAAACAACAGGTTGATATGGTTAGTGGATACTGTGGCCTGACTGATAATCCAAGTCACAATTATTTTTTCTTTGCTTTAACAAAAACAAATACAATTGTCGACCAATTTATTATTTGTTTTTCTGTTCTAAAGGACTAAAGTCTAGACCTAATCCTTACAGTCAATCAACATATATGTCACTGGCAAAGTGCGAAATCCAAGCATTTCGTGTTTCGCTGGGAACATATAAGTATTTATGCATCCACCCTTTTTAATTTGATAAGTTTGTTCCCTGCCTGGAAATATAAAAATTTGGTGTCCTTGTGTGTATGTGGCGGGTCCATGAGGAGTAAGGAATTGTGGCAGAAATATTTTAATACAGTAACGGACTATTAATGTGTGGCATTCGGATCAGCGCAGGCGTGTTAAGACTAGACTAAGACTGCTTTATTGATCCTTATGGAAATGTGATTACAAGGACACTTGTCTCCTATAGCAGACGATGAGCTTTGTTCTAAACGTTTCCTGTTGTTTCAATCAAGTAAATGACCTTGCAATTGTATCCTAGTTATTTGTACTTCTGGAGACGCCATCCTCCATTTTGATCCTTTTCTCCGTCTCTTTGTTTCTTATCTTTCTTTTTCTTTGTTCTATTTTTTTCTTTATTTCTTATCTCTTTTTTCTTTTTCCTTTCTTTTGTTATTTCTCTCTTCTCCCCTCCCCCCTCTTTCTCTCTCTCTCTCTCTCATCATTCTGCTCGCTAATGTCCTCCTGAGTGTCTGATGATGTTATTATGTGACGTCAGTAAGCCATTTACCTCCCTTGTGGCTTCTGTTGTCTTAAGCTCTCTGCCCTTTTTTTTTTCAGCATGGCCTCCACCCCCCCCCCTTTCTTTACACATCTCATCCCTCCTTGGAACCTACAATTTTACTATTCTCTAAAGAGGGAGACTACTGCCCAAGTTAAATAATTACACTCCAGGCGACGACATTCTACAAAGAAGAAAAAAGGGAGGTAACAGCACGTGTGGGAAACAGTGTGGTTGTTAAGTCCATATCCAGTTTATATCCACCAGTATCCAACTCATATCGAAGTCCCGTTCGTCCAGTTCAACGGAACCGCTGCAGCTTCAGTATGCTCAGTGGGTAGAGGTGTACATGGTCAAGATAACATCGTATGACGGGCCGGAAGTGACCCTCGGTAACTAGGTTGAACAACGCTGATTTACAAGATGGCTATTTTGTATAACTTTATGTTGTAAAAATTCACCAGTGACAAACAAAACAAGTTATTTTTAAACATGCTACCTTGACGCGAATATCACGTGACACTTTTGGATGCAAGACATAACAACACAATGTATTTTGCGAAAGTTCTAAGACTGTTCTGGGTTCCAAAGGAAGAACCAAAGTTAGTCAATACATTTTATCAAATGAAGAGAGAAATCAGTAAAGGAATACCTGCTTGGGTTCATGTAGAATTGTAGATCTATTTACAATGACTCTCACACCCCAATGACATTGTGATGTCCGAGATGAAATTAATGTTTAAAATGACATTGATGTAGGCCTACTAATTACGCCCTACAATTAATCTTTATAATTAATTTTTTATTTAATTTGTTGAGTGGATGTTCGAAGCTTAATTTTCCCGCTCAGCCTGCTCGGATTTAGAATAATTTTTTAAAATAAAATTAATATTAATTTTTAAAAATATCAGGAAAGTTGTTTCCCTTTAATTTCTTCCTGTTTACGTTGCTGCAAATAGTTTGGGATTGAATCAAGACAAGGTTGATTTCTCCTTAATTACTATGTAAACCCAGCAATCTTCTACAGCAAGAACGAACTGACAAAGAACTTACATCACATCTGAGCCTCATCCTCCTCTATCAACTTACATCACATCTGAGCCTCATCCTCCTCTATCAACTTACATCACATCTGAGCCTCAGCCTCCTCTATCAACTTACATCACATCTGAGCCTCAGCCTCCTCTATCAACTTACATCACATCTGAGCCTCATCCTCCTCTATCAACTTACATCACATCTGAGCCTCATCCTCCTCTATCAACTTACATCACATCTGAGCCTCATCCTCCTCTATCAACTTACATCACATCTGAGCCTCATCCTCCTCTATCAACTTACATCACATCTGAGCCTCATCCTTCTCTATCAACTTACATCACATCTGAGCCTCATCCTTCCCTATCAACTTACATCACATCTGAGCCTCATCCTTCTCTATCAACTTACATCACATCTGAGCCTCATCCTTCCCTATCAACTTACATCACATCTGAGCCTCATCCTTCTCTATCAACTTACATCACATCTGAGCCTCATCCTCCTCTATCAACTTACATCACATCTGAGCCTCATCCTCCTCTATCAACTTACATCACATCTGAGCCTCATCCTCCTCTATCAACTTACATCACATCTGAGCCTCATCCTTCTCTATCAACTTACATCACATCTGAGCCTCATCCTCCTCTATCAACTTACATCACATCTGAGCCTCATCCTTCCCTATCAACTTACATCACATCTGAGCCTCATCCTCCTCTATCAACTTACATCACATCTGAGCCTCATCCTTCTCTATCAACTTACATCACATCTGAGCCTCATCCTTCCCTATCTAGTAAACCCTTGTACTATTTCATTGGTAAAAATGAAACACTTTAAACCCCTTTTGTTTGGTTCATGTATTCAGATTATATAGTTAGTCTTAAGACTTCAGATGTCACTCTCTCACTCTTTCTCTCCTTAACTCTCTCTCTCTAGCTCTCTCCCTATCTCTCTCAATTTATATCTACATCTCTTTCTCTCTCTCCCTTTTCACTTTCCTGCTCTCTCTCTCTCTCTTCTTCTCTCTCACCCTATGATTCTCCCTCCCTCCCTCTCTCGCTATCTTTCTCCCTCCCTATCTCTCTATCAAAACCCTCGTCGACCACACTACTGACCTGCTGCCACTATCAATCTCCCTTGACCAGCGAACTCTCCAAGTCATTAAAACAACTAAGGTTTCTGATGAACTTGTTCAAGCTTCTACTTGTACCATCTAACCTTCAGTCCCCAAGCACAAAATTAAGTCACACAAAAAATATGACTGTGTGATTGTGTGTGCACACGTGTGTAGATATATGTGAGTGTGTGGGTGAAATTAAAATCCAAAATGTATTCGCTGATCGTACGGGGAGGTAAGCCAACGAAAATGTGCAATGTGTATTCGCTCCTAAATAACGACCTCTAAGGGGATTTGTTTACGCAAGGATAACAGGCGGCATGTAACGTCTAGTACAGAAGTTTGAAAACATACACAACAGGTAGATAAGTATCTAGATGAACTTGATTTAAAATAAAAGGAAAATGTCAAAAAATATATTATAAAAAAAAACATAAATAAGGGAAATGAATGAACATTTACAGCCATTTCTATTAAAACGGTACGACTTTTTCCCTTTATGGAGCGAAACCGGAAGTTTCTATTGAGATTATTCTCTCGTAGTCACTGGAACAAGAACAACTTTTTTAAATAAATGTTTTAAAACAGACAATAACTCCTTTATATAACTTATAGAGCGATTTTTATTCTTAGTAAGTACTGAATGCAACAATTTTATCCAGCCCCATTCCCTACGAAAAAGAATCCTGGTTAAATGAATCTAGCACACTTTATAATATTCCAATGATAGGTCTTATTAGTCTTAAGATCTAGAATTAATAGTCGATGCGCAAAATTTTGCTAAACATTAATTTATTAGACTCTTGAATCAATTACATTCGCGATAGTCCTTTCAAAACTGATTTTGGATCTAGAACTAGACCTAGTTCTCTAGCCAAATTTAAATTTATTTCTATGTATTCTTTGAAAAATTATAACGGTCAAACTAGAGCTAGGAATTCTTTTCTCAGCAATATACACCAACTGCCATATTTCTAGGAATGTCGTTGAGCGGTTTTAAAGATCAATGTCTATGTTTCCCCCTCCAGGTTCCATGAAGTTATGACTTGTAAAAAGTAAACGTAAGTGAGGCAATAAAGTGGTCTAGGAATCCAGACAGGCGTTTTACGTAAAATAATTTCAATAATGTAGTGGATATATCAATTAAAGTAACTTGTAATAATCTTTTATTTTACAGATAAGTTATCGGATTTCTACTCTTGAATTTGTTCTGTGGTTTATTCATTCTAAGTTTGTTTGTTGATGTTGTTTATTTTTGTATTTTTGTACAAGTTTAATGAAGAACAAAATGGCCCTCTTGAGAAAAGTTATCAAAATAGAATGGAAGAAAGACACTACTTGAGACACCGAGACACAACATGTTCATTCCACAATAACTTTTTGTTCACTAAAATAAATGTAACTTAATAAGGTAATAATATTGCAAGCCTCTGGCATTAAGCGATAAAAAAAAATAACGCTAAAATATTTTAATAATAATTCCGTCTAATTAACTGTTTCATATCTAAAATTAGACATCACGTGATGTTGATATTACACTTAAAGGGAACAATTAATTCTATTTTTGTTCTAAAAGAAAGAAAGAAAACGAATATTGGTCCTGACGAAATGATGTCCAAAATACTAGGGGAATATAGTAGATGACAACCGCAAGCCAACCAGGGGCGTAGCTTCAAGTGGAAACTCTGGGTTGAGTGAAACTTTGTTCTGGTATTTAACCCCCCCCCCCCCACACCCAAAAGAAACAAAAACAAAAGATTTTCACTTGCCTTCTAAAACCTATTGATATCAACTATGGTCTAAAGATACTAGTCCCCCCCCCCCTCGTCTGGCTCTAACCCCGGTGTCTACGAGATACAAGTAGCATACAAGTGTTTTCGTTTCTCATAACAGCACACATAAATAAATATCAGGATTCCATCCCTGGTCTAGAGCGCCTTTAGAAAATGTGCGTCTGTCATGTTTGTCATTTTTGTGATGGTGTCATTCTCTCAATGTACATGTTTCAACTAAAGCAAAATGTGGAATACGATCACCAGCAGTACAGGCACAAGAACAGACAGAAAACATAAATAACATATTTTTACAATACAACAGCGTTAGATGCTCCTAGCTCCTTTAAAATTTTCACTTGAGAGGAATATATGATAGTACAATGAATTTAGAGGAATATATGATAGTACAATGAATTTAGAGGAATATATGATAGTACAATGAATTTAGAGGAATATATGATAGTACAATGAATTTAGAGGAATATATGATAGTACAATGAATTTAGAGGAATATATGATAGTACAATGAATTTAGAGGAATATATGATAGTACAATGAATTTAGAGGAATATATGATAGTACAGTGAATTTAGAGGAATATATGATAGTACAATGAATTTAGAGGAATATATGATAGTACAATGAATTTAGAGGAATATATGATAGTACAATGAATTTATCAAAAGACATCACCTTCAGGAATTTCACTTTAGAGGGATATATGATATAGTGCAATTAATTTATCAAGAGACATCACCTTCAGGAATATCGCTTCAGATGAAATGTGTTCAGATGACAATCATTGAATGTAGAAATATCATCTTCATGAATTTCTTTTCTTATGGTTGTTTGCAAATGGCAATCCTTGAATGAGGACAAATCGTCAGGAATTTCCTTTCAGGTAAGTCTGTGAAGGATAAGAAGTCTTTAGAAACTGATCCAGACGATGGCAATCTTGTCATTGATATTGTAAAGACCATCGCATAGTTGACACTCTCCATTATCTTTGTACCTTGGGTTTGGTTTAAGATTTCCAGCACAAGAAAACAGAGACGGATTCATCCGATCATTCATTTAATACAATAGAGCACAACAATCTGGTGGGAATGGTCAATGGAACAATGTCCAGCTCCCTCGACAAACAACAACAAAGTTTCACATTTACAGTTTCTGAACTTTTTCAAATAGGTTTTCGTGGCGGAAGATCTATAGTTGAAGGTCACGAGTTAAAACATTGATTATTTGGCCATCTTTTTTTTTATAAATTGAAATTGGTTTTAATCTCAACAGCTCCAGGGACCTGACATTTGTTGTGGAGACTTCATGCCATCAGTCGTCATGCTGGCTGTGTAACATTCTCGTGAACAGTGGACCATCAGATATTGGAAATCTGGTTCTCTCAGACTGTTGGGGTGTCAGTCTTAATCACAAATTGTTTTGATAACTAACAATAAATCTCTTGTACTAGAGGAACCGAACTCTAGATAGAACGAGTTGAAAGTCATCTTTCGTTCGTCTCTCTCTAGAGTAAAAGTTTCTCTTTCAGACCTTGTGGTCTATAGGGCAGATGAGGTTGAGGTCATCTGTTTCTGTGGACTACGGCTAATGAGGTTGTTATGCGGCCAGCACAACGACCAACTACAATTACTTTTCCCTAACTAATGTCAGGTACCCATTAGAGCTGGGTGGACTCAAAGGCGCCCAAAGATCCCGAAATAAAAATTAATTCCAGTCTTCAGCAGGATTCTAACCCGGGACCCCCGGTTCGGAAGCCAAGTGCTTTACCACTCAGTCACCTCAACTCCCTTCTTTCTACATTCTCTTTTATTCTTTTCCTTTGCTCTATGTTTCAGTTTTATTCTTTTCCTTTGCTCTATGTTTCAGTTTTATTCTTTTCCTTTGCTCTCTCTCTTCTCTTTTCATTTCAGAATCTTTTTTTTTACTTTGTTTCTCTCTTTCTATTTCTGTCTTTTCCTTGTCACTAAAACATCATGGGTTTCTACATATCTCTCTGTCTCTCTATCTCTCTCTCTCTTTCTCCCTCTCTCATCTCAGACCCACACTTAAACGAATCTTCCCCCTCCTCCCCCTGGGAAATGACTTCTGTGTTAACCAATTTGTCCCTGTGCGTGCATGCACTTTGGAAGGGAGTGAGTTGATTTGTTCACTTGGTGGAATGTTGTCACTCATACTATAGACTAGATAGGTATTGAAATAGATAGATAGATAGATGATAGATAGATAGATAGATAGATAGATAGATAGATAGATAGATAGATAGATAGATAGATAGATAGATAGATAGATCAGGGCCGGCCTTAAGCTTAGACAAAATAGGCAATCGCCTAGGGTCTCTGATTGGTGCTGGGCTCGCACAAGACTCAAAGAAATTTTTTTTTAGAGAAAAACATTGCGAAACATATGTATCAAATCTCAAATTAGAGTCTGTGTCTCTATGTCTTCTAGCCTAGCTCTAAAGTCTGTGTCTCTATGTCTTCTAGCCTAGCTCTAAAGTCTGTGTCTCTATGTCTTCTAGCCTAGCTCTAAAGTCTGTATCTCTATGTCTTCTAGCCTAGCTCTAAAGTCTGTGTCTCTATGTCTTCTAGCCTAGCTCTAAAGTCTGTATCTCTATGTCTTTTAGCCTAGCTCTAAAGTCTGTGTCTCTATGTCTTCTAGCCTAGCTCTAAAGTCTGTATCTCTATGTCTTTTAGCCTAGCTCTAAAGTCTGTGTCTCTATGTCTTTTAGCCTAGCTCTAAAGTCTGTGTCTCTATGTCTTTTAGCCTAGCTCTAAAGTCTGTGTCTCTATGTCTTCTAGCCTAGCTCTAAAGTCTGTGTCTCTATGTCTTCTAGCCTAGCTCTAAAGTCTGTATCTCTATGTCTTCTAGCCTAGCTCTAAAGTCTGTGTCTCTATGTCTTCTAGCCTAGCTCTAAAGTCTGTATCTCTATGTCTTTTAGCCTAGCTCTAAAGTCTGTGTCTCTATGTCTTCTAGCCTAGCTCTAAAGTCTGTATCTCTATGTCTTCTAGCCTAGCTCTAAAGTCTGTATCTCTATGTCTTCTAGCCTAGCTCTAAAGTCTGTGTCTCTATGTCTTTTAGCCTAGCTCTAAAGTCTGTGTCTCTATGTCTTTTAGCCTAGCTCTAAAGTCTGTGTCTCTATGTCTTCTAGCCTAGCTCTAAAGTCTGTATCTCTATGTCTTCTAGCCTAGCTCTAAAGTCTGTGTCTCTATGTCTTCTAGCCTAGCTCTTAAGTCTGTATCTCTATGTCTTTTAGCCTAGCTCTAAAGTCTGTGTCTCTATGTCTTCTAGCCTAGCTCTAAAGTCTGTATCTCTATGTCTTTTAGCCTAGCTCTAAAGTCTGTGTCTCTATGTCTTCTAGCCTAGCTCTAAAGTCAAGTATCTATTGTAATTGAAGATTTATCCACGAATGCTTACATCTACTTGTTAGACTACACATATTAGAAGACCTTGTTTCTTTCTTTTGATGACACGTCAAAACGTTACTTCTAGTGAGTTGATCATCTATCATCCCATATGTGCACATATGCTTTCAGCGCTTTGTGAATTTAACTTATTTGTTGATTCAGATATAGGAAAGGTTTTAATTTATTGCATATTTTTTGGCCTTAATTTGTTTTTCTATTTCATGTGGGGCCACTTTATTCACTTCGTCTTGGGACTCCAATTACATAAGGCCGGACGATGGATGATCTAATATTTATACGTTAAGGAATTAAATGGTTATTAATTTTTACTTATGATTTTGTATTCATTCATTGAATGCTATTTTTGTTGGATCTAAAAAAACACACAGACATACACTCTCTTAACATGCTACATTCGCTAGCCTATAGATGAATGCATTAAAGTTTAAACCAAAGGTGATGTCATATCAAAGAGCAAAGCGGAACATAAATTTTAAATATTTCTTTTATGATTTTTTAGTATTTTTATCATATTATTAGGAAAACCATCGACTTGGCAGAGTTTAAGTCATTGGTTGACAAGCATGACTAGATTGACCTAGGGACACCGGTAGGGCGTTATCATCTTCTTTTTTTAATTAACGTCTGTAATTTATATGATTAGATAAGAATATATCAATATTTTAAATTCATAATATTATTAAAATATCTTATCTTATCTTACTTATAAAAATGTGTGGGCCGGATCGTATGGTAATGCTAGGGCCGAATTCAACACAGAGTCTGTCTTTGATCTTTGTCTTTCTGTGTTTTTTGTATTATTTAAATGATATCATATATCGTTACGTTATTATAATTTTGACAGGAAGTGCACTCTCCTAACACAGAATTAAAAAAAAAAACAACAAGTTAATGCGCATGCTCAGTCGACATTTGAGGATTCCAGATTTGATTCTGCTTGATGCAAGTTTAATGAGTTTAGATGCAAAAAGTGGCTCTGTTTTATGGACCGTAAGAAATGGAGAGAGCTTTGAGGGCAGGAAAGTAGAGACAGAGAGAGGGAGTGAGTGTATATATATGCGTGTGTGTGTGTGTGTGTGTGAGAAATAGAAAGAGAGAATTGAAGTTTGTTGTGAGAGATCTTCAGATCAAACATCGTCTTCAAATCTCTGGTTTGTAGGCTTGCAAACTAACCAGCAAGAGGAAGGGGAGAGAAATGTTGGACGTGGGGTGAAGGGGGGGGGGATTGAGCGACTTACTGTCCCATTGCTCTTTTGTGGACCTCGCGCCGTCAAGGGAAGCAACCAAGCGTCCTGGTCAGCTTCCAGTAATCAGATTACTGCCCGCATTCCGGAAACTTTCCCCCAAAAAAGATAGAGAGAACGTGAGATAAAACATCAGCCATTGGCTACAATTTTTTTTTATTCTTTTTCTGTTGCTCGTGCAAAAGACATTACAATGCAATCAAAGAAAACAAAAAAAAACTTCGGAAAGAGAATTCAGAAGAAAATAAATAATGTTTGTTTTTTCCCCATTGAACTAATTTATCTCCCTTTGACAACTATTTCTGTTTCAATTTTGGTAATTGTGGAATTCTATTCCATGTTTAAATTTATTGCTCTGGAGTATAATCATTGCAATATAGGCGAGAAGAGAAGAGAGAGGCATCGGTAGCTTCATAGCATCAATCTTTTTATGTACATTTGTTATCGATAGATAAAGGTATCCGCTATTGTAAAGAAAAATAACTGATATTTATAATAATAATAATAATATTAATAATAATAATAGCAACACGTGACGCATACAGAAGTGGAGCTGTTTTGTAATGAATAAAACACAGAAATGAGAGATCTAAGATGATATCACATTGTGGTAGTAATGTATAATTCCCCACACACAGCTCCCCACCAATGCATCAGATTGTGGAGCCTGTGAGTTCCTATGTTGTTCAACAACTTTGTATTTGCTTCCCTTTGAGAATGTTGAAAACTATAAATAGATCAGTCCCTGTGTCGGCCCCATCGGCTCTCTGTGAATGCCAACGGCTCCATTAAAAAAAAAGTTCGTGAACTTGTTACTTATTTTATGTCTGCGTTCTTAGATGGTACTTGCAAGGCTGATTTTCAAAAATTCAATTTCTGACCTTTTGTTTCTGAGGCCCACGGTTAATAAGGGTATTATGTGTCCAGCACAACAACCATCCGTCTTTACTTTTCCCCAACTAGTGTTAGAGCTGGGTGGACGCACAGGCGCCCAAAGATCCCGAAGTTTAAAATCACAGTCTTTGCCAGGATTCTAACCGTGGACCCCAAGCGCTTTACCGCTCAGACTCCGTGCTTCCACAAGGCCGATATATGTCTCTTCTTAATTTCTTAGTGTGGCTGCATTTCCTGAACCACTCAACAGCCCCCCCCCCCTCCCTCACAGGTCTCCCTAAATCTGCATGCTCTCATTTAATAACCGATGATTTCTAAAGTCTAACCGAACAAATACCGATGTTGGCTGAGTAGATAGAACTAGAAAGTTTGACAGCTGCATTGACTTTCATGAGGCGAAATCAATATTCTATTACACAATGATCGTGTTTGCAATACAAAATGTTATTATATAGGCTACTGATTGGGTACTGAATGGAGCGGATAGAGTCTGAGAACTTAAGAGATTAAACATAAGAAGATAGGACAGACGTAAAAGAGAGCAGAGACATTTATAACAAGCGAATATTCACTTTTGATAAGAGTAATACTACTAGTCAAATCAGTGAATTTAGAGACATTTCACACTTCAGGACAGAAGACTAAAATTTTTATAAATTACAGTAATACATAAAACAATGAATTATAACTTACACATTCCTCGTTCCATATGCTAGGACAAATTTGTACAAATGTTCCTTCTTCCCTAGCGCTATTAGAGCATGGAATGGGTTGCCTGAGCCAGCCAGAAAAAAAACAGTGACTTGGCAGAATTTAGAGCATGAAACGGGTGACTAAATCATCCAGGAAAGCCAATCACTTTGCAGAATCTCTAATTAACATGCACGAGGACATATGGACAAATGGATATGTGTAGGACCTAACTATCTCTCTCTTTTTATTTTTAATGTTAGAATTGTCTGTATTTTGTAAGATAAGAAAAGATGGCTTGCTGCTCATTGCAATAACTATGCTATAAACCTAATGGGCTAACAGCGTAAATTAACTTAACTAACAGGTGTAAATATTTAAATATTAAAATGCATATACAATTCTCTTCAACCATTCCTGACACCATCAAGAAGTCCTTAGGGATCGCAAAGACATTCCTTCAGGTAACAGTGCCAGGTAACAGAAGAAGAGGCAGACAGAGAAAATGATAGGAATACAATATAAAAGAATGGACAGGCCAGTCATAGAAAGCGATTCTATCCACGGCAGAAGAAAGCGTGTTCAGAGTGTTCAGAGTGTTCAGCGTGTTCAAACTAATAAGACGTAAACCATATTTAATGTAAAGATGATCTTATTTTTTTTTTTTTAATTACGGTTAAACCAGAATTTTCAGTGTGTGTGTTTTTTTTGTTGTTGTTGATGTTCTGTTTTGTTTTAAACTGCCAAATGTCTCGGAATGAGCCGTCTTCAAAATATCAGTCCAGTTTACAGGCATTGTACTTTTTCAACCCATGAAGAGTTTGCAAGCTAATAGATGAAATAGTAATAACCCAAAATTTATTGATGAATATCTTTCAATATTGGTGAGAGGATATAGAGTTTAAGAACGTAGCTCATCACATCTTCAATCTACAAGAACTCTCTCATTTGTCTCTCTTTTGTCTCTCTTTTTATCTCTCTTTTGTCGCCCTCTCTCTTTTATACGTTTTAACGATTTCCAACTGTGGCCTACGGTTAACGAGGGTGTCATGTGGCCTGCACAACGACCAACCGCCTTTACTTTTCCCCAACTAATTTCAGGTACCCATTAGAGCTGGGTGGACTCAGAGGCGCCCAAAGACCCCGAAATTACCACAAGGTCTAAATGGGGAACTTGACTTTTTTTTTTATATGTCCGTGAGTCAAGTGTCGGTAAACCAGTTGTATGGTAACCAAATTTCAGTGAGCCATTGGTCTGGTGAAGCAATGGTTGGATGAACCATTTTTACGTTTTTTCATGGTTGTGGCTTAATTGTAAAGCGATTGACTTTCGAACCTTAAAGTCCCGGATTCAATTCTCGGCGAAGACTGGGTTTTTTTTGTTGTTTTTTTTTGAGTTACGGGATTTTAAGGATGCCTCTGAGTCCACCCAAATCTAAAGGGTAACTGACGCTAGTTGGAGAAAGTCAAGATGGTTACCGTTGTGCTGGTCACATGACACCCTCGTTAATCGTCGGCCATAGAAACAGATGACCTTTACATGATCTTACCTATAGATCGCTAGGTCTGAACGGTTAATTAACTTAACGTTTACCGTTAACTGTGAACCATTGGTCGTGTTCCACCCCCACCCTTTCTTCAAAAAAAAATATCTTAGTCGTTGAACACGTATTACTGTAGTTAACACACACACACACACAACAGCAGCCAGGTCCCAAGTTTATTGATTGGTTTCAAGTTCATGTTTCAAATAGCTTCAAAAAAAGATGAAAATGACTTTAAAAATTATCAGATCATTTACAAAGACAAAAATATGAATTCTATTACAGAGCAAGCACTGAAGGAAAGAGTTGGTAAAAACAAAATGAAAAGCAGGATTAAAAAATAACGAAAGAAATATTATCGAACCAAAAAAAAAAAAAAACAAGAGTTCTTTAGTAATAAGAGAAATTGCATGACAAAGACAGAGTAGTGGAGAAAGGAAAGAAACAAGAAAAAAAAGAGAAATAGTCGGAGAGCATTAACTAGAGAGTGTACAAAGAGAAGAAGAGAGACTTTAAAGAGAGGGGGGAAAAGAGAGAGACAAGCAAAATATAAAAATACTTCTAAAAAACAAAAAAGCTTATACAAGGGGAAAACTCTAAATTTACAACTATAACTTTCAATAATGTAGAATTTATTTTCCTTTTTTTTCGAAATCCAGCAAAATAATTAATTACCAATTATTAATTGACTAACTGGTTAACTCTTGTTGTTGATCCATGTTTTGTTAGGTACGATAAATAATTGTGTTAAGTTTCAACTTGATCAGAGAACGGAAGTGAGGGAAATTACGTGTACATTTGTCTAAGGAAATAAACCTCCACACATTTCAACTGTAGGATTAATATCCTTTTTCAGTGTCAAACAAAATAAATAATTACTAGTAATTAACTGACTTCATTGGTTAATTTTTTAATTGATTTATATTTTGTTAGGTGCAATAAATAATTGTTCAAAGTTTCAACTTGATCCGAGACTGGGTGTTGGAGAAATAACGTGTACAAAATTTTTACCAAACAGACAGAGTGAGTTAATATAAGCTTTGTAAAAAAACAGAGTGAAAAGTGTGCTTGTGTTTAATGGATGAATTCTTAAAAGGGAGAGAAAGAAAAAAAGTATTTAGAAATGTGTCCATTGAAAGTTCAGTGTTGTTTATGGGATAACTCGACAAAGAGTACACACCAATTAGAAGCAGTTATCTTCGGTATCCATGGCAACTATTATCATCATAAACATTGCGTAAAGTCTACCATTAGTCTATACAGCCTCTATACTTTTCCATTCGGCCTTCCCGATGTGTTCTCGATCAATACAGATAGTAAAAGCCTTGATACGATTCTTGCCATGAACATTAATATTTTATTATTTACAACTGGGAATTAGAAAAATAGTTCCGCCTCTATCAGATATTCAATGGAGCCACGCTATGGTAACGTTATAGTTCTGGTCGAGGAATGAGCCCTTGTGTTTATAGACGTTGTTTTTTTTTTTTATACTGCATCTGGAATGTAAACTCATTCTTTTATCTTGAATCAAAATTTATTAATTGGTTAACGCGTCGGACCAAGCTTAAAAAAACAACTATAAATCTGTTTTCTATCTAGAACTGTTTCTATGTTAATATATAATATATAAGGTTATCGTCGAATGTCGTTTCTGAGAACATACACCAACCTAGCACAGTCCAGCTAATTTCTACATAAGACTGTGGGCTAACTGTTCATGTAGAAAAAAAAAATGTAGATATATAATGAACTGTTTACTGAATACAGAGAAATATTTGAGTCAACTTTGGGAATACCCGCTGACAGCATGTTTCAAATAGCCAAATGGAATGTTAAAATGATTACGTTTTACTAAAATTCTAAGGTTCAAAGTAAGCTTTCACGATGTAATAATTAATTTCCCAAAGATATGCCTATACATAAGCTGTCAAATTTCCAGGCAAATAGTTAGAGCCATTTTCGAAATAGTTGTCCACCCAGCAAGGCAGGGCTTAAAACTGCAATCTACGCGGCCATTGTCGGCCCCGAACTTTCATAGGTCCCGCAATAATTCTAGGTGTAAATTATTAAATTTAATCTCTAACAGGGCTTCTTGCCCTCCTGATTTTCCAGGGGCTCCTGAAAACCTCCTAGCTAATAGCTAATCGACTTAATTATTAAAATCTCCTGAAAACTCATTAGAAATCTCGTGAATATTAGACGAAATTGTCATTTTGGGGTGGCAATATGGAAAACGCCAATCCTACGCGCGATTAAAAAAAAAACGGCATTGTCAGATTTCAGTTAATAAAATTGTAATGCAAAGACGAATTTATTTTCTAATACAAAATCTTAGTTCTCACTTATTATCCTTAACCGTACCCAGACTGGGCCCCACTCAATCCATTTCGCATTTGGCCCCGCAATAGTTAGGGCCAGCACTGCCACCCAGTTTCCACCCACCACTAATAATAAAAAGGAAGCTAGTAGTAAGAGTCATTGTAAATATATAAATGCATAAATACTGTGTTCTTAAATTTTGGTTTTACAACTACAAATGGGACTAATGACACTCACTCAAAGGGATGGGGGGATATAAGTACTGTCACTCAAGTTTAGATATCTTTCCAGGGCATTCTTGAAATAAATTCGTTATATTTAATTAGATTTAAAACATAATTCTACAAAGACTAAGCATCAACCAGGACTAGAATATGGAACTTTTCTCAATCTTTTATTTATTTACATATTTTTACTTAAGGGGAAAGAAAGTTTAATTTAGTCATAAGTGCCACTGACATAATAATAATTTCATTGTAAACAAATAAAAGAAATACGTTTAAAAAAGAAAAAAAAAGTTTATCTAAGCGACAGAAATTTGAACTTACAATATATACTCTCAATAATGTATAGCTCATTTCCTTTATTAGATTTAAAAGTAATTAATTACTAATAATTAGTTGACTAATCAGTTAATTTTTTAATTGATTCATGTTTTGTTAGGTAAAATATAATATTGATGTATGTTTCAACTTATTCCGCGAATGGGTGTGGGAGAAATAGCGTGCTTAATTATTTAGCTAGACAAAACCCTACATATTTAGCCGTATCTTTGAATACAGAAGGATTAATTTCCCTTTTTGGTATCACACAAAATAATTCATACCAGTAATTAATTGACTAATTTGTTAATTATTTAATTGATTCACGTCTTTTCTATGCGGATGAATAATTGTGCAAAGCTTCAACTTGATCCGAGAATGGGTGCAGGAGAAATAACGTGTAAAAAAGACAGCCAGATAGAGAGACAGAATGAGTTGATATAAGCTTTGTAAAAAAAATACAATAGTTAGTTATAGATCTCTTGCAAAGGACCAACTTTTTCCACTTCCTTCTTGGCTTAGTAAGTTGATGGCACTTTGATTCAGTTTTTTTTTTTTTTGGAGATTACAAGCTAAGGTCATTGAAACAACTTGATAACAGTTATATCTTATACAATGTTTAGAACTAAAGTTTTATGTTATACAAGTTTAATGCTGGAGATTTCTATGGGTTTATGTCTGGGTTTCGACTTTACTGTGCGACAGATTTGTACGTGGTTAACTAGCCTCGCTCTTGGTTTTTTCTGGTACCGGAAGTGGATGAGATGGGGGAAACTGGAGTAGGGATTACTTGGTGATGTAGTTGGATCTTTTGTGACCTGATGAGGAGGAAGACTTCAGGGGACACAAACTGGCACAGTCAGAGAGTTTTGCTCAGAGTTATCCGAGAGTAAGCAAGATTAAAGAAGAGAGCAAGGGAGGGTTGGTGGAGAGTAAAAAAAAAGCAATAGAAAAATATGACTTTTTAAAAAACAAAGATTATATAAAGGAAAGAACCGCTAATTACTGCCATGTATAGGAAAATGGCAAGGAGCTTAGCCCCCATTCTGCTATATGAAACAATACCAATAAATAAGTTTTAATGGATTAGCTAAATGTTTAATTTTTGGATCGGTTTATATATTGTCATCGAATGTGAATAATTATGCGAAATTTCAACATGACCCAACAATGGGAAGTGGAAGGAAAAAATGTTATTACGTTAAAAGGGGATTAAATCCATATATATATATATATATATATATATATATATATATATATATATATATATATATATATATATATATATATATATATATATATACACACATCTCTATTAAGTAGCATTCATTCCCCTTATTTCGATATGAAACAAAATGATTAATCACCAATAAAAAAATTGGCTATTTTTCAAATGTTTTTATGTCTTTTCAGATACAACGAATAATTGTGTAAAGTCTTAGCTTGATCCGAGAATGGGAAATGGGAGAAAAAATCTTTTTGCCAGCTTTTTTACCAGACAGACAGATAGACAGACAGAGTGAATAGATATAACTTTTGTAAAAATGTGAAGAGTTAAACAGTTAAGCGCATGGCTTCAGAACCGATGATCTTGGGTTCGAATTACGGTGAAGACCGGAATTTTGAGCTTTGGGATTTTTAGGACACCCCCTGAATCCACCAAACTCTAAAGGCTACCTGACTCTAGTCAGGGAAATTGAAGATGGTTGGTCGTTGTGCTAGCCACATGTCACCTTCGTCAACCGACGGCCATAGAAACAGAACAATTACATTATCTGCCCTATAAATCGTAAGTTTTAAAGGGGGTGCTCTAAGGAGTTAACAGGGGTTAACAGATTTATTTTCAATATAAATAAATACAAAATGGTGTCATTATCATAGCCTTTTAGTTATGTGATAGTTACTTTTACATCAAAAATATATGATTAATAAAAGGGATTGTTACACCTGTAAAAACGATAGCCCTTCAACTAGCCCTGTGATACGGAGACATGGTATAATCCTGACAAGATGACTTGACGTCATTATGAAATAGTTGGGCCAATGGAAGATTCTCACGATAAACTGACCAATGTCAAGGACGCAAAAATGAGCTTCAGAATTATCTAGTAAATAAAACTTTCAAAAAGAAGAGGTTAAATAAAACTTGATCCTGCAGAGCTCAAATGTATGTTGCAGTTAGGATGTAACTTTAAAAAAAAATACTTTATCCACTCTCCCTTTATTTTGTACACCCGATACACCAAATCTATCTAAAGGTTTTCCGCCATGTTTGAAATTCTCCAATAAATCTCCATAACATAAAGTCAAATCTAGCAATAGACCATATGTATTTTTTCACAGCGACATTTCCGTGAAAAAGATAAACTTCACGAGTTAAAAAATTGTGTATACACAAAAATGTGATGTATTTTTAGCTCCTTACTTTGGTGATACTTATTTCATGACGTGTACGCCTAAAAAAAGCCTTGATGCTATGAAAACTTACTTTTGATTTCTGTGAATGTATGCTCCTCGTACAGGAGAATATTCTTATCTAGACTACCTTAGAGTGAGCGTCTGTAAGGTGTTAATAGACACGCAGATTCGACAAAGTATACTAATGTATTGGCAAGTGCTTGGGTTAGCTGAGTGGCTAACATCGTTTGGCTCAACGTCGAATCTTGATGTAGACAATGTATTTTTATATTCAAAATTTGATACGATCTAAATTGTGTTTCCTACGCTCTTTATCCCAGCTACCCCCTTCCTCTTCTACAGTCCCAGAAAGGCAATTAAAAAAACAAAATAGCCGTAACATTCAACTATTCTTTTCTAGAAAAAAAAGTGAAGAACCTTGGTTGCAAGCAAAGTCTCAGCACTCATGTAATGAAATTATTTGAAACAAAAAATATGCAACGTATAATCGAATGTTCTACTTATTTTTTGTTGACAGTCTGCCGCCAGATGACGCAAGGGGTGTTTGCTATTCTTGGCCAAAAGTCGTACCAGTCAGCTGACATTGTCAAGTCGTTGACCTCGACCTTCCGCATGCCTTTTATCACGCCGTCCCTTGCTCAGTCCTCAGTGTTGGGAGGTTCATCCAGGTGAGTGTCCAGGTAGCTCAAGCAACTAGCACCTTTCTATAGGAAGTCTCTTACAAGTTAGTCTCAGTTAACAAATTAGTATTACAAAGCTTATATCAACTCACTCTGTCTGTCTTTCTGTCTGTCTGGTAGAAAGTGTGTACACGTTATTTCTGCCACACCCATTCTCAGATCAAGCTAAAATCTCACACAATTATTCATTGACATAGACAAGACATGAATCAATTTTAAAAAGTAAACAATTAGTCAATTAAATACTGGAAATTGATTATTTAGTTTGGTACCAACAAGGTAAACTAATCCTTCAGTATTCACATATATGGCTTTATTTGTTGGGTTTAGTCCCCTTAAAAAATTGTTCACTCTATTTCTCCCTCACGCATTCTCCGATTAAGTTGATACTTTAAACTTCTTGTACCTAAGAAAACATGAATTAATATGAATTATTGGTAGTTAATTATTTTGTTTGATATCAAACAGAGACATTTCTAGTACATTTTTTATATATATAGTTTTAAGGGCAGAGCTCTTCACCTTTAGATAAGCTTTTTGACAAAACAACGATTTTTTTTTATTGTTCTTGTTTTAACTCTAGACGCGACTGGGAGTGTTGCTTAATCTCTCTCTCTCTCTCTCTCTCTCTCTCTCTCTCTCTCTCTCTTTAAAATGAAACTCTTTAATTTTATAGTGAAAATCAACCCAACACCTTATGAAAGGATTCATCTGATAACACTCTCTTCAAACCAAGCCGTGTTCGTAACAGTTTTGGATCGATAGTTAAAACGTGGGACTATTGCCGTAGTGATAGCCAATTTGTCCCTGGCTCTCGTGGTGATTTGGTTTCCATGTAGAGTTTTACATTAAAAAAAAAAAAAGGCTTTTAATTATAGAAATGTTATGTTTACTGGAAGTCGATATAGATGCAGAAGAAGTGCGCGGTTCTAATCTTTTGTGGTAGATGGCTTATGAAGCAGAAGATATATTAAATTCCTATAAAACTAGAATTACAATATAACTTTTGGGAGACCATAAATGTGTATATTTTGAAGGCTATGGACAGAATACCTATCAGAAGGGTCTTGACTATTCAGCTTTAAATTCACTGAGGTAGATTCCAATCTAGATGATGTAAAGGTTATCTGTTTTTTGTGGCTGTCGGTTAACGAAGGTGTCATGTGACCAGCACAACGACCAAATACCTGAACTTTCTCAACGTATGTCAAGTGCTCGAGGACTCTGGGACGTCCTAAAACTTCTGAAGTTGGAACTCAAGACTGCTTGGGTTGGAAGACTAGGGCTTTATCCGCTGTGCCACATTTTCCACTAAAATCTTAATATATAAACTTTATTTTTAATGTGAAAAGAGTTTTAAGAATACGAATTTAGTTGTTGCTGTATTTTTGTTGTCGTTGTTTAGCTATTATTGTTGTTGTTGTTTATGTTGCTATTGTTATTGTTATTGTTGTTGATGTTTCTGTGGTAGTTATAATTGTTGATGATGATGTTTTTGTTATTGTTTTGTTATTGTTGTTGTTGTTATTGTTTTGTTGTTGTCGTTGTTGTTGTATTTGTTGTTGTACTTGTTTTTTGTTGTTGTTGATTCTCTTTTTTTAAACATGGCATGAACTCGTTTCATGACTACTATCTTGAACAATCGTGCATCCATTTTTTTAAAAATACAAACTTCTTAGACAGAAAATGAAAATGTCAAAATTCTGAGAAGGTAAATTGGAAGATTGATGTTAGAACTAACAAGTATTAGAGTATTATTAGAGTGATTTATTGTATTAAGATTGAACAGATTTCAGACTTGTTCTTGAAGACTTGAGATTGGCTAAATATGTTTTGATGAAAAAGAAAGACATTTATGGAGAAAATTATCTGAATCACATTCTCTGTTTGATTGTCTGTTTAATTGTCTGTTTGATTGTCTGTCTCATTGTCTGTTTCATTGTCTGTTTCATTGTCTGTTTCATTGTCTGTTTCATTGTCTGTTTCATTGTCGGTTTCATTGTCGGTTTGATTGTCAGTGCTGCAGAGATTGGATCTCAATTCTCCCATCACATTTGTTCACTGTCACACTCCTCTAAAATCGTTCAAAAGTTTTTATCGTCGCTTAGCGTTCAGCGTTTTTTTTGTATACACCGTCATCTTCTCAACTGAACGTATTGGACACACCTCCCCCTAACTCTCCTCAAGGGAGTCACAGAGCGAACCTGATTGATGTTCAAAAATGAATGCCCTGACCTAGTCTGCACGAATGAATTAATAATGAAAGCATTAACTCAGGAACGTCTGCAGATTGACATCAATACTTGGACTAAGAGAGACATTTTATCGTAGTAGAAACGTAGTTCCTGAATCAAAGTCTCGTCCTCTCTTACCTAGTTAACCCCCTTTTTTTCAAATAGAATTATTCAATATTTCTATATACATCTTAAGCCACTGGTTATTTGTATTTAACGGCTTACCTAAGGGAATAAGGGAATTAATAAACCATGCTCATGTTTTGACTACTTTACCTTAGCACATGTGGATGTTGATGTGATGATTGGAAAATTAAGAAAGAAAGGGTTGCGATCTTGAGTGTTGGCCTGCATGTATTAATGTGCCCAATATTTAGCACACATTTAGAATCAGACTTGGATTCTACCTCGCCGTTCGGCTCACTGGGCGGCAAGTTGTCTAAATAGAAGGAGGTGTCTACAATGTTTGATGTCTCTTCCTGAATGATGCTCACTGTCCTGAGATTCTCCGTGAAAGTGCGGCACCATGTTATACGACAAAGTCCCTGTTTGCGTTTTCCTGGTTTGAGCATATATCTCAGTGTTATTCTGTTGGAGAGCATGTCCCTCAGACCTCATGCGACGCTCGGCCACAACCTAGCTAAGTGATGGAGTGGACGTTCTCAGCCATTGCTTCAGAGACACATTTAGCCTCTGAGTTTTTGTAGATCCAAGTCTAAAGTCGCAGCTAGGATGGCGATTGTGTAGAGAATATATACAAATAACTAAAACCATAGACTATATATTACATGGACTGCCAACACTAAGGAAACTAAGCATAAGTTCCTTTCACCGAGGCGTCCTTGGTTGCGTGGTAAATTGACTTCCGGTAGAATTTGTTACTATATAAAGAAACTATTCCCGAAGATTTTTACCATCAATTTTACAGCAAATCATAAATGGAAACTTAATTGTCATATACGATGTTACAGAGGTAAGTGTGCACAAATCAATTTGTGACTTAGATCTATGACTATAAAGCTTTGTAACTGATTTCCTTAGCCAATATAGATAATTAGCCAAGCCTGTATTTCGTGTATTCTTGTTTACGACATTAATTGTCTGCTAATTGGTGCTGCCAGTTTGGATTATTTGTTTTTCTTTTTTTTTTTTGATCACATTTGATAATTATTATCTTTATTTTTACAATGTATATTTTAAATGTGATAAGCGATTTACTGAAAGAGTCAATACATTTCTGAGAGTGTCATTTATTAATTTTGTATATAATGGGTGATACAGGCCTAAGTTAAGTCTGTGAATGAGTCAGTCTAAATAAATTAACAATATAGTGAGTCAATAATTTTAAGCCTACAATCTTACATCTTTACCAACTTTTGTTCAGATCTACAAATATTTTTTTTTATTCAATTTGATTTAATTTCAAGATAATGTGCATTTTTATCTATAGTAATGGAAAATCAACCATAAAAAAAAAATCAACGATGTATGTATGACTAACTGAAAAATCTGCATAAAAATTTCGGCCTTCAAGTTTTTAGTGTTTTTTTTTTTAACTAACTAGAATCCCATATAACATCAAATTCTTCTAAAAGCTATAAAAAGATCTGATATTGTTTCGAATATATTCGCCCAATAAAATTTTAGAATCATTTAGGCTCTACTTCACTAGAAAGTGATTGTACACATAAACATGTAGACTTTCACCCAGATGTAGTGACCTATGGCTATAAACTTTATCTACAAATACGAACTTACACACAACACACTACTACACTACTATATATATATATATATATATATATATATATATATATATATATATATATATATATATATATATATATATACATACACATATATATATATATATATAATAGAACACTAAACACTATTTATGTAAATGCCCATTTTTAAGTTTGTAAAATAATAATTTGTTTTTATAACAAATCTGGCTATGCCTATAGTACTTTTAACAAAATTATGACTAAAAATATTATGAACGTCGAGTCTCTAGATTCATCATCTTTGTGTGTCTGATAAACCCAGAGAATGAAGATATAGAATCTATATAGGCCCCCTATTATATAGAATCTAGCTTTAGTTGACTCTAGACTAGATCTAGGATAATTTCAAGTCTAGATGTTCAGCTTCATCTTACCTTGATCATGATGATTAATTTTAATCTGACTTCCTGACTTGTTAACTTAAACTTCGTCTTACTTAGCCCTTAGGCGCTTCATATGTGAATCATGAATGGAAGTGCTTGGCTCACAGTGTCACAGATCGTTCTTTAAACTATTTGAAGATCTACTTTATCTTTACTAACGACTCTAATCTATATCTAGTTTATGTCTATATTTTATATGATAATAATAGACATAGACTCTTATACTTATAATAAAGACAAAGTTATAAGATCTAGATCTAGAATCTGTATCTAGATCTATTCCCATTTGTGATTTATACACTACAGATTTAATGTTTCTGATGAGCAATACTACTATCTACAGCCATGCCCATTAACATAGGCCCTACTCATGTACTAGATCTAGCTCTTTTGATCACAACTCATATCTTGCCTAGATATAAACAACTGTACTAGATTGGACTAGACATTCTAATCGGTTCTATTTTCGTTTTTCATTATTCTCACATATTCTAGTAGGCAATAGGTACCAAATTGTGCTATTTATTCACTGTAGATCTAGATCTTAACTTTTCTCTTAACTACCAAAGAAGTACACAAAGGATGTTGAAAGGTACCCAAAGGGCTCTTATTGCTACCATTCAATGTGTGGAATCAAGTATTTACCCAGATACTGCCACAATATGCTCTTATTGTTTTCAAAGGAGTTTTCACACAGTGCCAGAAGCTGTATAAATACATTTAACAGTAAGTTTTTAAGTAATTAATCATTTATTTTTAAACGTTATGTAAGTCTATTTTAATTGTAAGAATCCATGTGCTATTTTATTTAAAGCTAACTTATAGGTGAATATTTACACAATATTGTTGTTATGTTGTAAATAAAACATATTATATTCCCTCCAGCCTGTGCAGGGTATTTCTAAAGTGATAATTTTCTCATGCAGGCCAATACCACTCTTTTGTTATCTAAGGTGTTTTCCTTCAAATTATACTTTCTTGCATAAGAATTAAATATATTATGCAACAATTCTCAATTAGAAATACAGATTAACCAGTTATCTTGGTGGAAAAGGATGTCAGATGAGTTGAGAAAATGCTTAAAGAAAGTCTTTACATAATTCTTTGAACTAAGTCACTATAAATATTTTGGAGATTTTTAAAATTTAATTAGAATTTTATTATTGCTTACATTAAAAGCAATTGTTCTTTTCTTTTCCGCAGATGTATATTTCAAGAAGAAATGATGCTTTCTTATTTCTAAGAGTTTATCAATAGGATGAATGCCACAAAACTCACTTGTTATGCCAGAAACTCTTCCTACGAAACTTCCAGTAAGTAAAAAAAAAAGTAAAGTTTCCCTTTCAGACCTTGTGATCGATAGGGCAGATGATGTAAAGATCATCTGTTTCTGACCATTCTGTTGCCTACGGTTAACGAGGGTGTCATGTGGCCAGCACAGTGACCAACCGCCATTACTTTCCCCAACTAATGTCAGGTACCCATTAGAGCTGAGTGGACTCAGACTCAAATTAAAAATTCCAGTCTACACCAGGATTTGAACCCCGGTCCCCGGTTCGGAAGCCAAGCGCTTTACCGCTAAGCCACCAGGCCTCCTTTCAGTAAGTAGGGCAGCTTAAAATTTAATACTTTTATCTTAGTGCAAAAAGAATAAAAGCTGTCTTCAAATTCTCCCTTTAAATTTGCAAAGATATGTTTATAATTTAATGTATGCAGTAAAAAATTATGTTTCAAACACTCAGTACAATATTCAATGACTCTCTTTATTTGGGTTACCTCAGCATGCTTGTGCAGAAAATTTCCTGAATTTTTTTTAAAATCTGTTCCCTTCACTTTCAAGTGCATTTAATCATTCATTAAATTTTCATAATATTACTGAATATAATGTCAAAGATTAAATATTGTTATTATTATACTATTCCTTTTTTTTTGTAATATTTTAGTTTCATAATATGTTCCCATAGCATTTTTTGTGTAAAACCTCTAATTTTGTTGAACTACACAAAGAACTTTTCAACACTCTGTCCAAAGGAAAACAAGAGCCCTACGTCAATTTTGTAACGGAGGATGAAGTGACATTGTTATTTAAGAGAGTAGACGTAACAAAAGCTTGTGGACCGGACAAAATTAGTGGCAAGCTGATCAAGCTATGTGCAGAGCAAATTTCTTCTATCTTCTGTCATATCTTTAACCAGTCATTGCAAACGTGCGTAATTCCAAACATCTGGAAAACTTCAGAAATCATACCAGTGCCTAAGAAACCAAAAATAGATTGCTTAAATGATTTCCGCCCAGTAGCACTAACACCTATTGTTATGAAATGTTTTGAAAAATATACTCTTAAACAACTTGTAGCAAAAGTCAATAACAGCCTAGACCCTCACCAATTTGCATACAAAGCAGCTAGAGGAACTGAGGATGCCATTCTATTGCTTTTGGACCAGCTTTATAAGCATCTCGATATACCCAAAACATATGCACGAGTCCTCTTCGTAGATTTCTCCTCGGCTTTCAATACCATACAGCCACATCTAATGATAAACAAACTGAGTAACTTAAATGTAAGCCCTTACTTGCAAGCATGGGTTCTAAACTTTTTAACCCAACGGCCCCAGTATGTTAAAGTCAACAACACCAAATCGTCAACTCGAGTACTATGTACGGGTGCTCCACAAGGTTGTGTACTTTCTCCTGTGCTATACACTCTTTACACTAATGACATAAGAAGCATCTATGACTCAGTTAAACTCATTAAATTCGCTGATGATACTGCCATAGTCGGTCTTATTTCAGGAGACGAAACTCAGTATCGAAGCTCGATAGAAGAGTTTACAAACTGGTGCACCGACAACTTTCTAGAACTGAATGTAACAAAAACTAAAGAACTTATAATAGATTTTAGAAAGAAAAAACAAACTATACGTGAACTGCAAATAAACACTACATCTATAGAACAAGTAAAGGCATATAAATATCTAGGCATTATCATCAACAACAAGCTTTCATGGGAAGACCACCTTGGAACTCTGACAAAGAAAACAGCCCAGCGACTCTTTTTTCTATACAAACTCAACAGTTTTAAATTAAACAAGAAGATCCTTGAGACATTTTACGGCGCGACAGTACAAAATCTGCTAACATACGGAATAAGTTGTTGGCAAGGCAACGCCTCATCTAAACTGTTGCAACGTCTAGAAAACATCATTAAAAAAGCATCAAAAATTACACTCACAACATTACCACATTTAAAGGAACTTTTTGAACAAACGTGCCTAAGAAAAATCGAAAAAATCTTGGAAGACAACGGCCACCCGCTCCATCAGAACTACGCCAGGTCGTCGCGAAGTGGGCGACTGCTGTCAATCAAAACAAGAACGGAGCGGTACAAAAACTCGTTCGTACCTCACTCGGTCAGACTCTATCACCGCCACTCATTGATCAGGGAACATGAAATGCACCAAGATACCTGTGTGTAGTCGCTGAATGAACTCTTTATGTTGTCTGTTGTATTTATGTGTATTTTTCTGTTGTGTTGTCTTTATATGAGAAACGAGTCCTTGTAATCACAACAAATTTCCGTAAGGATCAATAAAGCAGTCTTAGTCTTAGTCTTAGTCTTAGTCTTACTTTACTATACTCCTAATATACTTTTTAAGGAACTGTTTTGTTAGATGTTTTCAGAATTGATTTTATCTGTAAAGGACTTGAACATATGGAAGTTTGGTACTATATGAAACTAAGATTGAATTGGTGACTTGTTATGAATTTAATGTATGTTGTTTCTATTCCATCAACAGTACTAGAATTTGTCCAGTGCCTGTGATCCTCTGAGTTGAAGGAGAATGTGCTCCATAATACCTACTAGGAGCTTGCTGATAGCTGGAAGTTCATGAATACTATGTTGTCCTTGATTTGATGATTCTGAAAACTACCATTTCTGAAGACTTGAGCATTATTTCTATAATTTAAAAAAATCTTTTCAGGAAATATTGTGTTTATAATATTAAGAAAGGGAAGATAATATTGTTCTTACTAATATTATTGACTTATTAAAATAGAAAGCACATCATTACCAATATTCACTTGTCAATAAATGTTAGCATTATTCAATTTTTAGTTACATGTTCAAACTATTAAATTTTATTATTTAAATTATAGCAACTTTCTCTTTCAGTCCAGCTTAAGATACATTCCTGTAAAAAGTCTATAATAATAAGTTAATGTCGATGTAGTATTGTTCAAACACTTACAAGTTTAATCATCTATACTTCACAAAAAAAAAGTGTTTGAATGGTTTTCATTTGTTTGTACATCAAATATGTATTAATATAATTATCATTTTTAGATGAAACATTAAATACTGAAGATGACCATCTCAATTTCTGATGTAGGCCTATTCTCATTTCATGAAATAAACAAAATATTATCTGAAATTTCATCCCTTCATGGTAACTGTAACTGGCTTCATAAAATCTCGAAATTCATGAGCAGCTGAGAAAAAAAGAAAAGAAATTCAAACTAGTTAAAAAATGTAAGACTACTTTATGTTACAACAATGGACAGCATCTTTAAAGTTGATTTCAATGCAATCACAAGAAATAATTTTTTCTCTACAATTAGGCCTGCTTTAATGATTTTTTTTTATGTAAATAAATTTTATGCATAGGATTAAATATAACATGTACTTAAGGAGATTTTTTACCTATTATTTCACAATTACAAGTAATTTAAAGTGATACATGTATTGATAACAGAATGTTATTGGAGAAAGTAAAAAAAAAATCTCACTTGTAGTATATCCCTTTCAATTTGAAAGTTAGTGACAATCAAATCAGGTTTGTGGAAGTAGTATGCTCCTTTAATAAAAAAAACAAACAAACAAAAAATGCATTATAAAAAGTTTTCGCTTTAAATAAAAGTTCTCTTGGGTGACTTGAGTAGAAAGTAATAGAAATATGAACTTCATTTAGCAATATGCTCACACTAAGCAGAAGTGGTTTTTACTAGTGAAAATTGTCTGTCCAAATAAGCTATTGAAACTACTGTTAGCTTCACATGATATGAACTGTAAAGTTTGACAGTTCTTCATCTAAGACTTTTAGGTACCGGTATTATCTATCAAGAGCAGGGTAAAACAAGGATGGGTTTTGGCCATCAACACTATTCGGAATTGTTTCGTCTGTACTCTCATAGCGCCTTGGAAGATGGAGTAGGCCCTATATATCCACAGTAGATCGGATGGAAGGCTTCTTAAACTGGCTTGGCCAAAACGAGGAAACTACATAACCTGATTAGGGAACTGATGTTTGACGACGATGCTGCTCTCACTACCTTTCGCAGTAATTATTACAAAGGCTAGTCAATACTTCGACAGCTGCAGATCAATAGTTCAGTCTTACAATAACTCTCACCAAGACAGAAAAAGGGCATAAAAAGTCAACATCATCAAACTCCATTTGAGTGAGGGCTTGAGAGGCTCAAATCTTCTCTTGCAAAAGCCCTGGACAGAAACCCTGCTGTATTGCGTAGTGCATACATGTCACCATACAGATTGAGAATTTTTTGTTCTGACCTGTTGAGATGGAGATCAGCAAGTCTGGGGCAGTCAAACAGAAAATGAGGCACGGGGGCACCAGGATTCGAAATTTGGCCATAGCCGTGAGAAACATGAGGCAACAGGACAGTGGCCTGTCCTGCACCGTGTTATAATAACTTGCCATAAAACATCACAGAATGTACTTTTTCTATTTTATCAACGACAGCATCTAAATGCCAAACATACTTTTCTTACATTTTTCAACTCGGAGAAAACTTTACATCTAGACTTATTACTTTTACTTTAGGCCTACACATAATATAGGACTTTTTTACAACTTATAAACGAAAGGTCATTTTAGCCTGTTATAGTAAGAGCATATAGATCTAAATGTACCGGGTTATCCTTCTGAATAAGTCTTACTATTTGGTTTATATATTTATATATATATATAGGCTATGCTCTCACAAGAACCTCAATTCAATCAATGTCGTAAACAAGAATACACGAAATACAGGCTTGTCTAATTAGTCTATACTGGCTAAGAAAATCAATTATAAAGCTTTACAGTTATAGATCTAAGTCAGAAATTGATTTGTGCACACTTACCTCTGTAACATCTTCTTTAACAATTCAGTTTCCATTCATGATTTGCTGTAAAAGTGGTGGTAAAAATCTTCGAGAATGGTTTCTTTATATAGTAAAAAAAAATCTACCGGAAGTCAATTTACCTTGCAACCAAGGACGCCTCCGTGAACGGGACTTGTTTATTGAAAAATATAGGCCTAGTGCGTAGAGTTGGCAGTCCATGTAATATATAGTCTATGCTAAAACGAAGGGGGGCGGCCTAAAATGATAGCAGGAGACAGGAGTCACAATGTAGACAAAAGTACTGGATAGCATTTAGTTTGGGAAATCTTTGTGCGTGTTTGTGTGCTCCGATATTTAATTTAAAAATTTTATTTAGAGAGTTTAGTGTTGCCATTTGGTTTCCAAGACTTTCATGTCTCCTCACAGCTATGAGCTTCATCTGAGACCAGACCACACAGCAGCAGTGATTGACGTCATAGAGCATCTGCACTGGAAAGAGGTTCACTTCTTGTACGACTCGGATGAAGGTTAGTCTTTTGTGTGGTGCTTTCCTTCGTAGTCTTTTTCATTAGACCTGCCCACAGAACTCATTCTGGGAAAACTTATCGAAACCATTATTTCAAAACTTTCAGAGTAAACATTTTGTAACGTAGATACAAAAAAAAAACAACTTGGTGACTGAGTGACAGAGTGGGAGGCTAGCGAGCCGACGTCCTGGGTTTAATCACTGAATACGACTGGGAATTCTAATCAGTATTAATGTGTACATCTTCTTGGAAAGGAAATATGTTCGTTATGCTGAGTACACATCATTCTCGTCAACCAGCACTACGAGGCGGCACGTAGATTGACGCCCGAAAAACGAATATCATTTTGTGTCTGCTTTCAGAACTATCAGATTCATCAAATAGATCAAAACCTCTAGAGAGCCTGCACTACTAAACTATTTTCAGGATAACTTTGCTGAACTAAACTATTATCAGGATAACTTTGCTGAACTAAACTATTTTCAGGATAACTTTGCTGAACTAAACTATTTTCAGGATAACTTTGCTGAACTAAACTATTTTCAGGATAACTTTGCTGAACTAAACTATTTTCTGGATAACTTTGCTGAACTAAATTATTTTCAGGATAACTTTGCTGAACTAAACTATTTTCAGGATAACTTTGCTGAACTAAACTATTTTCAGGATAACTTTGCTGAACTAAACTATTTTCAGGACAACTTTGCTGAACTAAACTATTTTCAGAATAACTTTGCTGAACTAAACTATTTTCAGGATAACTTTGCTGAACTAAACTATTTTCCGGATAACTTTGCTGAACTAAACTATTTTCAGGATAACTTTGCTGAACTAATTTATTTTCTGGATAACTTTGCTGAACTAAATTATTTTCAGAATAACTTTGCTGAACTAAACTATTTTCAGGATAACTTTGCTGAACTAAACTATTTTCAGGATAACTTTGCTGAACTAAACTATTTTCAGGATAACTTTGCTGAACTAAACTATTTTCTGGATAACTTTGCTGAACTAAATTATTTTCAGGATAGCTTTGCAGAACTAAACTATTTTCAGGATAACTTTGCTGAACTAAACTATTTTCAGGATAACTTTGCTGAACTAAACTATTTTCTGGATAACTTTGCTGAACTAAACTATTTTCAGGATAACTTTGCTGAACTAAACTATTTTCAGGATAACTTTGCTGAACTAAACTATTTTCTGGATAACTTTGCTGAACTAAATTATTTTCAGGATAGCTTTGCAGAACTAAACTATTTTCAGGATAACTTTGCTCTAGTTATCTGGCTAACTTTAGATGTAGGTCTAGTTCTCTGTAAGCACTAAGTACTCCCGCCCAACTCTCTCCAGGTTTACATAGACTTCAGCACATGTATAAGATGATGAGCAACAACAGTGTCCGCTGGTTCTCCATGATCAGGTTCAGCGACATCACTGACGTCCACGATGACCTGCGCATGACCGACTTCTCGGACAACTATACCAGGTACCAGAAAGCCTTTGTCCTTGACCTATCCTCGGACGAGGCCTACCAGACAGTACTGAAACAGGTGAGGGCCGAAATACATTCTATTTCTTAGCAAAATTAAATTTAGTTATTGGAAAAAGTTAATCGTGACTTAGTTTCGTTCTGCCAAACTAGTTCGGCCTGGGGACTTCACGAAATTTCCCGACAACAAAATAAAATCGTCGAGCCCAACAAAAGTGTTCCTCGACGGTTTCAGTCTAAAATGTCAGCACATGTGTCGACTAGCCTGTTAGGTAGGCCCTCTCCCTGGGGCGTAGTTGGGACGTCAACCTTCACCTGATATTGAGTATCAACTTCTCGAAAGTCAATTGTTACCTTCCAGACTCGGATCATCATTTTTCATATCTGAGATTGTTAGAAAAAGAGGTGCATCCATTGTCCTATAAAAAAATTTTTAATAGAGTGTCAAGTTTCACATCATCTTTCTAAAACTATATGCGATAAATTAACCAAACTATGGCCAATTAAGGAAGACTCTAGGATGATTTAAGAACTTCACTTTGGTTTAACTTTACATTCTACTTCCGACAGATCCCATAGTGATCAGGAAACTGTTATTGTAAGCTATCTTTCACCATATGATGGGCTCTATACTGCATTTTGTACAAAGCTAGCTCTGTCTGTCTGTCTGTCTGGTAAAAATTTTGAACATGTTTTTTCCCCTTCTTGAATCAAGTTAAAATTTGCACAACAAATTATCGTAGTAGCGTCCCTTTTGTTCCTCTAAGGCCACTCTGGGTTGTGGTGGTTAAAATAAAATAAAATATGATATAATAAAACAAGATTTACTGAGTGGGTCACCCGTGACCCAATGGGTTTCTGGGGTTAATTAAACCTAACAAGACATGATTCAGTCAAAAAGTTAATTAATGGTTGGTGAATTATCATTTCGTTTGATATGAATATAAGGGAAAGAAATGCTACTTAATGAGATATTTGGATATATGTATGGATTTAATCCCTTTATTACGTTTTGACACGCTTTTTCTCCCACTCCCCAATCTCAGATCAAGTTGACATTTTGCATAATTATTCATAGTCGAAGATAATACACGAATCGATCCTAAAATTCACCAATTAGTTAATCATTTAGTACTAATTAATTTTGTTTTATATAACAGAAAGGGAGCTAAACTCTGTAATTTTCAGATAAATGGCAGTAAATTGCGGTTATTTACCATAAAAAACACTTTGTTATTAAAAAGTATTATTTTGCTTGTTTAACTTTCCTAGAGATGGGTAGCTCACAAAGGGAAAAATATGGCTAAGATTTTGCACAGCTTAACTACAAAATACTGCAAATAGATTTCAGTAAACGCGGAGGACAGACTTTGCAGGAAATAATGTAGAAGCAGAACAAATATGATGGATACATTCCATGTGCGGGTCATTCTCGGAACTTGTTGGCAGTGCAGCAATTGACTACATTAAACTTTGGTTTAGAATTGTTTAAGAAATATATAATTTCTTATTTAAACTACCTATATACTTCTTAATTGTAAAAGTTAAAGCCTTAAAAAATCATAAAATCTTATGTAGTACAGACGCATGATATCTGGACATTGAAATGACCCCATATCTCAAACAGCTTAGGGCCTTTGCAAGTCTAAATCCGGCCCTGTTACTCACTGTGCAAAAGAAACGAATACTTTTGCTTAACAACAACAGAAAACGGACTCAAGATGGCCACAACGAGAAGGAGATCAATGATCAAATCTTAAAACGAGTGTCGAAAGTTAAGCAATTGATAAATGAACAAGAGAGAGAAACTTACAAACACTCCAGAACACGGAGCTCTAAATACGTGAGCTGAAATATCCTTCCATTTCCCCGGCTCTACGTCTGGAAGTCCTGGACGATCTCCCCCTCCCCCCACTCCTCTTTCAGTACGATCTCTCACCCCCCACTTTCTCCCAAACACATCCCCCACCAATGTTTGTCCTCGTTACGTTTTATCTGCAGGCTCAGACATGCGCAAAGCCAGTCCAGCACTAATGGGAAAGCCCGAAGATTGGAGATAGAAGAGCTCTTGTTCCAATGTGATAGAAAATCTAAAAAAAAAAAACAAACAAAAAAAAACCGACAACAAATATTGGTTTGCCCAAAGCATTTGATCACGTGATAGGGTAGCAGTCGCTCGCCTCAATTTGTGTCCAATCAATGACATAAGGGACTGGTTGCTTTCTTTTTGTGTGACGATTTCTCCGCAATGACGTTTTTTTTTTTGGATTGAAGCCTATCAAACACCAAAACAATGTAAAACACCTTATCCTTATATCAACTTACTCTGTCTGTCTGTCTGGTATAATATCCACACACCCAATCTCGAATCAAGTTGACATTTTGCACAATAATTTCTTCTACCTGACAAAATAAGAATGTATTTTGAAAAAAAACAAACCAATTGGTAATTTATTATTTTGTTCGGTATCAAAGGGAAATGTGATGGTATAAGTTGAATTACTCCCCTTTATACTTTGTTAGGTTTTCGCAAAAAAAAACTAACAATAGATAACTATAAAACCTTCTATTTTCATAAACACTTCGCTGGCACAGTGGTTAGTTTATCTAGTCGAGGAAGCTGAAGCCTTCGAATTTTTTTGTACTCGAATGCATTTCAAGGCGATTACGGTAGCTAACATTCATCCAGATACCCACTTCCTTCTCCTCCCCTCCCCTTTTCTCAACTGGTCGGATTATAGCGTATTGTGAAAGCTAAAAGCATGATATTGCACTAAACAAAACCAATGGGTAAAAGAATCTTTCTAATCGCTTTGACTTATTCTTGTTAGTCTAGATCTATTACAAATTTAATTACATTACAGTTTCAAACTAATTGATGCAAATATAGGCCTTGTTTTGTCTGTTTTGTTTTTTTAAGTATTTTTAAAATATATTTTCTTGTTTAATGAATGAATAGTGGTAGTTCTAGATCTGATAAACAGACTCGAACTTATTTGGAAAAATACAAAACAAAAACGCTATCAAGCGTTCCTTTAGTTTTAAATGACGTTGCCGCGGTATACGTAGAGGTACAAAGAAATAAATTACGTTTAGAAAGGCATCAAATAAATTGTTTCAACTCTATTTCAATTCTCCATTTGTTTCTCTCACGTTTGGTGACCAACACCTGTACCCGTCTGTCCAGGTGGGTTTTACAAGTCTAGGGTATGGCGGGTTCCCCACCTGAAGGCGGATTATTAATTTCTTGTTGGGGTTGTACTGTAGTCCGACAGTAGTAGTGGCTTGTCAGCCTGGACACCCCTAACGGTCTAACAAACAACTATTGGAATAATTACCAAAAGAACGAATAATGCAAATGGTAACGTATACTAGTCAATAACGAGATAGCATATAACAAAACAAAGGTTTAATGGAGTAATGATATGATGTGGCATAAATAAAGGATAAATATTATTAGTATTTATAAGGCAAATACAAGTTAAACATATTATTCAAATGAGATATATCACACCTTAAGCTCGGTCACACAGTTTGATCCGGGCTCGCAAAGCCCACACCCAATGCCTTGGATGCACGGACCATAACAAAACAAATCAGGCGTGGCTATAACAGAGTCCCAAGCCTGCGTCCCTAAACAAGAAAAATACACATTCCTTGAGACCGCCATTCACATGATTATAATAGAAACGATTTTAGATCTACAACATGAAGAAGACAGTAAAATAAACTAACTTACCAAACACTGGGGAAGAAACCCACAACAGAGAGCCTCATTTAAAGGCAAAACAAACAGAGCAATGACACCAACATAGCGCGTCCTCAGAAACTAACGCACAAGCCATTATGGTGCACAAAAGAGAAACATCAAGAAAAGGCGCAGCTACAGATGCGAACGACACCGTCTACGATCATTCCAGGAAACCGAAAATAGGAACGGAATAGGCTGAGACCAATCATCACAACCTGTTGACAGTTTTAACCAATAGGTCGTTGCCACGTTACAGGTCTGTAAGACGTGGTAACGAGCTATTAGTCTCCACTCCCCACTGGTTGTGACGTCAGCACAGTGTTGAGGCCTATTATAACGATTGGTCTTGGATAAACACTATGTGAGTGATAATGTCCAAAATTTATTTTAAAAAAAAATGAAATGATTTTTGTTTAAGTCTGAAAAAAATATAAGGAATAAAATAATTTAATTTAATAATTTTCTTTTCAGATACCGGAAGTCGGAATGAATAAATTTGGCTACAACTACCTCTTGACAAGTCTGGTGAGAATAATGATTTGCGATGTCTTTCTTTGTCAGCATTAATAGAAGACTATAGAAGACTACGTTAGTGTTTTTGTTTTATTAGAATCTCGACTTCCGCTTCCGTTTTGTGTATATAAAGGGTAGAGAGTATAGGGCAGTGTTCTTAAGTTTGTATTTTGTACACGTGGCTGTCCCTAGAATGATGTGTATTTGGTTGTCCACCCCCAGGACTTTCAGTCCATGAATCTATCCAGGTTTCGACACGGCGGAGTAAACATCACAGGCTTTCAACTTTTGGAACATCCACAGATCATCTCGGAAGATTTCAGCCGGAAGTCACGTGACGGGGACATGCCCAACAGCTATGGACTTCCGGTGCGTTTGCCCTGTTTGTATATTTTCAGATTGACTACTAACGCACAAAACGTATATAAGTATTCCTCTCTCTTTCTCTCTCTCTCTCTCTCTCTCTCTCTCTCATTCATTCTCTTCTGCTTCTCCAACTCTGTCTTTCTTTATTTTTTTCCTTCTCTTTTTTCTCTCTTTCCTTTTCATTCCTTTTGACTTTCTTTTTATTTATGTATCTTTCTCTCTTTCTCTGTCTTTGCCTTCCTTAATTCTATCTATTTTTTTTCTGTTTTTCTGTCTCTGTTTCTCTCACCATTTTCTTTCTTTCTTTCTATCTCTTTTTCTCTCTTTTTCTTTCATATCTTCTCCCTCTCTTTCTTTCTCTCACTCACTTTCTCTTTCTCTCTCATAACGTTCCTCTCTCTCTCTTTCTTTCTTTCTATTTCTATCTCTTTATTTCTTTCTCTTTTCTTTCTCTCTTTCTCTCTCTCTCTCTTTCATTCTCTCTCTCTCTCTCTCTCTCTTAGTTGGTTTAATTGTATGTCTTTTATCATTATCTCTCTTTCTGTCTTTCTCTTCTCTGTCTATTTCCTTATCCTCATTCTTAAGCTTCACCTTATCACTATCTCAACAGAGGAAATAAAGTTATCTGAAGCTAATCTGTTCACAAAATGAGGGGAATATTGTACTTCATTAACAAATGATTATAATTAAAAATATTTCAAAATTCTTGTCACAAGGTACACGCCGCCCTTGCAGTTGACGGTTTGAAGGTCATCGAAGAGGCCATTTCTGGTATGTTGGAAAACGATAGCGACGTATTCCGGTGGATATTTCGTCGCGGAGATCTCTACAACCTGAACAAAACCAAGGGGATTCCTTGTACCACGAGACCCCCGTTACCTTGGATGTTTGGTCAGAATATATTGACTCTTATTAAGAAGGTACTATCTTCTCTTAGTCTACAGTGAATGTATTGCTTTTCTTTTTAAGTACCTAAGTTTGGATATATAGGCCTATATATCAGTTAGTCTGTTTAGTCATAGGAAACCTTTATCTTTTTATATATACTAATGGTTGACATAGTGTCTACTAATATTCTAAATAGTTATTTTGCAATGAGTGTTTAATTAATAACAAAATTTTTCAGCTAATGGGACATATAATATAAGATTTAATGCAACAAAAAAGGTATATAACAGTATGTGTATAGCAAATTCGTTTTGTCATTTACACTTTACATCCTTTATGTTTTACATTTGTGGAAATATCCCGCGACAGTCCTATTGATCTCAATTAATGTGATCGCAAGCATGAGTTTAACTAGACCTCTCCCCCCCCCCCCCCAAAAAAAAAAAAAAGAAACAGAGCAAGAAGAATACGATTCAAGGGCTGCTACTCTTGATCTAAATCTGTTAACGAATTCTGTCCCCTTTTGTTCCTCTCAGCGCCAGCCACAAGGATTATCCGGAAGTCTCACTTTCGACGAGGATGGTCACCGCAAAGATTTCAGTCTGGGCGTCTTTTCGATGGCACTCGACAAAGGGATTCAGAAGATAGGTGAGCCCTTCTGTCGTCTGCTCGTCTAATTGGTCATTAGTCCAAGAAGGGAAGTGCGTGGACAGCCACTTGTTAGCTGGACTTGAATAAGAAGAGAAGACAAATCTAATTTTCACTGAAATGTCTTTTTATACAAATCACATCTGCTGGATTTTGTTTTTTAAAAGTCTTCTTCCTAAGCAAGACAGACAGAAAGACAATTTATCTGACAGATGGGTTGACAACAAAGCATTATGTCGAAATCAAAACTTATGTTCAATTATTTAATATTAACCACTACAAATGTAAGTGAACAAGCCTTACAAACCTGAAAGTCATTATCTTTTGTACCAGAATATTAAATAAAAACTTTGTATAGAACAGTGATTCCCAAACTGTGTGTGTGTTCCCGTAACCCTAGTGTTCCGCGAGGCCTGAATTTGTTCTCCACGAAATGCTGGAACTAGTGAATTAACCTCTCTAAAAACTAAGCCAAGTGTTCCACTAAATACTCAGAACGGGCCTAGTGTTCCGTGAAGGAAATAGTTTAGGACACAGAGGTAAAGAATGTTAGATTAAAATGTTTAAGAAAATACTTATTTAAAAAATATAGAGACTTTATAATGTAAATATACTGAATTCTTTTTTTTTAATCCCTCACTGTTTATTCCACACATAATGACCCCTCTTTCTTGCTCTTAATCAATTAATCCCTCTCTCAGTCTATCTCTCTCTATCTCTCTCTCTCTCTCTCTCTCTCTCTAAATATATATATATATATATATATATATATATATATATATATATATATATATATATATATATATATATATATATATATATATTATATATATATATATCTTTCCCTTCAAAGTATCCCCAGTTAAAGTGGGACGTGGAGCATGCGCATTGAAGTTGACTTGTTCTCAAGTTTGTAGCTCTTAGCTGGAACCGAACTTTCAGAATATAGAAATTCTTTGAGATCTAACCTCTTCTCACCGTCACTTTTGAAACACACACGGCGACACACTCAATAACGCTGGCATACACACCGCTTGGCTGCCTTTCCATGTAGTTAGAGTTTGAATCCCGACTCGAACTGAGTTGTGTCGGCTGAGCGCTTTATACAGCAAGGAAACCTTCCTCCAGACACCACATATTTGTCACCCTTGTTCTGGGTTCATGAGTGTGTAGTGATGTTAACTGACATGTCTTATAGCTCCTGCTGTCTCACCTTACGTGAATGTCTATTGGAGATCACTATTTATACAACAGACACGATACACTGAATACACTGAATAAAGATGACACGTTTATTAAATAAATAACTTGGCTGAACCAGCCGCAAAAGCAAAGGCACAATGTACACTCAAAAATATTAACATCATAGAACGTAGTTACAGTTCCATACTCAGAATAAACTTCACAATATATATATATATTCCCACTAAGAAAAATATCCAGGTCCACACTCTGCAAAGGACAAAGTAACAACTGAGGTTTTCACTTCGTGGGCAGTTACAGACCGAGAGCTTTTCCGTGAAAAAGGGACGAGATGATCAAGTGACTCTGAAATCACTTCATGTCACAGTGAGTCTCAAACGAGTCTGTGACAATATTCTATTTTTGGTTTGGCCAATATTAGAGTATACATCCTCTGTCTGGGACCCCTCAACTCAAGAAAACATTAAGAAACTGGAACAGACACAAAATAGAACATTGAGATTTATAGCTAACAAATACTCACATTTGACTAAAGTAACACTTTAAGTAAAATCACTAAATTTAGAAAGCTTTAAGAATAGAAGACTTAAAGTTAAAGTAGCAATTATACATAAAACACTGAACCATAATCTTCAAATACAAAAACAAAACCCAATATAATACTCAGACAGATAAAGGCATATTCCTTATTCCAGATGCTAGGACAAACTGGTACAAATGCTCCTTCTTCCCTAGTGCTATTAGAGCATGGAATGGGTTGCCTGAGCTAGCCAGTAAAACTAATGACTTGGCAGAATTTAAGTCATTAATTAACATGCATGACTAGATGCATGGCGCGTAGGACGTTATCATCTTATTTTTTTTAAGTAACGTCTGTATTTTATAAGATAAGAAGTCCATATAATATAGAACACTGAGCATCTTCTTTTCTTTTTTTTTTTTTTTTTTTGAAGTATCGTCTGTATTTTATAAGATAAGAAGTCCATATAATATAGAACACTGAGCATTCTGAATTCAGAAAGATGCAAAAATGAAAAACATTTTCATTGTAGAAATACAAATTTTTCAGCTAAAGCAATTATGTTTTCAAAAATATACATCTTTTTTTTAGTTTTTACTTTTAAGAATAATTCCAACCCATCATTATTCTTTCATTTTTTACAATGGCTTTTATGGTATTAAAAAAAAACAACATTAAAGAATAAAATGTTCATAAAGTCTTGAGAAAATGTTTGTATTGTAAAAGGATCTGTATAATGTCTTGTTCTGTAACATCCACATCATTGCTGACGATAAACCCAAACATAACCCCGGACATAACCTAGGACATAACCTAGGACATAAGCAAAACAAATCTGTGAGAATTTATTTCAAAAGTAGACTTGGACAAAGCCCCTGGTTTTATTTCTCTCCTAGGAGTTTATACCGTTGTAGATTACGTTATCTCAAAGTTAATGGCCTGAATTTCAAATATTTTATAGGTCCTCTACTCTATCTCTCTCTCTCTCTCCCGATCTCTTCATCAATATCTAGCTTTCATTCGCTCTTGATTACTCCCTCTTTTCTATTCCTATCCTCTCTCTTGCTCACTCTCACTCTCTCGCCATCTTTCATCTCTCTCTCTTTCTCTCTCTTTCACCCGTCGATCGTATTTATTTTACTTTTAGTCTTTCTCGCCCTTTCCAAAAGTTTCATCTATTTCTATCCCCATAATGTTCAGTTCTCTGAACAAACTAACTGTAAACGTTTTTTTTGACGAGTATTAATATTACACATAGGACTGGTCACTGAGGACTGGTCACTAAGATGTAGAATCGTGCATTAATATCAATATGTCGCGAATGCTGTAGAATGCTGGGTTCGTGTATCCACGTAACACGTAACGAACATGAATAATATACAAAGTCGATCTTCACCAGACAACTGTGAGGTTTATTCAATAACACAGTATACTGCACTTCTAGTGTTACACCAAAATATCCAGTTTGAGATATGACTACATCCGCATCACAGAGGTATCAAATATACAAGTCCTTTAAAATATAACTTTATTACAAAAATACATCCGCATCACAGAGGTATCAAATATACAAGTCCTTTAAAATATAACTTTATTACAAAAATACATCCGCATCACAGAGGTATCAAATATACAAGTCCTTTAAAATATAACTTTATTACAAAAATACATCCGCATCACAGCGGGTAACAATAAACTTCAATAATATGTATCCAGCTCTAAGTACAAAATACATGTACTGTCTCAAGTCCCATGAACGACTCTATGTGACTACTTCACTCAACAGACTTCAGGTTTCTACTGACTAAAAGTCAATTAAGTCATTCTTACTTCCTCTTTCTAAATCAGAGGTTTCTCTTGCCTTTCACCTTCCTGACCCGAGGTGAACATATAAGAGGTAATGTCAACCGAGACTGTGACACTAAGCAACATACAGTCATACACATGTTTGTAGGTAATTTTGAGACCTCAGTCAAAAAAGGTCAAGCCTCCATTTCTCTACATACTCACCACTCGTCTCAACTGTCATCAAGAGGAACACATTTCCGCCTCAGTTACCTCTACGAACTTTTAATCCTTTCAAATCATACAGATTTAACATCAGTGATATAGTTTCACCTTTACAACTTCACCCATCCCTTAGTCTGTTGGACAGTTGGGGCACCACACACGACGTGTCCTTCTCCATTCCTCTTTTGCCTTGGCTAGAACCTTTTTCAATGGCAGGCGCGTTCATTATTTTACGTTGTCCTCCTATCGCTTTCTCTATCTGCCTCTTCTTCTTTTTCCTGGTACTGTTCCCTGAAGCAAGGTCTTTGCGAGCACCGAAGACCTATTAAAATATGGCCATAGAGTTTTAGTTTCTGTTGTTTTACACTAGTTAGCGTCTCTAATCCAGGGAGCGCATCAGACTTTGATGTCGGAGGCTACGTCTTTGTCTTTCCAGATTGTTTTGAGCTATGCCAGTGCCGCTGTGAACTGTGCAAATCGGGCCAGTAGTTTGGGTTTAGTTACCTCATCTGAAACGGTTGCTCTGAGGTATTTAAAACTACTGACATTAGTCAGCTTTTCACCACTAATGCTGACGCCCCTTTTAAAGCCCTGTCTGCTATTGGTCATATTTCTAGGTTGTTTTTTTTTCGGTAATTATTTGCATACAATAAATTATGAAAAGCAGGCGGGGTGGCCGAGCGGTAAAGCGCTTGGCTTCTGAACCGGTAGTCCCGGGTTCGAATCCTGGTGAAAACTGAGCTTTTTAATTTCGGGATCTTTGGGCGCCTCTGAGTCCACCCAGCTCTAATGGGTACCTGACATTAGTTGGGGGAAAGTAAAGGCGGTTGGTCGTTGTGCTGGTTACATGAGACCCTCGTAAACCATAGGCCACAGAATCAGATGCCCTTTACATCATCTGCCCATAGACAACAAGGTCTGAAAGGGAGGACTTTACTAATTTTAATACTGTGAAAGTCTTGTCTATTCGCATCACCAAGTCAGCTAGTTCTTCTGTCCCTGCTAGGCCGTCAATGTCATCAGCGAAGAGCAAGTTAGTAATTCTTCTTCCTACAATGCTTGCAATACCTTCATATTCGTCGAGAGCAAGAGTTGATGAGAGTAGGCGGCCTTGTCTTACTCCAACTGTGGTTTCAAACCAGTCTCCAATATTATTGTTGAAGTACACCGCACTAGTGGCCTCCTTGAAGATGTTCTAAATTAATTTTATTATGTTTTCATTTATGTTGTATTTTTATATTGTCGCCCAGAGTCCCCCGTGCCATACTCGTTCGAAAACTTTCTTGAAATCAATAAAGACATGGAAAAGATTCTCTTGGTGTTGGAGGCATTTTTCACACAGTACTCTGAGGTGTAGGTTTTGTTCTGTTGTGCTGCAACCTTGTCTAAAGCCCGCTTGTTCTTCTTGTATAGTTTTGTCTGCTATGAGTTTTTACGGTTTAGTATAATTTCTAACAAAACCCTGCTGGGATGTCGTATGAACTGATGGTCTGGTAGTTTTGAGTTATAAATTGCCTCTATTTGGAAGAGTGATGATGAGTGATTGGGTCTAGAGTTTGGGCCATTCTCCTGACTGCCGCATCTTGTTGCAAATCTTAAAAAATCATTAATGATTTCTTAAACTAACAAAACAAAGTAGATTGACTTAAGAGAGAAATTAAATATATAAATATTGGATATATAAACAGAACATTTAAAATATTAAACGTCTGATAGATTCAAAAGAATACAAGACACACATTTTAAGAGGAACTCAAATTGTTTTTCAGGTACCTGGTCACCGAAACGCCGTTTCGTCAGCATCTATGACCGAGAGGAGATGTACCCCGACCAAGAGAGGAGGGACGCTAACGGCACTAAGATCATCACGTCCATATTGGTAAGTTAGAGATCGGCAACGAATAACTGGCGCCTCTGTTTAGGTTAAGCCCCAGGGAAAATATCAAATTACAGAACTTTTGATTCTTTACTTAATAAATTTTCTAATTGAATTCTTAATTGTCATATGCCACAATCTAGTTATACTATTCAATGTTTACCGGGTCGATTTCTTCTGCTGGTACATATAAACAAAGTGGTTTAGCAGTGTACTCTTTCTCTCAGCTATTCCCCTTCCCTAATGTACTGAAGATTCAAAACATTCAGGAAATCACCCCCCTCCCTTTTCCTGTTTGTTTTCGTTTGAAATGGACATAGAGAATTGAGCAGCGAACTAGAAAAATATTAAAAATATATTTTTAAAAAGAAAATGTCTCCATTATAAAACTTTAAAAATATAATAAAATTAAAAATATATATTTAATTCAAGCTGGGTATTGAACCCGTGATCTTACACCGTCAGCTGTGTGAACATACAACGTTACCAATTAGGTTGGCGGGCAATGCGTACTTGAGCGGTTATTTATAGGTATTTTCATTATATGGACATAATGTATTAAGGTATAGTATAGATCTAGTCTAGAGTCTAGACCTAGAACTACTTCTAGAACTAGAATCTAGATGCAATCTGTATTAGATCTACGTAAAATATATATAAAACTTGAATAATCTTTACATAACCTTGAAGCAACTTTAAATTTACTCATTTATTGTATAATATCGGTAAACTACGGCTGACTATGCCATGTTTCTGTTTTTATTATTGAATAATTCCAATGATAGACCTTTAAATCTAGACTTGGAAAATGATGCGCAAAGTTTTCTTGAATTTATTAAACTCTTGAATCAAAAATAGCTTACCTTAGGGAATTCCCGAACGCGATAGTCCTTTAAAGAACTCGAAAATCCTTTCAAAACCGATGTTGGCTCTAGATCTAGGTCAGTACTCAAGTCAAATTTACATTTTTTTTTTTACTTTGAAAAATTATAACGGTGAAACTAGAGTTTTACCTTTGTGGCCGACCTTAAAATTTCAAGGAAAATCGTAAAAGCTGTTTTTGAGATCCGCGGTACGCTACCAGTTTCCATGCATGCAGGTTCCTGAACGTTCCATGAAGTTCTGACTTGAATAGAGGTATTGAAAAAAATATATTTTCCAAGAATATGTATAAACAACAAAAACTCAGTGACTTCAAAAACACCCTCTTCTACTCATTGAAAGCTACCTATTCCAACCACTCACACAAGGCTCCATTTGTCATACAACAAACCCAAAACATTAAATTCATCATGTTGTTAAGCTGTTTAAATTCATACCATGGGAACATATAGACAAGGCGATGCAACTCTTCCATATGTCAGATGTCCTAAAATAAAAATACATTCTGTCTTACCACACATGCTACTGACACATGCATAACCTTTATTTTTACTTTTTTGTGCATTACTTGGCTAAATCAATATTAGCGTAAGTTTTGCAATAGTGTGTCATGCTCTGAGGCCAGTGTCTTCTTTGATGTGGTGATATTGTGGCGAACTCTGTCCAATGTAGTTCTCTCCTCTTGCTGCCTTGAAAATTATTCCGCAGTAACTAGTAATGTAATCCTGTTTGTCGACCTGGTCAGCAAGCCAGTGGACACTCGTGTCTCGTGAGACCACCTGCTTAATGTCTGCTGTACCCAGGACAGCTCTTAGCTGTAGATACAAAGATGGCAGCGTGGGAGGGGGGATTGAGAGAGTGGTGGTCAATTACTGGGTCAAGTTTGTTTGTTCTCGTTAGAGCTCGATGAAGTTGTTAAGTAAAATGTAGTGCTAGAGAACTAGATCTGATATTGGTTGAGGCATTGTAAGTTAGGGAATGGCTCATAGAAATGTAAGTTACAACTAGGGAATAGATCATAGAAATGTAAGTTACAACTACGGAATAGATCATAGAAATGTAAGTTACAACTAGGGAATAGATCAAAGAAATGTAAGTTACAACTAGGGAATAGATCATAGAAATGTAAGTTACAACTAGGGAATAGATCATAGAAATGTAAGTTACAACTAGGGAATAGATCATAGAAATGTAAGTTACAGCTAGGGAATAGATCATAGAAATGTAAGTTACAACTAGGGAATAGATCATAGAAATGTAAGTTACAACTAGAGAATAAATAAAAGAAATGTAAGTTCATGCTAGGGAATAGATCATAGAAATGTAAGTTACAGCTAGGGAATAGATCATAGAAATGTAAGTTACAACTAGGGAATAGATCAAAGAAATGTAAGTTACAACTAGGGAATAGATCAAAGAAATGTAAGTTACAACTAGGGAATAGATCATAGAAATGTAAGTTACAACTAGAGAATAGATCATAGAAATGTAAGTTACACTAGGGAATAGATCATAGAAATTTAAGCTACAACTAGAGAATAGATCATAGAAATATATGCTACAACTAGGGAATAGATCATAGAAATGTAAGTTACAGCTAGGGAATAGATCATAGAAATGTAAGTTACAACTAGGGAATAGATCATAGAAATGTAAGTTACAACTAGGGAATAGATCATAGAAATGTAAGTTACAGCTAGGGAATAGATCATAGAAATGTAAGTTACAACTAGGGAATAGATCATAGAAATGTAAGTTACAACTAGGGAATAGATTAAAGAAATGTAAGTTACAGCTAGGGAATAGATCATAGAAATGTAAGTTACAACTAGGGAAGAGATCAAAGAAATGTAAGTTACAGCTAGGGAATAGATCATAGAAATGTAAGTTACAACTAGGGAATAGATCAAAGAAATGTAAGTTACAGCTAGGGAATAGATAATAGAAATGTAAGTTACAGCTAGGGAATAGATCATAGAAATGTATGTTACAACTAGGGAATAGATCATAGAAATGTAAGTTACAGCTAGGGAAGAGATCAAAGAAATGTAAGTTACAGCTAGGGAATAGATCATAGAAATGTAAGTTACAACTAGGGAATAGATCAAAGAAATGTAAGTTACAACTAGGGAATAGATCAAAGAAATGTAAGTTACAGCTAGGGAATAGATCATAGAAATGTAAGTTACAACTAGGGAATAGATCATAGAAATGTAAGTTACAGCTAGGGAATATATCATAGAAATGTAAGTTACAACTAGGGAATAGATCAAAGAAATGTAAGTTACAGCTAGGGAATAGATCAAAGAAATGTAAGTTACAACTAGGGAATAGATCATAGAAATGTAAGTTACAACTAGGGAATAGATCAAAGAAATGTAAGTGACAACTAGGGAATAGATCATAGAAATGTAAGTTACAGCTAGGGAATAGATCATAGAAATGTAAGTTACAACTAGGGAATAGATCAAAGAAATGTAAGTTCATGCTAGGGAATAGATCAAAGAAATGTAAGTTACAACTAGGGAATAGATCATAGAAATGTAAGTTACAACTAGGGAATAGATCAAAGAAATGTAAGTTACAACTAGGGAATAGATCATAGAAATGTAAGTTACAGCTAGGGAATAGATCAATAGAAATGTAAGTTACAACTAGGGCATGACACATTGCAGTTTACATAGATCATATTGAGAAGACCAAGATTCTCAGCTAGCTACTTGTCACTTGGATGAAACTAAAACCAAAAGAAATGTAAAAGAAATATTGACACATTCTGTTTCATTGGAAGTAATTACATAAACAGGTTTTAAAGAAACCGAAATTCTTTTATTCCAGTGTATATAGGCTGAAAACTAAACTGTACTTTAAAATTTTGACTTTGTTAAATTAATTTACTTAAAATTCATTTTTTTTTAAGTTTGTAAGTGTGTATTATTTTTAAACAGCCCACTTACCAAACAAAAATTTCTCTACTGGTTTTATTTCAATTCAGCTTTTCTCCTGTTTCACTAAACCAAACATTGTATTGAAATCCAATTTCTGTCACCCCGAATAAAGGCAACGGTTACTACTTGTTAAAGCGCACCCTTTTTTAAAGATAATGTAGGCCTACATATTTATGCACATATCTACCCTATTTTAAATAAAGCTAGATAAAGCATTTAGTGTTTCGCGCGATCTAGCTTTCATCATTAGAGACATACAGAATAAAATCCAATAATTCTTACATCATCATTGTGCTTCAGCCTCGAGCTGTACGACATGCTATCTCAGGGTTACTACAGCGATTGGACCACACGATGACCTGTTAACTATTGTCAAAATCAAACGCCAACCTAAACTCTATGGCTATATTATAAGGTCTTCAGGGCTTGCAAAGACCTTCCTACGGGGAACAGTACAAGGAAAAGAAGAAGAGTCAGACAGAGAAATCGATGGGAGGACAACATAAAAGATTGGACGAGCCTGTCATTGAAAGAGGTTTTATCCAAAACAAAAGACACAGGAATAGAGAAAGTCAGTCGACAAATCGTGTGTGGTGCCCCAACGATCCAACAGACTAAGGGATAGGTGAAGGTGATGTGATCTCATGAAGTGGCAAAGGTTTAGGTGACTAAGAATGGAACGAAAGGGTAGGTGCAGTAGAAAGAAGTGGGACTATAACGCTTCCGCCTCGGATTACATTACTCTAAGAACAATATCTTACAAGCCCTTTATAAAACTTCTTGGGTTTTTTTTTCAAGAAGTTAAAGTCAAACTCAACTATTTAACATTCTCCTGAAAGCCACAAAAACCTGTCCACGTTTAAGGAGTCCATTTAGTAACAGAGAACAGAAAACACACATAAATGTTTCGTAAATTACGGCCAACCGTTCTGTCTTGCCAAATTGGACAGAGGCATCAAGAGAGTTTGGTCTCCAGGGAGCCAAACTGGCAGACGCTATTGATTTCCTTTTCTTTTGTGTTGGCTATTCTGGAGCAGTTGTTTTTTTTCTATTCTGAAACCTGGTTCAAATATTCTTGGCGTTGTATGAGGTTGAAAAATACAATATTTTATTCATGTACGAATTAATTACAGGCTTTTTGTCTGTGGGATACAGAGAGTCTGCAAATTTTAAATATGCAGCAAGTTCCAGAATTATGCATATCATTAACGCCGTTTTCTTATAATTCTCTGTTTATTAACATCTTGATGAGATTATTTCATCACTGAATGTTCTGTCTCTATAGATTTACAAATAAACTGCAGTTTTCTTTTCAATTAAACAATGTTTAACCCTAGGGGCTAAATTTCAATTTTACTTTTTTTTTTTTTCAAATACAAATAATGATATAACCCTTAAGTTTATATTGTGACGAGTTGGAGTTTAAAATGCGATGTTGGATTACATCAATCTTTGTGAGGCGGTATATATGAGCTTCGTCTTTTCATCAATGTGTGTACATTTTCGGTGGTCTATTGGTGCAGCACTGTGCGAATGTGTTTATGAATATGCAGACATATATCGAAAACGACGGCTAATTGTTGGTTGGTAATATAGTTGTTGATTTTGACTTTATGAAATGTCGATGATTTTTCTGACTAAAGATATAACAATTAAATAGAGTAAAGACAAAAAGGTAAAAAAAACTTCAATATGACATTTATTACTCTACTGACCACTCAAGAATCCTGGGGGGGGGGGGGGGGGGGGCGGAATGGTCAATCGCCCCACTCCCACTCGGCCGACACCCAAATTTTAGTAGAGAAATCCCACAATTTGTATACAAGTTCATTACTTATGTTGATAATATAAGCTGTTTATATTTTAACCAATTTTTAGATTATGTCAACCCCCCCCCCCCTTTCTAGGATGTTAGCCGATTCGGTGGGGTGGGGAGATTGCTTCAATCCTGCTCACCCCCCCCCACTAACCCTTCGTGTGGAGGGAGGCGTCTAATTTTTTTTGTTGAACCCATAGTTGAACACAATTAGTTACACATATATAAGCGATATATATATATATATATGTATATATGTATTGTAAAAAAAAGTGCCGGTACTCCGTGATGGAATGCCTAACTTTTAACTACTACTAATATATTAATAATAAACGTTAATATACAAGTAAAGTCATATTTTTTTCCCACATTGAAAAAGGTGCCGGTACGCCGTACCGGTACGCCGTACCGGTGAATACCGTCACAAAAAAGCACTGTATATATATATGGCTCTGGATCCGCTAGCGCTGCTGACACTGGTTTAGTGTGCTTCTAGTTTTGCGCCGCTTTAAGAACGGGTCTAGACAGCAGAAGTTTAAAAAAAGTACATCAACAAAATTAAAGCGATGGGTTTTAGGACATAATGGGACAACACTCCGCCATTTTAAAGATTATATACAGATATACACCTTGCAAACTATGCTTGTTATTATACAAATAATTTTACTGTTTTAATTTTGCTGTCTACATTTCTCCTGGAAATGGCAGACTGCAAAGATCATGTCAACCGTGCATCTATGCAGTCCGCCAACTCCAGGACAAATATAGAGAGCAAAATTTAAATCTCTAAACTACATTCATAGATTTGATTACAGATTTTGGTAACTTCAGTCCTGACGGCCTTTGGTAAATCATATCCAAATTTGGTTGCCGGGATTAGTTCATAACAATTGTGTGCCAATTTCATGATGGCATGCAAGCTAGAGTCCAAGACAACGGAGACTACTCCAAGCCTTTTCCTGTCTCAAACGGCGTGAAGCAGGGCTGTGTGCTGACTCCAACGCTTTTGAGCATAATGTTCACCGCCATGCTGAAAGATGTCTTTCGCACAGAAAGCATTGGAGTTGGTATACAATATCACACTGATGCAAGTTTATTCAACGCTGAAATGCTTAAAACATGGACCAAAATAAACTGCATCAGAAACCTGCTCTTCGTAGACAACTGTGTCTTAAGTACCTCACAGGAAGAAGAGCCTGTCCCTCTTCGCCAATGTCTTCAAAAATTTTGACCTCACCATAAATGTAAAAACAAAATACATAAATGCTGCACCTAACTCCTTCAATGAAATGTGTCACAGAACATGACATTCTTATAGATAGTCAGAAACTAGCAAATGTTTAAAAGTTTGTCAATTTGAGAAGTGCCATATCAGCCATTGCCAACCTAGATGACGAGGTAGACTTTTGCGTTGCACGTGCCAGTGCTGCTTTGGGCAGACTTCATGGACAAGTGTGGCAACGGAGAGGACTCAGCATATCCACAAAACTGAAATTCTACAGTGCTGTAGTTCTCCCGTCACTCTTGTATGCATCAAAGTCCTGGACCTGCCACATCATTTGTCCATCATTTATTATAACAACTAGGTCGTGGTTTGTCGGTGTAATGTCTCACTGCTGAATCTGTTAGCAATTTGGCTCATTAATTAGTTCTCTTAATATGTAATGGTAAAGTTTCCCTTCTGCGGGCAGATGATGTAAAGCATTTAGTGTTTCGCACAATCTAGCTTTCATCATCTGTTTCTGTGGCCCACTGTTAACGAGGGTGTCATGTGGCCATCACAACGACCAACCGCCTTTACTTTCCCCAACAAATGTCATGTACCTATTAGAGCTAGGTGGACTCAGAGGCGCCCTAAAGATCCCGAAATTAAAAATCCCATTCTTCACCAGGATTCGAACTCGGGACCCTCCGGTTGGAAAACCAAGCGCTTTACTACAGCGCCTCCTTATTCTCTAAAAACATCATATATATTTTTTTAACATGAGTATGGGCAGGACATGAATTTGTATTTTATTTTATGTGATTATTTGTTTTTTCTTGACTGGATTTTGTTGTTGTTGTTGTTGTTATTTCTTTCCCCCTCTACATCTAATCATGCTTATATTTTCGTGGTCTATTACTTTCCTTTAATGTGTGCACAGGGCGCTCCTTTTCTTGTGTTGAAGGAAAGAAAAGATGGGGAGCCTGCGCCTCAAGGAGATAACAGATATGAAGGTATTGTATTGACTTTTGACTAAATGTGACATTTTAATACAAATATAATACAAATATTTATAATTTAACTTCCATGGGTTTGACAATCAAAGGGAAAAAAGTGCTGAAATGTTTTAGTAAAAATATTTTATCAATAGTAATGTCCCTTGTCATTAAATTCTGACAGTGGAAGAAACATAAGCAAAAGCCTTTCCAATTCTTTTGGTCAGCTCAAAGTCTATATTTGCAGGCAATAGTTGACCTCCAGTTAGGTAAATTCCACACCACCTTGAAAGTGTGATTTCCAATACTTATCACGTTTATTTCTGAGACGTCTTGTGAGATTTATTGTAAGACTGAACTCTTGACATGCAGCTGCCAAAGCATTTACCAGCCTCTGTAACCCTTCTTACTATTGGAAAGTCAGTGCCGCATCGTTAGCGAACAGCAGTTCCCTGCATCTACTCTATCGTCCAAGAATTTAAAAGCGCTTGTTTGCCCCTCCCTTGGCGGAGAACAAAAACAACTCCACAATATAGCTTTAATTGATTTGATCAAAGCTTTCGATCTTGTCGGAGGCGCGGTGGCTGAGTGTTAAAGCGCTCGGCTTCCGAACCGAGCGTTCTGGGTTCGAATCCTGGTGAAGACTGGGATTTTTAATTATGGGATTTTTGGTCGCCAGAAACAGATGACCTTTACATCATCTGCCCCATAGATCGAAAGGTCTGAAAGGGGTACTTTACTTCGATCTTGTCAGCGAAAGTCTGTTTGTAGTACTAGAGAAAATAGTCTGTTCGAATAAGCTACAGAAACTAGTGTCAGCTTTTCATGAAAACATGCAGGACACTGTACAGCTTGACAGTTCCGCCTATAGGCCATCCTTCATCAAGAGCGGGGTAAAACAAGGCCCCAACACACCATCTTGTATAATGCAATCCCAAACTAGTAGCTACAAAACAAGGGTAGCATAATGGACCTCATTCACCAATCGTAAACAAACAACATTTTGCCACGTGGTTCTCTGTATCTTCTATACAAATTACGCAGTCCATAAAGGCTGTCATGTCTTTTTCTAAGTCCAAGTAAACAGTCAATGTTTCGACTTCTGGGGTTAGCCTTCACTTGAACATGTATTTTTGTGTTACCAATTTTTAGATCAGTTAATAAAATAGTATGTAATTTAAATAATTGCATATTTGAATTTTAATAATTGCATAGCTGTATTGTAAAAAAAAATTATACCTGGCACAGGAGACATTTTAATGTCCTAGGCCTATGTTTAAATAAAAATAATTTGCCGCCTTAACATTCAAAGACATTTCTATTTGTTATACTTCATAATTACTGAATTAAAAAAAAAAGTATACCAAGTTTCTACTATTGGTTTGAAACTAAAAACATGTCCAGTGTTGAACATGATAGCATAAAGCCTATATAAGTGGCTCCATATAATAAAAGTGACTCCTCTTAAATAAATATTCCAGCAATTGATAACAAAGGAAGTGTGTGATAGTTGAGGCTGTAGCCAGCTCCTGAGCGTCGGTTGTGGTCCCATGAATTAGATTACACACTATTTCACTTCGCAACTTATTTATAGTCTTTTTAAGTAGGGGGGCTACTGTATATTTTTACTCTATTTATCTATATTTATATTTATCTATATTCTAAATTATTATTATTATTACTATCATAATAATTACTATTATTATTGTTACTATTATTATTATTGTATACATTAAAATAATGTTCATTCTCTGGAACTTCAAGGGCCGAGATTCGTTAGAAGTAGACAAAACTCATTACTATTATTATTATTATTACTTTAATATTTTTAAAGCAGATGTTTTGTGTTTTATCATTGATGCTCAATCTAAAGTCAGCTGACTTTGTAGGGCCCGTGTCAGGCCGTGTCATTTAGGCCCATGTCAGGCGTGTCATAAAGGGCCTGTGTCAGGCTGTGTCAAATAGGACCCGAGCAAGGACATTTCATATAGGGCCCATATCAAGCCTTATTATTTATTTATTTAATCATTTTATTTGTGCGGTGATGCGGCACATTCTTCTGAAGTTTTGTTTAAGACGAAACTATCTCTGGAGGAACATATAGGACCTTCCCATCAGGACATGATCCATTGTACATTGGGCTTCAGTGTTAAAATCACTAAACTTAGACATTTTGAAAAGGGAAAACTAATTCATAAAACTCTAAGCAAATGACTGAGCCATAATTTGCAACAACACAAACTTAGTAAAATATTCAGAAAGACACAGAGAAATGCAGATTTCTTATACCATATGCTAAGACTTCTTCCTACAAGTGCTCCTTCTTCCCTAGTGCCACACTAGAGCACGAAATGTCTTGCAGCCTAAATCACTAAGGGAAACTAAATGACTTAAAGAGTTAAAGTCTCAAATCAACAGGTAATGACTAAATTAACACATAGATACGCGTAGGACGTAATTATCTTCTCTTTTGAAGGAACGTCTCCGATGTATAAGATTATAATTTAATAAGACAATAATATAACGATTTACCTTGAACAGTGTTTCAAATGTGTCATGTTTCTTATTCTGGCCAGGTTTTTCCGTGGAGCTGGCCAACGCTCTGGCTAAAGAGGTTGGCTTTACACACGAGTTTCGCATCGTGGCAGATAATGCCTACGGAGCCAAGCTAAGCAATGGCAGCTGGAACGGCATGATTGGGGAACTCATTAGCGGGGTAAGTCTTCAGAGGGCTAGCGTAAATTCTATGAATTATTTTACCCACAGCTATGGTAAGATCACTGAATGATAATTCTAATTAAAAATATCGATACCTTTACAATTCAGCATTCACACTATGTGTGTTGCATAACAATTAGAAAGGAGGGTAAATATTATAGTGCATAGTAAAAGGGAGGTAAACAAAATAATATTACATTTTCTCTGTTATCACCCTTTAAAATGAATAACTACTTTTCTGGCAACTCACAAGTAAATACCAGTGAGATTCGTATGCGACTTCTAAGTAAATAATAACAATAACATTAACAGTCATTAGAATCAATGCATTTTGTGACTGACCACTTAGGTTGCTGATCTGGCCGTGGCGCCATTGACCATCACTGCCGAGCGAGAACGCTATGTGGACTTTTCAAAACACTTTATGGAGATTGGAGTCACGATAGTTATCAAGAAGCCTCAGAGTCAGAGACCCGGCGTCTTTTCATTTATGGAGCCTTTGTCTCTTGAGGCAAGTACCGCACTTAAAAATTTAATGTGAGTTAATGACACAGGAAAGTTACATTTCAGGTTAGTTCACGCTACTTGCAAGTATAATTTCTACAAGAAGAGTTCACAAATGTTATTTGCAGTGGTTAAAAATTATTATGCTTTAAAAGATAAAAAAGCTTATCACTTCTTCCGTATTTTGTTACATAAGCTACACTAAAAGCCCAACTATTTATGGATTGACCTCCATTTCTAGAAATCCCATATGTATGTTAAACAAAGCTGGCTATCTTTTCTTTCATCACAAAGAAATGGAACAGCCATTCCTATTAAATGGAACTACCATTTCTATTCAGGTCTGCGTTTATGAAATCTGTATCAATGAATATTATCAACCAGAATGATTTTAACGTTCTGAGACTCTGCAACCTCACCTATCCATTACCCGATGAACTGACTCTTCTTTCATGTCTGGGTGTATGACCCCCACTCGACTATCCAATATTTTTTTTTGCCTTTCAGATCTGGGTCCATAAACACACACACACACACCCCGCTCCACTATCCAATAATTTTGTTGTACTTTCAGGTCAGGTATATAACCCCCACTCCACCATCCAATATTTTTGTTGTACTCTCAGGTCAGGATCTATACCCCCCCCCCCCCATTCCACTATTCAATAATTTGTATATAACATATAACCCCCCCCTCCCCCGGAGCTCCAACTATCCAATAATTTTGTTGTACTTTCAGGTCTGGGTGTGTATCATCGTCGCCTACCTGACGGTCAGCATTGGTCTCTTCCTTGTGTCCCGGTTCAGCCCCGTGGAGTGGAAGAAAGTGAGGGAGCACCAAAACAACATTGACTGGACGCAGGTCAGGGCAGACAAGGACGGCCTCTACCACAACGACTTCTCGCTGTTCAACTCCTTTTGGTTCTCCATGGGGGCGCTGATGTTTCAAGGGAGCGACACCTGCCCCAGGTAATGCTTGTGGCTGTAACAGTATTGATGACAGACATACGGGTGTGTGTGAACTTTTTGACCTTGGTGACCCGTAGTGGGGACCATTCATGACATACTGTCTGGAACTCTATAAGTTGTTGATAGCGTGGTTTGTTAGCCTATCTGGTTGTTGATAGCATGGTTTGTTAGCCTATCTGGTTGTTGATAGCATGGTTTGTTAGTCTATCTGGTTGTTGATAGCATGGTTTGTTAGTCTATCTGGTTGTTGATAGCATGGTTTGTTAGTCTATCTGGTTGTTGATAGCATGGTTTGTTAGTCTATCTGGTTGTTGATAGCGTGGTTTGTTAGCCTATCTGGTTGTTGATAGCATGGTTTGTTAGCCTATCCGGTTGATGATATTTGAATGTGTAATGGGTTCGGAACATGTAGACCTTGGCTTGTAGTTTATAATTAAAGTTAGTAATTTAATAACAAGTTAGAATTTTTTTAAGGAGTTCCTTTGTAGTGAGTGGAGGAATGAAAGCAAGGAATTGTAATACAGACTAATAAGGCGACAAAGAGTGCTATCTGTGTAATTTTTTTTTTTGGGGGGGGGGGGGGGGAGGGGGTCAAAGTATTTGTAAAATAATTTTAAATCGATGCTGAAACTTGAAGGTATTCTTCATTTAGAAAAAAAGGGACCCCTTAACTTTACAATCAGTAGCCTATATGATGGCGACAGACCTCTATAAACCCTTCATCCCATTGGTTCCTGCAGCGAGGCATTATTTGATTAAATACTTTATTTGACCATACATGTACATGTACATCTAATGCAAACTACTTTCCCCACGTCTTTTGGACCGTTGGGGTACCACACATGATCTGTCAACAATCTGTCTACATTCCATTGTCTTTTGCCTGGATTAGAGTCTCTTCCATAGGCAGGACAATTCATTCCTTGATGTTGTCTTCTCATCGCTTATATTGTCTCTTTCTTAATCCTGGTAATGTTCCCTGCAGAAAGTTCTCAGCGAGCCCTGAGGATTTCGTGACTAAAAATAAGAGTGTCTATTCCATTGAATTTGGAATTTAAATGAAGTTGGGATTTCTTATATCAATCAAGGCTGTTCAGCATTACTGTTTAGGCTTCTATCACATGACAGTTCCACGGATTACATTTCCAATGATTAAAAATCAAATATTAGATACAGAAAAACGTCCACAACTCTGTTGCTATTGGCAACAGACGAATGCAATTATATACTTCAGTGGTTCCCAAACGTTTTCCTTAACGGAACACTTTGCACATTCGGAGTTGCGAACACTTTGCACATTCGGAGTTTCGGAACACTTTGCACATTCGGAGTTGCGAAACATTTTACACATTCGGAGTTGCGGAACACTTTACACATTCGGAGTTGCGGAACAGTTTACACATTCGGAGTTGCGAAACACTTTGCACATTCGGAGTTGCGGAACACTTTGCACATTCGGAGTTGCGGAACACTTTACACATTCGGAGTTGCGGAATACTTTGCACATTCAGGGTTGCGGAACACTTTGCACATTCGGAGTTGCGGAACACTTTGCACATTCGGAGTTGCGAAACATTTTACACATTCGGAGTTGCGGAACACTTTACACATTCGGAGTTGCGGAACACTTTACACATTCGGAGTTGCGGAACACTTTGCACATTCGGAGTTGCGGAACACTTTACACATTCGGAGTTGCGGAACACTTTACACATTCGGATTTGCGGAACACTTTGCACATTCGGAGTTGCGGAACACTTTGCACATTCGGAGTTGCGAAACATTTTACACATTCGGAGTTGCGGAACACTTTACACATTCGGATTTGCGGAACACTTTACACATTCGAAGTTGCGGAACACTTTGCACATTCGGAGTTGCGGAACACTTTACACATTCGGAGTTGCGGAACACTTTACACATTCGGAGTTGCGAAACACTTTGCACATTCGGAGTTGCGGAACACTTTACACATTCGGAGTTGCGGAACACTTTACACATTCGGAGTTGCGGAATACTTTGCACATTCAGGGTTGCGGAACACTTTACACATTCGGAGTTGCGGAACACTTTACACATTCGGAGTTGCGAAACACTTTGCACATTCGGAGTTGCGGAACACTTTACACATTCGGAGTTGCGGAACACTTTACACATTCGGAGTTGCGGAATACTTTGCACATTCAGGGTTGCGGAACACTTTGCACATTCAGAGTTGCGGAACACTTTGCACATTCGGAGTTGCGAAACATTTTACACATTCGGAGTTGCGGAACACTTTACACATTCGGAGTTGCGGAACACTTTACACATTCGAAGTTGCGGAACACTTTGCACATTCGGACTTGCGGAACACTTTACACATTCGGAGTTGCGAAACACTTTGCACATTCAGAGTTGCGGAACACTTTACACATTCGGAGTTGCTGAACACTTTGCGCATTCGTTGTGGCGGAACACTTTGCACATTCGGAGTTTCGGAACACTTTGCATATTCGGAGTTGCTGAACACTTTGCGCATTCGTTGTGGCGGAACACTTTGCACATTCGGAGTTTCGGAACACTTTGCTTATTTTTGAGAGAGATTAATTCACGTGGTGGCCTACAAGTTCATTATTCCAGTAGTTCTTGGAACACATATTCAGGCCTCGTGGAACACTAAAGTTCCGCGGAATACAGTTTGCGAAACCCTAATCTACTTTTGCCCAGTATTTTGTCTTCAATATCTCAATGTATGGGCTGAACAAAAAATTAAAATGACGAGTGCCTGTTTCCCCAAACCTTTCAGATCTATATCCGGGCGAATCATAGGCGGCGCCTGGTGGTTCTTTGTACTGATCATCATCTCCTCCTACACCGCCAACCTGGCTGCTTTCCTGACCATTGAAAGGATGATCAACCCGATAGAATCAGCAGACGACCTGCTTAACCATCCAAGCATCAAGTACGGGGCAGTTACTTCTGGTTCCACACTGCAGTTCTTCTTGGTGAGTTTCTATTTATTTTTTTTTTTGGGGAGAGTCTTCTTTTACTGATTTTTTTTTTTTTTTGCGATGTCATGACCTCCACAACTTTATTTTAATATTTTTGCCACTCTTCTGGCATCCAATTCATACAATCTAATTCTTTCTCAAATCGAGACGACCTCTAGAAAAAAAACCACTAAGTACAAAAATGGTATGACATAAATGAGCGTGTTTCTTGGTTTACTATTCCAAAATAAATTGATAAATAGATGGATTTATTATAGTTAACTTTGAATATCTATATATACATGTATTATGTTTTGACTACAGACCTATATATAGTGGTTTTGATATTGACTAAACCTTGTCTATTTAATGACTCAGAACTCTGATGTGCCTGTGTACAGACAGATGGGAGAATACATGAAAACACATTCTGAAGTCCTAGTGCAAAGTAACGAGGAAGGTATCGAGGTTTGTTGCTTCATTCATTTCTATAAATGTAAATACACTTGCTGAGTGACTTTCTTTTTATCCATGGACTGGAGTAATGGTGTCCGGACAGTCCCCTAGATACTTTCTAGATTGCCATATCCCAGGTAACTCTGTTTTAAAGTACGAGATTCTATGCATAAACTGTGACAGTGTACCTAAGAACTTACAAATATAAAAGCACAACCTAATAAAATACTCAGTAAGACACAAAGATAGAGGCACATTTCTTATTCCGTATGCTAGAACAAATTCTTACAAATGCTCCTTCTTCCCTAGTGCCATTAGAGAATGGAATGGGTTGCCTGAATCAACCTGGAAAAACAACGACTTTGCAGAGTTTAAGCCGTTGATTAATATGCATGACTAGATTAACACATGAAATGCATAGGACGTAATTGTCTTCTTTTTTGAAGTAACGTCTGTAATATATAAGATAAGAAAATAATCTAAGATAAATGTGCTCTCTTAAAATAATTCCTTGTTTAGATTGTAGTTTTTTATGGTACGTAATCTTTCTATCTCAGAGAGTTTTAAAATCCAAAGGAAAATACGCTTTTCTGGCCGAGTCCTCTTTTATAGAATACATCAACGAGCGATCACCTTGTGATACAGTCAGTGTCGGCGGCAAGCTCAACAATATAGGATTTGGTGTGGCGACACCAAGGAACTCTCCGCTGAGGTTAGTTATCTCCATTGGGCAATGCTGTTTAATTGCTACTGTTATCATGTGTGTAACTGTTGTTTGATTCCGGGTTCACAAAGGTCTCACCAGTCACACGAGGAGACACAAAAGCCCAGTGCAAACTAGTGCAAAGCCCTCAGCCTCCTGGATGATAAAAGTGGTCATCGTCGAACCACGATGGACAAACTATATATAGTTATTACATTTATAGTTCGTCTATCTGGTTCGATGATGACCACTTTTTGTCATCTGTGGCCTGAGGGCTTTGCACTCGGGTTTTGTGCCTCATGTGGCTGGTGAGACCTATGTGAGCCCGGAAAACCTGGGCAGGTTATTCCAGCTGGAGCTCGTGTCAGTTGCCTTGATTTCTTTTTTCTTTGACTCTTTTCTTCTGCTAGTGCTGTTCTGTTTGTCTTCTGCTCGAGTAGCTCTATCATGTACGCAGTCAGAGATACTTGGAGGGTGTTCCTTGAGTGCTTTTTTTTTTCCAACCATGTGATCTCCTCTCTTCCTTTAATTGGCCATAAAGGAGTCTTTTTAGGGAGTCTCTCATTATGCAGACGTGGCGTGCCCATCGCAATTGAGACTGCACCATGATTACATTTAGTATTTCTTGTAATATTGTTACTGATATTTCTATTTGTTTGGACTAATACAATTATCTTAAATCTTTATTCTTTGTTGCTATCATTGTTACTAACTGCCTGGCCTTGTGGTCATCACTTTGAACTAATGTGGCGACGATCCCAAGTTCGAATTCTGCAATCCTGACGGAAGTTTGATCTAGGACATAATAGTCTTCATTTCTGAAAGAGGTTTGGTCTTGAACCTAATAGTTGTCATTTTTGAAGAGGTTTGATTATGGACCCTATAATCTTAATTTCTGAAAAGGTTTGATCTTGGGCCTAATAATCTTCATTTCTGAAAAGGTTTGATCTTGGACCTAATAATCTTCATTTCTGAAAGAGGTTTGATCTAGGAGTTTTCATTTCTGAAAAAGGTTTGATCAAGGACTTTATAGGCTTCATTTCTACAGGAGGTTTGATCTAGGACCTATAATTTTCATTTCTCTGAAAATAAAATCTTGAAACTTCAAAAAGACTTTTTCCTCCACAGTTTCGGATGTTATTTCACAAATAAAGGTTATTACGTCCGAGCCCTCCTAACTTCCTGAAAGTTTACAGGAACAGCGGCGTGAACGGTTGGAACCCTGGACCATCGAGACCTCGCTGTTGCTTTTGATGAAATCGTATTTGTTATACCGTCTACAATTTTCCTGACATAAACTTGGGATTTTTAAATGTATTTGCAATGTAAATTTTGTGAATTAAAAAACAATATAGAACTTCAAAAGCGTGTTCGAAGAGATAATTCGTTTTCCGCCATGTTTCAGGGACCCAATCAACGTGGCCGTACTAAAACTGAAGGAAGAGGGGACGCTGTACACACTGCACCAGAAGTGGTGGGTGGAGAAAGGACAATGTGGTGGCGCTCATCAGAGTAAGGTTGGTGGTCAGTGTGGGTGTGTGTGTGTGTGTGCTTGCGCGCGCCTTGTACTATGAGTAGTGTTCGTTATGAAATGTTAAAACACCAACCTTAACATCAGCCTTAACATCAATCTTAATGGTAAATCTAATCTAGATGTTATACCAAAATATTAAGCACAGACAGTTAGGGTTATAACAGCGTATCTAGATTTAGGAACTATAAGCTACTCGATCGACCATTAAAAATACGTTTTGATAGTGAGTTGAGTTGGGAACATATTCAAAAACAAGAAAAACATTTTTTAAACTTTAAAAAAAAGGTTATATTAAGTGTAAAGGCTTATACCATTATATGGATACAGCGAGATATCTATCCCTTGTTCGACAACAAACAAAATAAGTAATTACCTATAACTAATTAACAAATTGTTTCTTTTACAATTGATTCTTTTTTGGTCAGGTAAAAGAAATAATTGTGCGAAATGTCAACTTGTTCTGCAATTGGGTTTAGGAGAAATAACGTACTACTTGAGTCGGGTATCGAACCTTTAGTCCACTCGAATAGGTAGCCAAGCCCAAGCGTGCATAGCCTCTCAGCCATACATCCCACTTACTTATCGTGCACTATGCTATATACTGAAATAGAGTTCAACGAACAAATAGCTTTGGTTATGCGTTATAATATAGCCCTATATCTTCATGCATAAATTGTATGCCAAATATGTATCTAGTGAGTGTTTGTGAATGTATGTCAATGTGTATGGTTCAATATCTAAATTCTGAACATGTATTAGGTACCTTTACAGAAAAATTACTTTAGTGTAAGCATTAAATGAGCAGTGATTCATGTGCTTGTAAAATGTTCATTTACAAGTCACGTGATTATATTCAGTCAATATGAACTGTTCCTTCTAGCAGGCATATACTGCAGCGAGATGACTTCGTATTCTTTGGTATTACCTTCACTTTTAGTTATATAAATATGGCTCCTTCTGTCTCAGAAGACAATGTGTATGTTCTGTGTGTATGTCCATTAGTACACTATAATATAATATTATTATATAATTTCAGCAAAAGGGAAAGTTGTCTTTGACATTAAGTAATGTTGCTGGAATATTCTATATACTTATCGTTGGCCTGGTCGTGGCTATTGTCCTCGGAGTGTTTGAACTCATGTGTTTCAGAGCAAGGAAAAAAGTAAGCAGCTTTTTGAATTAATAAATATTTTGTTTTAATATCTTTTCATAACGAATTAACGTAACGTGTGATTATAATAATAATAATGATAATAATAATAATTGACCTCGCTTACTACTGACCGTCTGTCTCATAAAAGAGAAAAACTTAAATGGAAAAACAAAGAAAACATGGCAACCTAGGCTTTGAGATTAAGCGTTTATGGAAGTTATCTAAAATAACAATATACCCCATTGTTATATCAACCATGGAGATAATGACAACTGACCTCACAGATACCTTGAATGCCCTTAACATTCTTAGGAAGATTTTCGTTGCCTGTCGGAGGTCGGTTCTGCTGCAAACTTGCCGCATCACCAGAAAATTCCTCATTGGACACTGATATAGAGACTACAATGAATTTTGTTTCTCTTTAACGAAACTTGACCCTGGCAGCGCCAGAGAATGACTACTCGTTCGTTTCTGACATAATAATAGCTTACATTAAGACTCTTGATTGATTTGCCAAGTAAATAAAGTATCCCTTTCTCATCTTACGATCTAAAGGACAGATGATGTATAAGTCATCGGTTTCTATGGCCGACTTTTAACGAGGACATCATGTGGCCAGCGAAGTGACCAATCCCCAACTCCCCAACTAATGTCGGGTAACCATTAGAAAAGGATGGACTAAGAGCGTCGTAAAAATACCCAAAGTTTAAAACCCCGGTTTTGACCGAGATTCGAACCCGGGATCCCGTCGGTTCGGAAGCCAAGTGCTTTACGACTCAGCCACCAAGCCCCCTTTGCCGACCAATCAGCTCGCTTGACTTGTCTCAGACGTTCCTTCACAAATGAAGATCATAATTTCCAAAACTCGTTTTTATCCTCCAGGAAAAGGTTCTCTTAAGAGAGGAGAGATTGTCCGGTGATGGCTTCCTGAGAGGTACTAACACACTGACCACACTCTGTAACACACCGAACGACAGAGAGGATGGCATGTTACCGTACGACTCCAGACGACAGGTAAGTCACGTCTGCTTTTAACAGGGCAATGTAGTAGATGATTGCTTTAACTAGACTCTTATTATTATTAAATAAACTGTACCAATGTGTTTAGATGTATTAAATGAATAATGAATTATTCCTTGAAGGAACACTTTTTTAAAAAAATAAAGTATTTGTAATGTCTACTGGCAAGGTATCCCAATAAACATTGGTCAAAAATAGCTTGAACAAAAAGAATAGTTCACTTATTTGGGTTGCATCATTGCAAACAATATTGCATGGCCTTATACAAATCAAATAAGAACATAAAACTAAAATATAACTTAACCTTGGTTAGGCCAATAATAGAATATGCATCCTCTGTTTGGGACCCCTTAACTCAAGATAACATTAAGAAACTGGAACAGACACAAAATAGAGCAGTGAGATTCATAACAAACGAATATTCACATTTGACTAGAGTAACACCTTAAGTGAAATCACTCAATTTAAAAACTTTTCAGGACAGAAGACTTAAAAGTAAAGTAGCAATCATACATAAAACACTGAATCATAATCTTGAAATACAAAATCAAAATCTAATAAAATACTCAGAAAGACACAAAGATAAAGGCACATTCTTCGTTCCATATGCTAGGACTAATTTGTACAAATGCTCCTTCTTCCCTAGCGCTATTAGAGCATGGAATGGGTTGCCTGAGCCAGCCAGGAAAACCAATTTGGTAGAATTTAAGACACGGCACGACTAGATTGACCTGGAACATGCCTCTGCCGTAATCATCTTTTTTTTATAATGTAACATCTGTATTTTATAAGATAAGATGCAGGAGCAGTCTTCAATAAGGACAATATAAAAATTATTTTATATATAATATATACAGTGCTTTTTTGGGACGGTACGCACCGGTACAGCGTACCGGCACCTTTTTCAATGTGGGGAAAAAATTATTACTTTTCTTGTATTTTAACGTTTGTTATTTATTTATTAGCAGTTAAAAATTTAGTAATCCATCTCTGAGTACCGGCACCTATATTTTACGCAAAAAACAACAAAAAAAAAAAAACACTGTATAAAGAATAATACAATATATAACAGTGATGCCCAACCTAGACCGGCCCGCGGGCCATTTTAATTTGACACTCATGTTGCGGGCCGGTCTAGGTTGGGCATCACTGTTATATATTGTATTATTCTTTATAATAATAATTACCAATTTTTTGAGAATTCTTGTTTGCAAATGCGCTGTGACATCCAACCCTACTTTTCACTTTTCTTCGAAGTTTTAGACCGAGGGCCTACTTTTTGTTTTCTTCCATTTCATTAAGGCGCACATATTAAATGGTACAGTTCCGCTTGAGTTGATACCAAAAGACGATCTAAAATGATGAACATCACTGATATATAATATTAAGAACAATTTAATCTAAATTGATTTATTTTGTACATCTAATCTATACGGGTGTCGTTGGGCGCCAGTCAAATCTTTCTGGGCAAATAGTGGGTCCGCCTTTCTTGTGTCATTCAACCATTTTTCTTGTATTCATTGTATATTTCTTAGCCTGGCCATGGCCAGTGGGAGTGTTGCTGTTTTTTCTATTAAAGGTTGTCTGAATTTGTAACTCGTTTATCTTCATTTCACAGACTCCAGAACCGCCGATACTAGATGGTGAAAGAGAGAAATATCCCGACACGTTGTCTCGTAGACTGGTAGGTCCATGAAACTTTTTTACTTCGCCTTTTGAACATAAATTAGAAATTGAAGTGTTGTCTACATCTACAAACAAAAAACTGAAGTGTTGTCTACATCTACAAACAAAAAACTGAAGTGTTGTCTACATCTAAAAACAAAAAACTGAAGTGTTGTCTACATCTAAAAACAAAAAACTGAAGTGTTGTCTACATCTAAAAACAAAAAACTGAAGTGTTGTCTACATCTACAAACAAAAAACTGAAGTGTTGTCTACATCTAAAAACAAAAAACTGAAGTGTTGTCTACATCTAAAAACAAAAAACTGAAGTGTTGTCTACATCTACAAACAAAAAACTGAAGTGTTGTCTACATCTACAAACAAAAAACTGAAGTGTTGTCTACATCTAAAAACAAAAAACTGAAGTGTTGTCTACATCTAAAAACAAAAAACTGAAGTGTTGTCTACATCTAAAAACAAAAAACTGAAGTGTTGTCTACATCTAAAAACAAAAAACTGAAGTGTTGTCTACATCTAAAAACAAAAAACTGAAGTGTTGTCTACATCTAAAAACAAAAAACTGAAGTGTTGTCTACATCTAAAAACAAAAAACTGAAGTGTTGTCTACATCTAAAAACAAAAAACTGAAGTGTTGTCTACATCTACAAACAAAAAACTGAAGTGTTGTCTACATCTAAAAACAAAAAACTGAAGTGTTGTCTACATCTAAAAACAAAAAACTGAAGTGTTGTCTACATCTACAAACAAAAAACTGAAGTGTTGTCTACATCTACAAACAAAAAACTGAAGTGTTGTCTACATCTACAAACAAAAAACTGAAGTGTTGTCTACATCTACAAACAAAAAACTGAAGTGTTGTCTACATCTACAAACAAAAAACTGAAGTGTTGTCTACATCTACAAACAAAAAACTGAAGTGTTGTCTACATCTAAAAACAAAAAACTGAAGTGTTGTCTACATCTACAAACAAAAAACTGAAGTGTTGTCTACATCTAAAAACAAAAAACTGAAGTGTTGTCTACATCTAAAAACAAAAAACTGAAGTGTTGTCTACATCTAAAAACAAAAAACTGAAGTGTTGTCTACATCTAAAAACAAAAAACTGAAGTGTTGTCTACATCTACAAACAAAAAACTGAAGTGTTGTCTACATCTAAAAACAAAAAACTGAAGTGTTGTCTACATCTAAAAACAAAAAACTGAAGTGTTGTCTACATCTACAAACAAAAAACTGAAGTGTTGTCTACATCTAAAAACAAAAAACTGAAGTGTTGTCTACATCTAAAAACAAAAAACTGAAGTGTTGTCTACATCTAAAAACAAAAAACTGAAGTGTTGTCTACATCTAAAAACAAAAAACTGAAGTGTTGTCTACATCTAAAAACAAAAAACTGAAGTGTTGTCTACATCTACAAACAAAAAACTGAAGTGTTGTCTACATCTAAAAACAAAAAACTGAAGTGTTGTCTACATCTAAAAACAAAAAACTGAAGTGTTGTCTACATCTACAAACAAAAAACTGAAGTGTTGTCTACATCTAAAAACAAAAAACTGAAGTGTTGTCTACATCTAAAAACAAAAAACTGAAGTGTTGTCTACATCTAAAAACAAAAAACTGAAGTGTTGTCTACATCTAAAAACAAAAAACTGAAGTGTTGTCTACATCTAAAAACAAAAAACATCCACAAACATATTAAAAATAAAAACATACATCTATTTGCATACACTACAAAAAACATGTATAAACAATCATAAACAAACAAACATCTACAAACAAAAATTCAGAAGCATATTTTAAAACCAACATACTTTTACAAGCATGCACCTAGAGCAAATATATATATAAACTTATAAACAAACGTCCACATACATCTACAAACAACTACAGTCAAGTATGCATCTCAAGCATAGATTTACAAACAAATATATACAAAGCAAACATCCCAAAAAATACATCTACTAACATATATAAACAAACATCTAAAAGCATACATTTACTAACATATATAAACAAACATCTAAAAGCATACATGTACTAACATATATAAACAAACATCTAAAAGCATACATCTACTAACATATATAAACAAACATCTAAAAGCATACATTTACTAACATATATAAACAAACATCTAAAAGCATACATCTACTAACATATATAAACAAACATCTAAAAGCATACATTTACTAACATATATAAACAAACATCTAAAAGCATACATTTACTAACATATATAAACAAACATCTAAAGCATACATTTACTAACATATATAAACAAACATCTAAAAGCATACATCTACTAACATATATAAACACACATCTAAAAGCATACATCTACTAACATATATAAACACACATCTAAAAGCATACATCTACTAACATACATAAACAAGCATACATCTACTAATATCTACGCAAATATACAAAATATGTATACAAAACATTCGTAAACTATTACAAAGATGCTTCTACAAACATATACAAACATACATACACACTTCTACAGACATAAGACAGACAATACATAAAGTGGGGTAAACCAGAACGAGCTCCTCACATTTCGGGTCATTTGAAAAGTCAATGTCATTGGTCAATCAATTCCGAGTCACCGCTGACTCTACTCTTGATGTGCTTTGTTCATTTCATGCATAGGAAGCTGTAGAAATTGTCCTATCGGGCTCAGGACAACAAAAACGAAGTCCTGAAGACTCCCGACATAGCAGTTGTCTTGACTGAACCAAGGCCGCCCTTAGATAATTGGAGTCTCTAGTCGAATTGAACTCGGAGGCTCTAAAAGAAATAGTAGAACAAAAAATGAATGCCAATAAAAGTACAAAATTTATTTCCAAACCTAGTGCACTACAACAACCAAATGGAGCACAAATTTTTGTTGCTTTTTTTTTTTCTGTAGAGAATTTTGGAGGGGGGGGGGCCTGTACGAGGCCCCTGCCCATGGGAGGCCCTAAGCGGCTGCCTAGTTTGCCTATGCCTAAGACAGGCACTGACTGAATGTTTAACTTCAATAACTTCACGGGAGACAAACGTTTCTAAAGCACCTTTGTATGATCGTTGTTTTTAAATCATTTGAGTCATCGTTAAAAATGTGGCCGAGGCCGACATTAATCTACTATGCATTCGAAGGATAGTGCACAACTAGCACTATTGATCCCCAGAAAATTTGTGCGTTGCATTGAAACAGATTTGTACATACTGTCTACTTATAAAATTAATTCATGTATTTTAACGGGGCAATGCATACTGTAATATTAAAGGAAGTCATAACAGTTAAACTAAAACAAACACAATTTTACCCAGTAGAGTACTTTCACACTGTCAAATGTTTAGTAATGTTAATATCGTTATATATATAATATATTTTTAAAAGTCCAATACTAACATGTTAAAATGTTTTTAAAAGCCTATGTATTAGCCACTTTAGAATTCTCTTTCTATAATAGATCATTAACAACAGCAGTAAAAAGATTTACATTTATACATTTTACTCATTTGATAAATAGACCACAAATATATTTAAAAGCAAGAAATATACGATTGTATAAGTACACGTATGTAAATATTGGGACTAATTAAAGTCTTACATTCAACACATATTTCCCCTACCAAGAACCTGTTTGGGCTATAATTGGTCGTGGGCTGGTCCCAATGAACACCCTCGTACCATGGTTGTTATACCATTTCTGAGATAAAACAAGCAAACTATAAAAAAATATTTTTTTTTCAAAGTTATTTATGTGGATACAACTGTACATTTATAGCCATGTTTAAACCCCCACATATCATGCCATATCCGTTATGCTTACACTGAAGGATTAATTTCCTTAGTTGGTATCAAATACAATAAGATTTATTTCACTTAATCAATATCGAACTAAAATAATTAATTTCACTAATTGGTTGTTTTTTATTTTTATTTTTGTTTTGTTAGGTACTATACAAAATTGTGCATAGTTTCAACTTGATCTGAGAAAGGGTGTGGGAGAAATAACGTGTACAATGATCTACGGGGACAAAACCCCATATATCATGCCATATCAGTTAATTATCAAACAAAATAATTAATTACCAGTAATTACTTGACTAATTGGTTATTTTTTTAATTGAATGGTGCATTGTTAGATACAATAAATAATTGTTTAAAGTTTCAACTTGATCTGAGAATGGGTGTGGGTGAAAAAAAATGTTTAAAATTTGGCACATATAGAGTGAGTGAGTTGATATAAGCTTTGTAAAAATACTCTTTTTCTAACAAAGCTTTGTAAGGGAAAGAACCTCACAATTTCTGCCATATCAATACTGCAATATTTATCAACCTTTTACTATATAAAACAAAATTAATTAGTTACACAATTTAACTAACTAATTGGTTAATTTTTTTGCTTCATTAATGTGTTGTCATCAACAATGACTAATTGTGCAGAAGTTTCTATTTGAGCCGAGGATGGTAAGCGGGAGAAATGACGTGTACAAGATTTGTACCAGACAGACAGAATGAGTTGATATAAGCTTTGTAAAAATACTACAAATCCTCTCAAGTGAGAGAAATTATAATATTCTATTTTGTCCTTAACAAATGCGTAATACAACTAATGAACGAATAAAATTATAATTCTGCTAATCTACAGTAATTTTGAGTTCATTTCACACACATTTATAGTCCCCTCTTTTAAACAAATTCGTTTTACAGACGTTGTACCTTTACCTATCCCTTAGTCTGTTGGACCGTAAGGGCACCATGCAAGATTTGTCAACCGTCTTTCTCCATTCCTCTCTACCGTTTGCCTTAGTTAGAACCTCTTTCAATGGCTAGTCCGTCCATTCTTTTATGTCGTCCTTCTATCGTTTCCTCTGTCTGCCTCTTCTTCTTTTTCCTGGTACTGTTCCCCGAAGGAAAGTCTTTGCGAGCCCCGAAGATCTTGTAATATGGCCATAGATGTTTAGCTTGCATTTTTTTTACGATAGTTAGCAGATAGTCAATCTAATTTCGCCAATGACAATATCCTACATAGAAACTCCGAAGACATCATACTCTAATGTCCAACGTGTCTGGAAAATATGTCAGAGTAGAATCTTTACCCCTGTAGCTCAACGCAAGTTTTACTTCTTTGTATAATCTAATGTGTTGATTGTCTCGATAGATTAAACAATATCAATGAGGCTAAATTGAACTTTGTTGTTGCCAACTAAGAAAATAAGAAGAATATAATTCTATCAATATCTTAGTGCGTGGCAGTTGAGCTTCGTATTAAATCTCCGCTAGCCAATTGGTTTTTAAATAAGTTTTGAAGTCGTAAAGTCCAATGTTTCTTCCATATTGAAGAACTTACAAAATGTGTTTATGCATTGCTAAAATGCGCACAAAAAATGCCATATATAGATAACTTTAGAAACAACACAACTCATAGACATATATTATATCTAGACTGGAAACCGGAAATAAATTCTTATCCGCGATTGATCGATTCACAGACATATATATATATATATATATATATATATATATATATATATATATATATATATATATATATATATATATATATATATATATATATATATATATATATATATATATATATATATATATATATATATATATTTGTATGTACGTAAACTCTTTTTCAAGCTCTAAGGCAGCGGTTCTCAACCCTTTAAGCTTACCGACCCCTTTTTACAATTCCCGACTCTTCAGCGATCCACACACACACACACAACAATAGTAGAATAGACAAGAACAATCCATATTTTCGATGGTCTTAGGCGACCCCTGTCAAATCGTCAAGCGACCCCCAAGGGGGTCACGACCCACATGCTGAGAACCTCTGCTCTAAGGGTAGTCGCCCCATTTCCTGTTTGTTTCCATTGAGATAATGTTTCAAAAATCCTAGGTCGAAATAATTCATGTTGATTTAAATCATCTTATGTACATTTAAATAGATTGATTACCTAGATCTTTCTAGATTATGTATCTAAAAATTGCAAAATAATAATTATGAGACGAGAGTACTCTTATTTTTGATGTTCAATTACTAGATCTAGATCTAAAAATTAAATTTTATGTTATATAGGTTAGGCTTAAAAAAAAACAACTTTATTTCTTTTAACTACTTTACAAAACATCGCCTTGTTTTCAACTTTCTAAAAAAATGTCACATTTTTTGTTGTGTTAAAAAGTCTCCATGTCCAGTCTAGAGTAGTATATATATATAAGTCTATGGCATAACTTCAATTATTTTTTGACCGTGATGCATTCGATACACAAAAAGCTAGATTTTTACTTTTTTTATACTTATGGAATCTTTCCATACAATGTTTTTTTTTAATTAACTGACATTATTTTTATTTTCGTTTTATTTACGTTATTGTTAGTCCTGTTCATTTTGATTTATCCGTCTTCTCAAATTCCTTTTAATATTTGCAATTGTCCTTTGCAGAACTCCGACCCACCAGACTATATAGGCTTCGAAAAGTTTCAAGTGGACATTCAGGCACCTTACAGCGACAAGAGTGACATATTTTGACACAAGACTGGCGGCTAAATTTCTGTTATTATTTAAAAACTAGCAATTGGTGATCGTCTGCTGTACATTTGAGGAAGTTCAATGGTGCGCATGCTCAGGCTTATGTCTCTTGCATGAATGCTTTCCAGTGGCAATTTAAAAAAAAAATAAACGAAACAATTACTGCTTTAGGATAATTAATTTGCTCAAAATCAGTTGTAATATTCATATAAGAATTTGTAATTTTGTTTCTGTCATATTCTAAATATGTATCAAGTCAAGTGCAAACACACTTATAACCATTTACCCAGAAGCAACATAAAGTGTCAAATTTGTAAACTGGAGAATGTTCGCTTGTTTCATGAGATGAAAGCTAGGGCCAGTTGAAGATGTCTAAAGTTACAAGAGTGTTTGAGAAAAAAAAAAAGATTCAGATATTTTTGTAAGAATTCTCCAAGTGACGTAATTTTTTTTCCCATATTTATGTGTTGTTTTTTTTTACTATTATTTACTGCCAAATTCTTGTCCATATACATAGCAGACGTGAGTGAGTAGCCTATCTTCCGGTTTATCAATTTCAATGATAATCCATATCAGTGTGTTTAAAAATCTACTGATTGGTGCCAATGTGTGTGCAATTTCAATTTGATCGATACGAATTATCGAATCTGACTCTTTATAACCATGTGATAACTTTTTTTTTATTATTGCAACTTTCATGTACATAATTATAATATTTCATAATTTCATGTCTTCTCATGTTATTTTGTATTTTATTTTAAGCATTGTAGATCTATACAGTTGATAGGACAGAGAATGAATGGACGGTTGTACGTTTCTACTGTAATAAATTAAGGGCAAGCAGTGGCGTAGCAAGGTGCCCGTTGGCCCGGGTTCAATAATATGCTCTTCTCCTCCCCCTCCAGCCCATAGGAAAAATTTAGTGTGTGACAAAGAAATCGAGTAGTCTGTATGCATCGGTACATTTACCAAAAGACATTCCAATGAAATTAGTGTACCTTTATTTGTAAGTAATAAAGTCATTACGTTTGATACAGTTATTACTCATTGTAAATAATAGTGTAATAATTGTAAAGATAAATTGTAATTTCTTCCTACTTGGACTTCAGCCAATATTTCTTACTTTTGGTTCTCCCATATATGATTTGAGTCATGGCCTTCGACACTAAAATCAGACTGATGCACTCCTATGTCATAGTTACATTCTTATACTCTTGCGACTGTTGGATGCTAACTGCAGAACTAGGGAGGAGGATCCTAACATGTAAGGCGAGTATTTGATTTTCTTTAGTATTTTTGATAAAACTGTATTACCCAACAAGCCTATTAACTAGTTTTGAAATTGTTGGGCGAGGTAAGAAGTGTGTGTGTTTGTTTTCTTCAATACTAGATCATACTCTTGGAAATCAAACCAAAGTGCACATTTGTATTCACTTTTGTGTCGACCCCATTGGTTCATGTAAGCCCTGTCGGTCTGTCAAGAATCATGGTTTCCCAATCATTGTCCCAATCGCAATGAACCCCCCCCCTCGAGCTATGGCTCTACGACACAGGCTGTGGGCCCCTAATGGTCTTGGGCCCGCCTTCATTGAACTCCTTCGCGCCATGGATGCTACGCCACTGCGTGACTGAATAACGGTGCAAAAGTTTAATGACTTTCTAACAAATACTGATATAAAGAGGCGATTCACCCACCGGCTACCTAAGTTCTCTATACTTCATTAGAATCCAGCAGAGATCCACCATGTCTCTTGTTTCTCTTTAGATCTGTTCATGCCTTGTGTTGAACAGCGCGCTGGTACGCACCATATGCACCAGCGTAGGAGATATATATATCCAATATTTTACCATGCGCAAATATATCCAATGTATGTCGTTATTAGCTCAATTTCTATTCAAGACATTTATTTTAGTTGCTGTAATCAAATAACGAGCAGTTCATTTTCTGTCTCTTTTTATCTTGTTTATCAGTTACAGGGCGGTCTAGAATACTAATTCGCCGTTCTCTTTTTGCGTGACATGTGACGTGACAACCAGCTATTAGCTTCAAGATCTCTAAAGAGACCAATCGCGTTATACAGTGGAGCCTCGAGATACGAGTTTAATTCGTTCCAGACCCCAGCTGTAAGTCGAATTACTCGTATCTCAAACGAATTTTTCCCATATAAAATAAAGTAAACCCGATTAATTGGTTCTAACCCTATATAAAGTTCCAAAATAACCTAAATGCTGAAAAACGTATGCATAAACAATAAAATAAATAATGAAATGAGAAATGCAGAAATGATATCAATCAAATGTAGGTCAAGCAATGGTCAATGTACAGAGCATTTTCTGAGTGGCTGACGACTGCAGCTGAGTGCGGGTGAGGAGGAGGGAGTGAGGGGTAGGGAGGACGAGTTGACTGCACAGAACAGACACAAAACAACACTGATTCGTTTCGATGGATATCAACCTCTTCTTCGTATCATTGGACTTTGCGCTTAGGCTACGTTAATTTTCTTGGGACCCATGATGCACAAGAATAATTCCGATTCAAATCACTCAACTCGCAAGCTACAATACTCACACTACTGAGACGAGCCAGCGCTGTGATAGGTGCGATTGGTCGAGATCATGGTGTACCCACTCTGTGCTGTTTTTGTCCAAGTAACAACTGAGGCAACTTCTCCCCATTTTCCCGCGCTGGCAATTATGGTTCCTGTTCCAAGTGAGAACGGAAAGATCCGATTTCGCACGATCATCGTCGATAGGTTTTAACTATAAAGCTCGACTCGAATTGTCGCTCGTAAAACAAACAGAAATTTCGCTCCTGATGCTGCTCGTATCTCGAATTACTCGTAAGTTGAGCAGCTCGTGTCTCGAGGTTCCACTGTAGTAGGCCTAAACACTGACCTTCGACGTCGCAAAATGTTGGCAGTTTTATCCAATTGCTAGTTTCCAGATCACAGATCAGACCTCACGACCTGTGACGTGGCAACGAGCTGCCCACAGGTTGCAACGTGGCATATCAGTGATCATAGGCCTACTATTACGATTGGTCTTGGTTAATACTATTTTGTACCTGTAGATCTGTTCCTCAGTCTGATGACACAACTCCAAACGTGTTGGTGGGGAAAAAAATCCTCTTTAAAGAATTAAATCTTTGTATTAATCTCAATTGAAATTATAGAATGAATAATTACCCACATTATTCTTAGTGAGATCCCACAATACAGTGATTTCAATATAAAATCCACTGATATATTTCCAATATAAAGTTTACCGCTATTCTTCTTCCCTCTAATTTATACTGCCTCAAATTAATTTCAACATCAGCTATGACAATAATTTGATTAAAAGTTATTGTGTGGTTTGATTTTATTTTACATTTTCCATAGACTTTTTTTTAGATATAAAACAGATTCGCGACAACTTTTGACGTTTAGATAATCTTGGCACGCTGTAATACATGACACCCGCCATTTCTAATAAAGCCCACTTTAAGATGATGCCTACGATATAGTTCTGATAGCTAGTACCAGATTTAGACTCGATAAGGGGTAAGCTATTCAAGATATGTGGACCCCTGTAATCAACATTAGGGAAAATTTCTTTTGCTGTTTCTTAAAAATCATTGAAAATAACTGGGGAACCCTTTTCGTGGCTGGCTCGTGTTGTCTTTAGGACCGTAAATGCAGCAATGTTATTGCTCCTTCTTACTAGCTTTATATCTGATCTTTGATACTACAACGTTCGTATTGTATTTGCTATGCAGATGATTGTTAAAGACTTCTATTTGATTCGACTATTGGCCTGACTTCAAAATATTTTAAGCGTTTCATTTCCATGTCAAGTTTAGATGAGCCCGTGGCTTCTTATTTTGAAAGTACAATGTTAAATAATTGAAATTATTATTTCGACGTTTACTTTTAAAAGGAGACATGGACTTGGTATGTTTTGGTATTTTATTTAAGTAGAATTTTACCTTCTTTTAGGTCCAAATGTTATTTCAATTATGATGATTTCTGACTTTGTACATGTTTTGTCATAGATGTGTTATGTACATATTTATAGTTTTGTACACAAAATAAATAATTCATCTAAATAAACTTTTATGAGATTTCACCTTTTTTTCTTTTCTATAATAATGGTATTTGCAACTTAATTGTCTTATTTCTCAGGTAAACACGTAACCCAACCTGGCGACATACATTTTAGGTTTACAGTAGGACACTTTACACATGTTGCTACCAAGTGGGATCTAAACTTTAAAAATGTGGATTGATATTTTTTTTGGTGGGGAGCAGGGCTGTCATTCTTCCCCTACGCCCCCCTTCCTAATGAAACATATTTGTTTTAAAGTATGTCTCTCAGACGTGAACATCTTTGCACTTAAATGTGTTTAAAAAGTAGCAAAATAAAATAACAAGGAGAGTAAGAGTAGATTAGTTGGAAGGGTCACATTGATCATACCCCATGTATTTTTTAATGTTTCAATGTAACAAAAATATAGTTGTTTTTTTTTTTTTTTTGGGGGGGGGAGGGAGGGGGAGGCTAGTCTTTGGTACCTTTTAAAAAAAAAATATATATATATAGGCCTATATATATATATGTATATATATATATATATATATATATATATATATATATATATATATATATATATATAAAGAAATACAGCCCAAAAAAGAGACAAGAAAGAAAAGAGACAAAAAAGAGAATAGGCAGAAACCCAATGATCCCAAGGATGTAAGCAGCTTGACAACTGATGTCACAAGTGAAAACTGAGGAATTCTAAACTGTTTGTTTGTAAAATGTTTTACATGTTTCGGATGTTCCTTCAGAGTTGAAGATAGTTTACTTCCTAGTCCGAACCTCCAGCAGGACGACGGGGGATGGGAGCGGGCTGGGTTTGAACCCTCGATCGTCGATAAATCCGAACGACAGTCCAGCGCGCAAACCGCACGACCAGGCAGCCATTGTCCACCAACCAGCTTTCTCCAGGCTTCTCGCTTCTTTGCGAGTCTCTCCAACTGTCCCCATGTCTTGCCCATCTGCTTGGAATCTGCTTCCAACTTACAGCCCCTTTCATTGTTTGCCCTTTTCGGCCGTCCCCACTTCCTTCTTCCTTGGGGCTTCCGGGGGATGACTTGCCGTGTAATGTTGGATACAGGTTTGGGAAGGTGGTGACCTATCCATCTCCATCTCTGAAGGATATCTACTTCAATGGGCTTCTGGTTTGTTCTTTGCCACAGTGCTTCGTTCGAGATCTTGTCTGGCCAGTGGTTTATAATGATCATTATATTACGATTTTGAAATAAGCCTAATTATTTTGTAAATCTGTTCTCTTTTAGCCGATAAATAGGAACCTTTGTAAGAAAACTTTGCAATCTGCAAAATAACATGAAATCGGATTTCAATATCCTTAGTAGTTTAAGTTCTAAACATGACGGACGGACACACAAACTGGAAAAAACTAATAGCGGCTTTTCCCCTTTCTTATTTACTTATTTAGACCCTCCCGCGCCGTTTGGCGCCATTGGGCGGAAAGCTATCTCCACAAAGATCTGTCACTGGCAATGTCTGAAGCCTCCTCCCACCTGGTGTCCACTGTTCTAAGGTTTTCAATGAAAGTGTGGCGCCAAGTTATACGAGGACGTCCCTGTTTGCGCTTTCCTCGAATTGGCCTCCAATTCATCGCAACTCTTGGTATGCGTTGTTCATTTTGTCGGAGAACATGTCCCGCAAAACTCATGCGACGCTCTGTCACAACATCACTAAGTGTTCAACTCCCATTTCGGTATAGGATTTCCTTGTTTGAGATCCGATCTATATAAGTGACTCCCAAATCCGTCTCATCCATCTCTGTTGAGCCACATTTAGTCTTTTCTTAATTTTGACAGATGACTTCCATGTCTCACATGCATATGTTGCTGTTGGGATGACGATTGTGTTAAGAAGATGTATTTGTGTCTGAGTCCTATGGCTTGACTTGACCAATTAGGCTGCAGCCTTATGAAAATCCTCCCTGCCTTTCCTATTCGGCACGCTAAGTCAAGGTAAGCATCCCAATCGTTTGTTTTGATGCTGCCAATCAGGGCCGGCCTTAGGCCACTGCAACCAATGCGGCCGCAGTGAGCCCCGCGCTACTTCTAGATGTAAATTATTAAATTAAACCATTATACCTTATAACATTTTCCAGGAGCTCCTGGAAATCTCCTGAAATTGAAAAATATACGAAAAAGTCCAGGAGATTTCCTGAAATTATTAAAATCTCATGAAAACTCATAAAACTCTCATAAAAATTAGACAAAATTGTCATTCTGGGGTGTCATTCAATATGAAAAAAACCGCCGATCCAACGTGAGTTTAAAAAAGAAGGAATTGTTAATTTTCATTGAATAATAGTGAAATGAAAGACACATTTATTTATTGTCAAATATAAAATCTTAATTTTCACTTATTATCTTTATCCCTAACAAGACTGGGCCCCGCGCAATCTGTTTCGCATAGGGCCCCGCAATAGTTAGTGCCGGCCCTGCTGCCAAGGTATGTGAACTTCTCCTTTCCAGACCTCTAAAAATCAAACTTTATACAAAGAACAGATTGCTGTGCTAAACGTTAAGTGTTAGTGTCTAAAAGAACTGTCAGTTAATTTTGTATGGTCTCTCTCTCTCACTTCCTTTCTTTTTCTTTCTTTTCTGTTTTTAGTGTAGCAATAGCAATAGAAGTAAACAAGGAATTCAGAAATATGTAAACGCTATAGAAACAGTTATTCTCTCCGCTACTAAGAGCCTACTAAGAGGACACATTAGGTCTGGTCGGAAGGACATTCCAAAAAAATCATCATTTATTTAAGTTAAAAAAAAAAAAGGAACAAAATATCACAACTATTCTATGAACAATTCAGTGGGGAAGTACCGGTAAGTGAGAAGTACAAATCACGATATGAACTGCTGCACTCACACAGACTTATAGGCATACATTGTCTGAGTGCCTCTTGAGTATTTTATATTGGTTGGACTACCTATCAATCGCTTACATTTAGTGTCATTTTTTGTATACTTAGCCTCATGATAGCAGGAAATGTAATGCCGTGACCTGATCATTCAGTAGTTGAGATTCAGAAAGAACTCTTGTCAGATATTCAACGCTGTGATAGTGTAGAGACTTGCTGTAAAATGCAACCAATAATTTGTGTTACTTTCTGAATCACTCAGTCAATTCACTTCTACGACTACTTTGCACTTATCTTTGAAACTTAGTGGGAGAATCAGAAGCAGTAATAACCTCAGCTAGCAGAATACGAACCCACTTAACTTTCCGAGAGGAAGTGAATCAGACATTATAAAGTGTTTCTCCCTTCATTCTAAACAAAAACAACTTTGTTCGACGCACATTTTTTCAACCTTTGTTTACATTAATGGGACCAAAAAAAAATTGATAGTTTAACGTTACTACTGATACCAGAAGTATGTCAAAGGTCAAATTCATTAATCTTTCATTGGGTATTTTTCATCTTAAATAACTGAAAACAGCTAATGAACTTATAGGTCATGATGGGAACTAAACTAAATTTTAAAAATTAAATTAAAACTTAGTTTCAACTAAAATAGAGTAGTTAGGCCTAAACTAAAAGTTTATAACCGATTTCAAAAGATAAGTTAAACTAAATTTCAAAATATTAATTTCAACTTTAAAAAATTTTCATAACTTTTTTTTATGGGGGTGGGGGAGGTGATCTAGACCTAGTAAATCATCTGACTGTACCTACGTTTCGATCAAATTATTTTAGCCTAACACTGTATAAATATTTCTCCATAATGATATATGTAATATATATAGCCTATATAGGTCAATGGGAAAATGTTTCTTACATAAACGTTATTGCATTATAAAATTTGAAAAAAAAATGTCTAAATAATTATTTTGTTTGTATTTATACCTTGAATTAAAACTTATATTAACTTATTATATAACGAAAAATCTTACTTAGACCGGTAAAGTTTAAAATCTCATAAAATCTATAAAAAAAAAAAAAAAAAAAAAAACATATAGATCCAGAATGCCACATTTAGATCTAAAAACCAAAAAAAAAAAAAAAAGAAAATTTGCTAGAGTTTGATGAAATGTTAGGGTTTTAAAACTATTTTAGAGTAAAGTAGGCCTACATGCTTGTTGAACCATGCCAATTGTTCTTGTCTGACCACTCAATATACAACAAACTTTATTGCATAACGCGCAAGGGAAAAAAAACGAAGGGGCGAGGGTTCTTGCCATCATGGACTACACTCTACAATACACTAGAACTACATGTGTACATCTATCTGACCAGGTTGTTAAATTCAGTCGGACACACAGTCTATTTACTGTTTGGGCAGGAAGGGTTTGTAACTATTTAAGTGTAAAGATAGATCTAAGTACAAGCTTGACAAACTATGCCATTGTGTTATTTACTTGTCTGACCACTCAACAAACACTATTTCATAACGCGCGATGAAATCAACATTACTCTAGGCCTACATGTGTACGTCTAACTGACCAGGTTGTTAAAATTAATCAGACTCTATTCACTTTTTAGGCAGGGAGGGTGTGGATTAAAATGCTTTGTTTTTTTCTAGAGTTGGTTATCCTAATGCTATTAATTCTATACTAGTAGACCCGCGGCGTAGCATACCCCGCTATTTAGTGAACACTTCCTGAAAGACACAATTATCCAAATGGGGTGAGTTTGGGCAAACGACTGCTCGCCACCATAAACGCCGGAAGTATTATGTAAGCAGCGTGTATGGCTGTGCTTCCGTGAGTAAGAACAACGGACAGAGCGTCGAAATAGTTATCCCAATGTTTGCAAACAAAGCTTACAGCTATCTTGCGAAATTCGAAAGCAACTGTTTCGTCGATGACATTTTTCCAGAATATGTGACAGAAATAAACAGTTACCTGATGCAGGCATTTCGCCTATATTGAAAGACCTGTTGACTCCACGAAATATATGTGAAGCGGTGGTCATGGTTAGGAAACGAAGGGCAATACGAAGAGGAAAAATCAAAACAAAGCTACAGAAAAAAAAAAACAACATAGAACTATTTTAATGACACCTGATATTGACGAAAGTTACGTGGGGTAACTCTAGTCCTACTTACAGAAATAAAAGAGTTATCTTTCCATGACCTTTGCGTGGTGTCCCGCATGGTTGGGCGATGTAGAGAATTATATATATATAGATAATATATGCGTAACTGAAGATTTAGACCTAGATCTCAATAATAGGTCTAAATACTAGAATACGCTTCAGCTTTATCCTAAAGTTTTAGCTATAAAAAAGGGTGTAATTGATGTTCCTGCAGTTGTAAATTATCGTTAGTCGCAAATCAATAAAACCAATAAATATTGATCTAACACGATTATCTGATGCCCACAATAAGCTCACAGAAATTAAACACCACCACGTAACCCAGAAAAAATTCGAACAACCCCATTCATAATATCGCATAGAAGCATTTGGTAATTTTGTTTTTAACATGTTATACTTTGATTCTTTCAAGTGCAAATAATGACTTCCATAACTTCTACCAGCATCTTACTTTACCCTCTTCAAATACAGACTTGATTAAATAGTTGTTAATCGCATCATTTTTTGATAATCAAAGTTGTTGATATCACATGACCAGAAAAAAAGATATGTGCGTTTCAACCGCTACCTGCTGCAACCACATGTTGAAAAGTTGTACAAATTTTATTTGAACTTTTTAGTTTGTATCTAAAAAAAATTAACTAAACTAAAATTTTAACTAAAGTTAACTAGTTAAACTAAAAGTTTCAAATTTTTTAGACAACTTACACTCAACATTATTGATAAGCACTTCAATAGCAGAGTGGTTAGTATATCGACATGAGAAGGCTCGAGCTGTGAGTTCGAATTAATGTCGTAGGTCTACCTTCTTTTTTATAAATGCTTTTAAAAACCGATTCCAAAAAAGTAAAAATTACTGGCCAACACCCCAAGTCAAATAATTTGAAAATCCTTTAATGGAATGCAGAAGGCATTCAAAATCTACCACTGTCGGACAATGGTTAAGCCTGCGCTAGATGTGGCAACATATGTAGGTTACAGCTGGGGCTGCGCAGCCACGGGAAATATTGCATTCCTCATTAATCTTTGGACTCGAAGACAAGCCCTATTATTATTCACAGCTAACTCTTATATCGAAGAGTTTTTCTTCTATCCTGGCGACGCGCTTGGTAGAAGATAGTAGCTTCACCAAGTCAGGGAAACAATGACTTAGCAGAGTTTAAGTCTCTTATTTAGGCCTACATGCATGGATTGTCCGTCTAGAGTAACACATGGATAAGGGTAGGACGAACCCCTAATTATCTTCTACTTTAAAGGAACTTATCTTATTAGGAAGAGATTCGCAGCGCAATCAAGCCATTGAAGAATGGCAAATCTGTAGGACCTGACAACATCCCAGTTGAAGCACTAAAGGCAGACATTGATACTAGTGTGAAGTTAATCTACCCTCTCTTCTGCAAGACATGGGAAAAAAGAATCGTCACCAGAGTGGAAGGAGGCTACCTCATCAAACTCCCAAAGAAAGGCGATCTTAGTTCCTGCTCCAACTATTGAGGTATAACACTACTGTCCATTCCAGGAAAAGTGTTTAACCGCTTTCTGCTAAACAGAATGAAAGATGCTGTAGATCCACATCTCCGTGACCAACAAGCCGGATTTCAAAAGGAGAGATCAAGCACAGATCAGATAGCGACACTACGCATAATTTTGAAACAGTCCATGAAATGGAACTCCCTTCTCTACGTCAGTTTTATTATTATAGACTATGAAAAGGCGTTTGACAGCGTGGACAGATTGACCATCTGGAGACTTTTGAGACTCTATGGAATACGTGCCTGAAAAAAATACAAATATCATCAGGAAGTCTGAGATGACTTGCAGAATAGTGCATTGCAGACAACTGACAGACGCATTTGCTAGCATTAGATTGGGTCTTGAAGACAGCGACAGACCAGAAGCGGAACGGTATACAGTGTACACTATGGAAACAGCTATATGGCCTCGACTTTGCAGATGACGTGGCTCTTCTTTCTCAAACACAACAACAGATGCAGGAAAAGATAAGCGTCGTTGCTGACAAGTCAGTTAGAATGGGTCTTACCATAAACAGAGGGAAGAGCAAGGTGTTCAAGATAAAGGCATCCATCAACACACCCATTACAGTCCAAGGCGAGGAGCTGGAAGAGGTGGAAAGCTTCACCAATCTCAACAGTATCCTAGACAATCACGGAGGAACAGATGCAGATGTCAGAACACGCATTGGTAAAGCTCGAGCAGTCTTCCATCAGCTGAAGAACAACTGGGGATCTAGGAAATGAGCGCTACCACCAAGATCAGGCTCTTTAACACCATTGTTAAGCCAATACTACTTTATGGAGCAAAGACCTGGAAAACCACCATCACGAATATGGAAAAAAAATCCAGGTATCCATCAATACCTGCCTGAGGAAGATTCTTATGATCCGCTGGCCAGACACGATCTCAAATGAGGAACTGTGGCAAAGAACAAAGCAGCAGCCCATTCAAGTAGATATCCTTCAGAGACGCTAGAGATGGAGATGTCACACCCTTCGCAAGCCTGCATCCAACGTAACAAGGCAAGGCAAGCCCTAACCTGGAATCCCCAAGGAAGGGGGAAGAGGGGACGACCCAGGAATACATGGCGCCGCGATTTGGAAGCAGATGCCAAGCAGATGGGCAAGACATGGGGACAGTTGGAGAGACTCGCCCAGAACCAAGACGCCTGGAGGAAGCTGGTTGGTGGCATATGCCCCAGAAGGGACCACATGCAGAGATGAGAGATCTTATAAATTACAGACGCTACGTAGCCTAAATAATTAATAAGATACGCTGAATATTGTGCATTACTAACAATGTGCCCTAGTGGAGTATATCTCCAGCAATTTTCTTTTTCATTAGGCCTCTCTATATCTATGTCCTTCAAAGAGAGGACCGAACAAGACACTGACCCAAAACAAGAAAGATTATATGGAAGGCTGCCTGATCTGGAAACTACATCTCACTTCATCTCAGATGTTTGAGTAGCAGTCTTTTGAACTCTCCAAGAAAAAAAAAATGAAAGCGTTGAAGATTAGTATATAGCCTATATAACACTATAAGTTAATGATTGTTTGACCCAGAGACCTCTGAGGGTTAGAGTAAACAATGTAATATCAAATAATAAGTTAACACAAGGGAGCCCCACGGGGCTGTAACATCGCCATTGTGGTTCTTTTTGTACACCAATGATTTTCAATCCGATAGTCTGTTTTGCTCCTTCACTAAATTCGCTGATGATGCTGCTTTTAACTGAATAGATACTTTTTTTAAAACATTAATTGTAAAAAAAAAAAAAAAAGTTAATGATTTTTCGTAGAGAAAAGAAGGAAAACGATAGGCCTATTGTTTCTTTAGATGGAGGGACTGTTGAAATAGTGCAAACTTTTAAATACCTTGGTACTTTCTTAGACAATAAATTAAATTTTAATGCAAATACTGACTATATCAGCAAATAGGAGCAGCAAAAATTACGAGTACTTAGAAAAAATATCCTCATTTAATGTTAGCGAAAAGGTCGTGGCGATGTTTTATCACGCTCACATCATTATTAAGCTATCAATGCCTGGTATGGTGGCAATCTGAAAATAAATAACAAATAAACGTCAAAGAATCCAAATTACTGCTGGTAAAGTCATTGGCAAAAACAACCCAATTTGGACAGCTGTTTGAAAAAAAATATTTATAAGAACGCTAAAAAAAAACTAGATCTAGATCTAGGAAAAAAAAATCATCCTTTGGGTCTGCTAGAATTTTATGGTTTTACCATCACAAAAACTCTTAGTCTTAGTAAATTTTGAGTGAGTCTGGAGTGTGGTGTGAACGCATATTTTTATTTTCTATATATCTAGATCTATATATAGATATTAGATTCTATAGTTTGTTTGCTGTAATGCATAAATAATTTAAATTGTAAGACAAATTTCCTTATGGATAATAACGATTATTATTACTAAAGCAGAAGAAGAATCTAGATCTAGGTTCACAGTCAGCAATAAACAAACAACAACCATTAGTGTCATGGCGGAGAATGATACTTTATTTTTTTGAACGCGTGCACCTTTGCGCTACATATCAACAGGGTGGTCGCTAGCGGGTCAACTAGTCTAGATCTAGATCTAAGTCTAGCTAGCCTACTTCAATGAGGCTCCAAAAACATTGACTTCCGTTTTCAGACGGTGGATTAAAACAGAAACAGGAAATAGGAAACAAGAAACTTGTTCAAGTTTCACAACAACAGTCACGGCGTATTCTTAGACTTAGACTCGTTTACAATTTAAAACTTTAAAGGAAAACATTAGACTATATGGTGAGAAGTCTACAAATATTATTCTAGATTATATCTTCATCTTACTTTTAAAATAGATCTAGAACTTAGTACTGTAACTAGATCTATTAATTTATCATCTATCTAGATCTAGAATAATCTAGATCTATAAAATGTAGATCTAAATCTATATATTATACTATACTATATATTATATATATACTATAGTATATATAGATCTAGATCTAGATCTAGATTAATCTAGAATAGAATAGATATTATATATAATTAAAAATTAAATAGATTAGTATTAGACTATTATAATTTATATACATTCTCACAATGATAATCACATGAAATGAATGATTCTGAGTACGTAACATTACAAAATAATTACATACTTTACATAGTCATAGAGATGAGTCTACTACTTACTTTTTAGATACTACACTACAGTGAGTAGATCTGGTGTCACCTAAGACCTAAGTATATCTAGTTAAATCTAGTAGGAGTAGTACTCCTAACTACTAGATTTTCTAGATCTAGATCTAGTACTGGTAGGCAGAAGGGTGACAACTAATGAACTAGATCTATTCATTGTTATTCAGTTAATTCAGTCTATTGAACTAGACTAGACTTACTTAAGTAGAGATTCTAGATAATAATAATAATTTAATATTAAATTAATTCAGTCTATTCATGAACTAGACTAGAGTAGACTTAACTAGAGTCTGAGATTCTAATCTAGATAATATTAAAATACATTTTATTTATTAATATAATTATTAGATCTGATTACATTTAAAAATTATTTAAATAACAGATATTAATTTAGATTAGATCTAGATCGTAATAGACTATAGTATAGATGCTAACTTATTAGATTTTTCCAAGGGGAAAAGGCTTCCATTGCTTCAGTGGATTCAGGATTTTACTGACACTGACAGGGAGAGAACAAACTGTATGCACTGTACACTGTCACTGTATGTAATAAAACTCAGGTGTACCTCAAATCAATGAACAGTCACTAAATCACTAACAGTAACAATGACAGTTCACTACTACTGCACTGACTAGACTAGATCTATTTTTAAATAAATGATTTAACAAATTGCATTAGTCTTAGATCTAGTTCAGGAACAAAAGTAAGATTTTTGTTGGTGATTGCATAATATGTAATATAATTATATAGAACTATTAAAACAACATAAGATACAGAAATTTTACAAAGAAAATAAAGAGATGAATTACAGAGATGATAATTGAATTGGAGCAGGTCTTTCCACCTAGAAAAATGTCAGTTATTAAGAGTAACAAAAGAAAAAACTAAATAAATAAGTTCCACTTATATCTTATTCATATTAATAAATTTTATAACTTAAATGCAAAATACCTAGCAGAGGTGTTGTAATAAATGAAAAACTGTCATGGAATCTCCATATTGACCATATTAATGAAACTATTAAAAAATCAAACAAAGCAATAAAGGGTTTGTTAAAAAAAAATACAAATTAAAAAAGAACATAAAACTAAAATGTTATTTAACCTTGATTAGGCCAATAGTAGAATGCATTCTCTGTTTGGGACCCCTCAACTCAAGTAAACATTAAGAAACTGGAACAGACACAAAATAGAGCAATAAGATTCATAACTAATGAATATTCACATTTGACTAGAGTAACATCTTTAGTAAAATCACTAAATTTAGAAAGCCTTCAGGATAGAAGACTTAAAAGTAAAGTAGCAATCATACATTAAACACTATACCAAAATCTTCAAATACAAAAACAAATTCTATTAAAATACTCAGAATGACACAAAGATAAAGGCACATTCCTTGTTCCATAATTGCATTTATGCTTGTATGAATTTGCACAAATGCTCCTTCTTCCCTAATGCTATTAGAGCATTGAATGGGCTGCCTGAGCCAGCCAGCAAAACCAATGTTTATCCAATGACTTGGCAGAATTTAAGTCATTAATTAACATGCTTGACTAGATGCATGATGCATATGACGTAATCATCTTCTTTTTTGAAGTAGTGTCTGTCTGTATTTTATAAGATACAAAGATAGATCTATATTCTATAACTAGTAAATTATTTTGAAATTTAAAAATAAAAACTAACCGACTTCAAAAAAGCCTTCAGGATCTAGATCTAGACCTGATCTTGGAAAAATTTTATGATCCATATTGAAAATAAAAATATTTTTTTATCATACTTATCCACATGTCACAGCTCTAGGTCTATATTAGATTTATGAAATTTGTTATGATCAAAAGTAGAATCAATAACTATTTACACTATTTATTCATATTTCTACATAACTTTATATGAAAACCATTTAAAAACACATAAAATGAATGTTCTGAGTTCATTATCCCCTAATTACTATCATCCAGAATAGAAATCTAAAGAAAATAGAACCTTTTTAAGACCTCACTTTTTCAAAAAATCTTTCACTGTAAAAACACATTGAAAGAGTGTTCTGCAATGACATATATATATATATATATAATGTGCACTTATAATGTCAATATAGAATAATAATTTCAATTTCTTGATCTTTTCACTTTGCAATGTCTCTTGTGACTCAAGAGGCCAAGCTGCGGTCACGGGTTTGGTACCTGTAATCACCAGGCGCTGTTGCACTTTCAACCTTCTTTCTACTTCTGGTGTGTATGCCATTGCTGCAATCCAGGACACTGCCTTTATGCTTGCTCTCCGTGTGAATCTAACCAGTGCCTCTTTTTCCTAACCTAGCTATTAATTTAAAACTGTGAATTGTGAATATTGACTGATAACTACTCACCAATGACCCCTGATATCTTGCCTTGTTTTTCCTTTTATAATCTCTCAAATAGACTTTTCTAGATGATTGTTTACCCTTCCTTTGAACTTTCTTTTTCTAAACCATTCATTGGTTAACAAAAATGAATTCAATGTCTTTCCAGATGGTTCATTGACCCACATCTACTCAACACCTGCGCTTCATTTTACTCGGTCCATGGCATCTGCTAGCCATTGTATGTAGTCTGGCAAGATAATGTGGAAATAGAAATGCATTTTCATACTGTACTGAGATTGTAAATTTTATTTGAAAACTCTACATTGTTATTTTTTCAAATAGTATTAACAGTTTTTAAACAAATTACCTATTTTTTTTATCCAATTGCTTCTTTTGTTAAGCTTTGCTCTGATTTATTGTTTTGTGTTATGAGAAATTGTCACATAATATGATCTCAGTCTGGCATTTGTGAATTGCTTAAAAAATGAAATTACTTCTGAATATGTAAGCTGAATTAATAAATGAACGTTTTTTAATGACCAGTGCATAAATGTCTATAAATGTAATTATGATAGAAGCCAGGCTTGTCATTTAAAGTTTTTAAAATTAAATTTAAACATAGCAAAGACATTTAATAACAAATCATTTTACCTCCATCCTTCCCTTTCTCCTATTTTTCTTATAATTGTAAATGTCATTCACTCCTGCTAGCAGACTCGTGGCAGTAAGCCATTAGGGTAGGATTTAATTGCTGTTCTTGGTGCATAATTATCCCCCCTGATAATTACTGCTATTTGAGCAGCAGTTGTGTTCCAGGCTTCAGACCAGAACATTTGAAGAGGGTTTTTTCAGTGGCCTGTTCTCTGTTCATCACAAGGTTGGATGTGCTGTTACTTCTACTTTATTTCAAGATTAGTTTTACAGATAATTTTTTTTTGGTGACTAACTTTATCTTATCATAACTTATAAAATACATTACTTCAAAAAAAGAAGATGATAATGTCCTATTCATGTTCCTAGGTCAATCTAGTGATGCATGTTAACCAATGACTTTTACTGTGAAAATGATCAAATAATCATTTTGTAAAGTGTTTTTGAGTTTGTCTTTAATCCTTGCATTTTGATTTATTATACAATGAAACCTGAGTTAATGCTAATAGTATTCTCTGGTGTTCATTAAAGGCAAATTGTTCATTGTATTTACTCTAACCATTGATTTTGCTTTACAGTGTGTCAGATCTACAGCAATATGTAACATCTATGTCTAATAACAACAATCTTCTAAAGCAGCGGTTCTCAATCTTTTTAGCTCGGCGACCCCTTTTACTATTTCCAAATATGTGGCGACCCCAACAATATATATTTTTTTCGTTCAAAAGCCTAAATAATTGTGCTTTTGCTAATGTTAAATCTATGTATTTCCAAAGTTTATATTTAATCACAAAACAATATGTAATTGAAATATTTCTCCATATAATTATATTCCAAATAAATGACGTTTTATCTTTATGACGTAGGCCTACATTTATCAAGTTTTATATTTGGCATCCACCATATTTATGTATTATACTTATGTGACCATTTGAAAAGCATGACGGAGCATGGATAGTAATCTACATTGCTTCAATTGGTGCAACAGTCTGACAATGCTTCTGTTTCACCAGATGAAGAATTTTTAGGACAGTCTTTGCAAGGAATGTTATCTTCTGCATCTAGTCTTTTTCTGTATTTAGCTATACTTGATAACTAACAGACTGGAAAACCATGTTTTCGCAAAAATATATTATCGAAAATGAAAGAAGAAAGTGCAACACATACAAATCATGTTAGGACTGCAAACATACATCTCTTTATTAATGAGTTCAATAAACTCTTTCTTTCTCCGTAACATCTTCATCTTTGACTGTGAATGGACTTCTCTGGCAGGTACAAGCAGCAAGCGATATGTCAGATTGGAAAAGTAGGAAGGATCGGATTTTTTCCAGACAATTCGAGGCATGTTGCATTTGTTCTCATTTTTATGTTGGAGCGTTCAGATGACTAGACCAATATATAAGATGAACTGCGCAGTGGTTTCCAAATCAGGGAGATCTCCATATAGTTTTCTTTCTATTGGGGTGTTTTGGGGGGTAAAGAAAGCAGTTTTGGAGGACATGGTCAGCATTGTCTGGTGACACTCCACATAGGCAGATTTCACTGGTTTCAATTTTAGCTTATGGTATATATGTTTCTTCATACTAATTTTTGTCAATTAATCATACAGTGAGGTCCAATGACTTTTTGTGACTCATTCTGTACCAAACGTTGAAATCCAGACCGACACACTAGCAAACTTGGAGCACCTTCTGTGCAAACTCTAGTAATAATTTTCAATGAGATTTTCTTTTTTAAAAATGAGCAAACATTTCTTATCTTATCCTATACATTACAAACATTACTTTAAAAAAAAAAAGAAGATAATTACGTCCTACGCATTTTTCTGATATAAATCTCATGTTGCAGTCGTTTCAAGTGATTTGCTTAAGAGAAACTCCTCTTTATAATCGCCCTGTGCCATTCTGTCCAATACTCTTCTTCCTCTTTTTTAATATTAGTGTTTAAATTTAACTTTTATATGTATAATTGTTTTTGTATTTTTGTGTCAGCTTTTTAATTTCAATATACCATGTTAGTTGACCAAAATATCTCACATGCTTATTTTTGAAAGACTGGCTGTAGCAGATACAATAGTTGTGTGAAGCTCATTTCATACATATTTAGGACTCAAGTTAAATTTTATTATTTATCCAATTGATAACATTTCACTTTACATTACTAAGTACATTTTATTATCTTTTGTCAACAGAAAATGTATTCTCATTGGAGCTCTGTTTGTTGTCAAGACTAAAGAAAACCTCATGAACAACTTCAGCATTAAAACCTATACATTTATTAAGAAAGTTCTCTTTTATTGTATGTGATGGAGGGAAACAGTTTACTTTTGATGAGTTTGATGTTGATGCCCCTTTTGTTGCTAACTGATTCTGCCAGTCTCACATTCCAGAATTTAACATTGGATAATGATGACACTTTCCTGTATACCATTTACTACAATTCAAATGAAGACACTGTTTATGTTGGGGGAAGAAATGTCCTTTTGAAGCTCAACTCCAACTTACAGCTTCTTGAAAAAGTGGACAAAGGTCCTGTGAGAGATCACCCATCCTGTGGGCCTGATAGTGATTGTCCTGAAGGTGTGGAGGTGCCCAATGACATTAAGATTCTGGAGTTCAGTGAGCGCAAGAATTTGCTTCTTGTGTGTGGCACTGCCAAGAAGGGGGCTTGCACCTTACATTCGTTAAAGAATATTAGTGATTTCAGAAGTTTGGGGCAAGGTAATCCTGATAGTGTTAATGGGCATCTAGTGGGCAGTGGAAGCTCTGCCTTAGTTCAAATGTCTTCTGCTGCAGATTCCTCGTCTGAAGAAATTCTTTACGTTTTCCATGAATATGATGGAAGAGATACACAGTTTAGTCCTCCTGTAGTTTCTATAAGGAAACTTGAGCAACAAGTAAATCTTACATTGGATTATTTGTACAATGAAGAGAAAGTGTTGGGTCAGTTTTCTTGGCTTAAGATTGATGAAAAATTTCAGCAGACGTATTTCATGTCATTTGTATACAGTTTTCGCAATGGTGAACATGTGTACTTTTTGATGAATCAGCAGAAAAGTCTTTCAGAGAGCAACTCTGTCAGGATCAGGTTGGGGCGTCTTTGTTATAGTAATGTAGATGTAATATTACAATCTTACATAGAGATGGAACTTTTCTGCCAGTCAGGGGATGTTCTTTTCAATAAGGCTGTGTCTGCTACATTTGTAAACAATATTCTGTATCTAGCCGCTGTACAGACCAAGCAATCGGAAAGAACAACTGATGAAAGTAAAGGGTCAGCTTTGTGCCAATTCAGCATATCAACTTTGGACAATTACTTTACTGAAGGAAATAATTTGTGCTACAATTCAGCTAAAGGTAAAAGATTGGAATGGAACAGAGGTCCATTGAATTGTTTTAAAGTGAGGGTTAGTATATTTATTTATTTTGTTAAAATAACCTATATATGGTTTTAATTCACTCCAACCATTCATTTGTATTATTGTGTGATCCACCACCACAACCAGTAAATGTTACAACAACCAGTGTGTGTTTTAACTCTACTTCCTATTGATGATGGAGACATGGTGGCTAGTAAAACTTTGCTTCCAACCAGGGGTCCCAGGTTCGAATTCTGTTGAAGACTGGGATTTTTAATTTCGGATTCTTTTGACGCCCCTGAGTCCACCCAGCTCTCATGGCTACCTGGCATTAGATGGGGAAAATAAAGGCGGTTGGTTGTTGTGCTGGCCACATGATACTCTCATTAACAGTGGGTACACAGAAACAGTCTATGACTTCTACATTATCTGCCCTATAGATCACAAGGTCTGAAAGGGGAACTTTACTTACTTACCACTAGATGTTACAAACAGTATGTTATTTTGCCATTTCTCCCACTAGATGTCACAACCAGTGTGTTATTTTACAACTACTCCCATTAGATGTTACAGTCGGTACATTATTCACTACCACACTCACTAAATGTTACAACTAGTATGTATTTTACCCTATGTTAGTGTGTGATTCATTGCTACTCCCACTCTACATTACAACTAGTTTGCGACTCATACATTTTACACATATTTTATTCACTAAAAAGCATGTTTAAAAAAAAACAGTGTTTCTAGGAGTCCTTTATCTGAAATATTAATTACATTTCTTCTTTCAAATGAGAAGATAAATAGGTACTACTTATAGTTAAGACCCAAGAATCCAAACCAAGTAATTTTTACCCCATTAATGTTGCATTTAGTTGTATTATTATATTTTTTTATAATTAGAAATTTCTATCACTAATAAGCTCAGAATATTTGAACATCTTAGACAATTGGGTTCTGTGACTACCTAATTCTCACTGGCGTAATACAAAATTACCACTATTCTTATTTGGATTTTTTTTGGGGTCAGGACTTTATTTTGTTGCAGGACTTGATTTCATATTTGCTAAGTTAAGTCAGTTTTAAAATAATGGGTATATGTCCTCCATACACAGAAAGGATGTTTATTTACAATGCTTTTTTTTGTAAAAAAACAAAGATGCCAGTACTCAGTGGTGGATTGCCTAACTTTTAACTACTAATAAATAAATAATAAACATTAAAATACAAGAAAAGTAACAATTTTTTCCACACATTGAAAAAGTTGCTGGTACGCACAAAAAAAGCACTATTCATATATAATGTATATTTATATGTATGTTAATTTTCATTTTTTTCAAAATTTATTATCAACACAGGACTATCTTGCAGCAGCATTAAATAAATCATTCTGTGGGCAACATGACAATGCAGGCATACGTACAGAGATTGAAGGTAACCCTAAAGGGGATCTACTGATGCTTGACAACCTTATAATAACTGTTATCAAGCCCCTTGCCACTGGACTATTTGTGGTGGGATATAATGATGGTAACATTAAGAAGGTTATAAACACATTTTAATATCATTTTTTAAATAATATTTTTTTTTTATTAAATTCTTAAGAAAATAACTATTATTTCTAGTCATTTAATGTACAACTGAAAGCTACTTGCCCAAAAGCAAAATATCACCAGTCTAATTCATTGTATTTCTAAACCTTATCTGATATACTAACTACAATATGCCAATTGCAGTTTCCCATATTTGTCTTACTTATAAATTATATCTCTTTTGCATAAAATGGGTGACTGACTGGTGGCATAATTTGCAGCTCAAACACATAATTTGATGATTAGTATGTTTAATTTATTTTAACTTTTTTAAAAAATTAGTTATTCTGTTATTCATTATTTTGTTCTGTACTGAGACACTATACAAATATTTCAACTCTAAATGAGAACGACATAAAAAGCTTGGGTTTTTGAGTGGTTAACTGCAAACTTTAAGATAAAAAATATTTACTGTGTTTGAATGACTTAAAAAAAATGATCCTGTTTTTATTGTTTTTCTTATATTTAATCAGATCCGATTTGAAAACTCAGTTGGAGTGGCGTATGCAACCATCAAGTTAAGTTCCAAGCCCATTACAACTATGACAGCTGATGACAAAATGAACTTCTACATTCTATCAGGCAATCAGGTCTGATTTTTTTTTTTAAATTTTAAGGGCTAATACTAGTTTTCTTGGAGGAAAAAGTTTTTGTTTATGTGCAAAATTGATTTGTTGTTTTAGTCCATGAAATTGGCATATTTATTTTTTTACTTTTTACTTGTTTCGTTTGGGTTAAGGTTACCATATTTTTGTGCATGTGTATAACCAGCACATGCGAACACTCTGCAGAGATTACAAAATAAGAAAAAAAAAATAAATTATACAACCCTCTCCTTTATATACCCCCGCATGTGCAAAGTGTGACTTGCCGTAAACTTGTCACAATTTATTACTGGTATGTCCATAGTTTCCTCTATGCTATGTTTTTGAGTAAAGTACAGACCTGCCTACTGTTACGCAAAATGCGTATTCGTTACGCAAAATCTCCCAAAAATGACCGTCAGTACGCAAATACGCATTGAACCCGTCGCGTTACGCTTTTCGTATCCTTTTTTCCCCCCTCTCTTGACTAGCTTACGAGCGGTCACGGAGGTCACGCTAAGCCGTTTTGTTGGCCGGGGGGGGGGGGGACAGAAAAGGTGGGGGAACACATTGTGTCCAGATCTATACGTTGATTGGTTCTTAAAAGCAATTAGATTATTTAGTCTAGAAATGAAGAACGCGAGAGTGAGGGAGTGGCGGGTTGGTACCTGGTTGGTACCGTCAGTTAGCTGATACACCAACGTGACTTTTTTTTTGTAAGTTCATTAGTAGAAATTAATTATGTTGAATCCCTGATTCCCGTATTCATTTGTATAGAAAAAAATATCGAAGTGCTATCGATTCAAAACACATTGAGTGACATTGTAGATATCTAGTCTAGATCTGGATTCTAGATCTAGAAAGCTTGTTATACAGGAATAGATCTAGCTAGTCATTACGTTAGTCATGATTCTCTACATTACTCAACAATCTAGATCCAATTTAGTTGTAGTATGATTTAGATTGATTAGATCTAGATCGATAACATCTACTACCATCTAGTCTAGATCTAGACTATATTCTTAGTCTTAGTATAGAATAGATCAAGGATGAAGGTAGGCTTACGAACGTTTGGAGTAGACCTACGTTTGTAGCGGATCCACGGCATCGGTAACACTCTCGAGCCCAGATCTAGGTCTGGAGTAGATTATATTCATTATATAGACATAGATCTAGTCTAGATATCATCTCTATTGTCGTATTGATCTAGATTTAGATTGTAGATTTAAACATGACATCTAGATCTAATATTATATATATATATATATATATATATATATATATATATATATATATATATATATATATATATATATATATATATATATATATATATATATATATATATATATGACATATATATATATGACAAAGTAGTGGATCTCATAAGTGTTACGCATTCTGGTTCCAAAATACGCATTTTGACCATCAGCGTTACGCATTTTGATTTTTTTTGGTAGGCAGGTCTGATTAAGTACATTTTGTACCACCCTGTACAGCTGCTATTTGTTTGTAAAAACTTGTATTAACAAGGGGGTTACATGCACGAAAATACGGCAGTACTTTGGGGGTGCGAGGCATTAGTGTTTTTGGATTAATACTAGAGTTCGAGCCCAATGTTATTTTTTTTTACAATTTGTCTATTCAGCTACCAAATTCATGGCCTAAAAACTTTGGTGCGTGAACAGTGTTCTCAAAAAGGGCTCCAGCAATTTTTATATATAAATTTGACATTTAATGTATATCTTTGGGAAAAGAAATACTAGCTTTTTGGCCACACTGGGAAAATGCTAGTTAGGCCATTAAAGTAAAAGGAAAGTTTTATTCGGCTAGAGACTATCTTTATCTTGAACAAACAAAGTCTTCTGGGTATTTCTTCATGTAGGCCTGACTTCTAAGTCTGGATCTATTTGCTTATTATTAGAATTTTATTAACTCTAGTAGATTTATACATTCGGTAAATCATATTTTTTTCTCATGGGTGGGGAATAGGGCGGGTTAAAAAAAATTTCCTTTTTTTCTTAAATCTAACATTCAATATTTATTAAGAGCAAAATATACACTTTGTATTCTGTGTAAAGGAGGAATGTCGTTTAAAAAGTATTTTTTTTATTTTTCACGTTTAGTTCATAGTTTTTATATTTTTGCAAGTATGAATAGAATTTTTATGATTAAGGATAGGCTTTCATTTTTTATTACAACTAATTTTTACTGTTCCTCTATTCAGTTTGCAAATTCTTCATTAGGTCAAAAAACAAAAACCTGGGTGGACAAAATTTTTTAATAAGGGCTGTAATGATTTTCCTAGAAATTTGACAGTTAATGTATATCTTTGGGAAATAATTACTAATTGGTCTAAATGGGAAAACTGTGGTTTGACTGCTACAATTTTTCAAAGTATAATAAAAAAAATATTTACAATTTGGCTTGAGGTTTAAACAATCGATATCTGCGTATTCATTAAGAGAGAAATAAATAAATAAATAGACGTTCAGGAACTGAGTCGTTAAAATTTTATTACCTCTGAGTAGATGTAGACGTGTGCTTAATCTGGATTTTTTCAAGGGGGAGAGGGAATGTTTTTTAAATTTATCCTTCACATCATTCAATATTTATCAAGAGCCAAGTCATTGCTTTTACAAAGTGTTATCAGCCTTATAAACAAGGAATTGTATTTTTAAAAAAAACTTTTTAAAATTGTTACTTATTTCATTGACATTCCATAGTTTAAAAAATGTATTAGAGCTTGGAGTAAATGGCTTAAGAAAGATAAAAGATAAAAATAATTTGTACTATAAAAATTTAAGTCAATTTTTACAAAGCTGATATCAACTCATTCTGTCTGTCTGATAAAAGTGTGTATACTTTATTTCTCCCATACCAATATAGTTTAAACTTCGCATAATTATTCATTGACAAGACATGAATCAATTTTTTTTTTAAAGTAGCCAATTAGACAATTAATTATTTTTGTTTAATGGAAATACTGGAAACTAATACTTCAGCATTCACACATATGGCTAAATTTGTTGGGTTTAGTCACCTTAAGTAATTGTTAACACTATTTCTCCCTCATGCATGCTCCAATCAAGTTGATACTTAAAATAATTATTTATTGTGACTTACAAAACATGAATCAGTAAACAAAAATGCTCCATTAGTCAATTAATTATTGGTAATTAATTATTTTGTTTGATATTAATAAAGGAAATAACTATTACATTATTGATAAATATAGTTTTAAAAACAGAGTTTTTCCCCTTGATAAGCTTTGTTTTGTTTTTTTTAAAAAGGATTTTGTTTTCTATTTTGCTTGTTTTTTTTTTATTTTCAATTTGGAAGTAAAAAGTGAAAAGTCTAAAAATAGAATGCTCATGCAGTTACTGGGCCTGAACACAGAAGTAACCTTATTTTGCTCCTAATGTATGTTTTGTTATGTTATTTTTCTTTTACCTTGTAGTCTCACTCTTAGGATATCCACTAATGACTCTTTATAAGCTTCACACCTTTCGTTAAAAACTTGGGAGCTCTTTTCCAGTCTGTCTTTCTCTCTGTACATGTTAGAATCACCAGTATATGTTTTTATTCATTACATTCATGCACTTCAGATAATCAAGTTCCCAGCTGGCTCATGTCACATCCATCTCGATTGTGACATATGTTTGACCAGCGGGGACCCTCTGAACTGCGGATGGTGTAGTGAGGGGCTGAACACCTGCACACAAAAGGATCAATGCTCTAGTGGGATTTGGAACAAAGGTGGAGCTGCAAGGTGTCCTCCCACAATATTCAAGGTGAGTTGTAGTCTGTGACGAATCCATAGTAGTGGTATTTAAAAATCATATTATCACGTTCTTCTACTAAAGGCATCTATGTAATGAAACTTGAAGGAGTTTTATTACATCAATTCAATCACTTTACAGAGCAGCAATACTAGTTTAAATCTTTTGGATTGGATTTTGAGACTTCGGCACAATTCAGGCCATGTCGTGCCCAAAATCCCTGTTACGTGCGCAGCATAGTGTGAATGTAAAATGGTGCAAATGCATGTTGAAAGGTTAGAAAAAGGAGAATCTAGAAATGGAGTACTGTAAACAAAGTTGTAATTGACATAGTATTGTTTGTTAATCAAGATTAAAGTCTTCATAACCTATTATATAGATGAGTCTGTTGGTGAATAATTAAGAGTCTCATCTGCTCATAACAAGAGGCGCCCATGGTAAAGGTAAAACCCATGCATTTCTCTGTACATAGTTGATCTCTCAACAGACACTAGAGATATTAAAGTATAGATCTAGAGACAGAATACTATTCGACTATTGGTAATTGACAATGGCGGGCAAGGCAGAGGTGGCAGTGTTGAAGGAATCTTACTAAATTTTTGCAAAGCTTTTGACAAAGTTCACCACCATAGTTTGCTTAAAAAATTAAAATATTTTGGCATTGATGGTCCATTGCATCAGTGGATTAAAGATTTTCTGATAGGGAGAGAACAAACTGTAATAATAAATGGCTCTAAATCAACACCAATAACAGTAAACTCAGGCGTACCTCAAGGAACAGTCTTAGGTCCACTACAATTTTTAATTTACATAAATGATTTACCAAATTGCATTACTTCAGGAACAAAAGTCAGATTATTTGTAGACGATTGCATAATATATAGAACAATAAAAACAACACAGGATACAGAAATTTTACTAAGAGAATTAGATGAATTACAGAAATGGGAATCAAAAAAATGTCAGTTATTAAGAGTGACAAAAAAACTACAACAAATTAATTCCATTTATCTTATTCATGGCAAACCAGTAACACAGATTAAAAACACAAAATACCTAGGTGTTATAATAAATGAAAAACTGTCATGGGATCCCCATATTGATGAAAAATCAAACAAATCATTAGGGTTTTTTAAAAGAAATTTCTATAAATCAAAAAAGAACATAAAACTAAAATGTTATTTAACCTTGGTTAGGCCAGTAATAGAATATGCATCCTCTGTTTAGGACCCTTCAACTCAAGAAAACATTAAGAAACTGGAACAGACACAAAATAGAGCAGTGAGATTCATAACAAATGAATATTCACATTTGACTAGAGTAACACCTTTAGTAAAATCACTAAATTTAGAAAGCCTTCAGGACAGAAGACTCAAAAGTAAAGTAGCAGTTATAAATAAAACACTGAACCATAATCTTCAAATACAAAAACAAAATTTAATAAAATACTCTGAAAGACACAAAGATAAAAGCACATTCCTTGCCCCATATGCTAGAACAAATTTGTACAAATGCTCCCTAGTGCTATTAGAGCATGGAATGGGCTGCTTGAGCTAGCCAGGAAAACCAGTGACTTGGCAGAATGGGTCAAAATCAAAATATAGTAAGGCAATCAGGGGTATGGGGAAAGCAGTATAAACCCACATACAGACGTACAAATCCATACATCTTATGCTTTAATTGTGGGACATACTATGAGACAGTGTCAACAGTTAATCAGAGTTAAGGAAGTTAGGTACAATAGTGGAGAGCTGTATACGAGAAAAGAGAGAGAGATAAGTACAGATGGACAATACTGCAGTGGGATCACAATGGGAGATCATTGCAAAGGGGGGAAATGGAAAGGATGGCATGTCAATAATGTTAGATTTATATAGATATGAAAGGTGGTAACGATGGATACTAATTATTGTTCTTATCTACGCTGAATAAATATATTTGTAATGAATTGGATACCATTGCTGCATATACATATATGTTAAGGCTACTATATTATTGAAGTTTTGTTAAGACTAGATAGGAAATGTAAAAGAGTATAGTTAGTAGAAAGTAGATATGTAGAGTTTGTACAATGTATTTTATTTTGTTTTGATTTTGTGTGATCATAATTATCCTATTAAAATTACATTTGTTAGAAAATTATCGAATTGGTGTGATAGAAATACCTAAAACAAATGTCAAGACTAGAATCATTATATAGGCCTGATGATACTAAGAAGTAAATAGGCATTGGGTTTAAATTTATGGTATTATGACTAGTGAGTTAGTTATATGCAGGGTCAGGTTAGTTTGGTTTGGATATGCATAGAGTAAGATAGACTTAGTTTGTTAACTATTTGATAGAGGCTGAATAGAGGGTGTTTTGTACAGGCATAAGAGAAGAATGTAGATGTTGTTGGTATAATTAATATGTACTTTGTTAGGATTCTTGTGTTTCTTAGTACATGTTATTGAGAACTCAGAATTTCAAATTGTTAATCATTATGTTTTAAAAATGGGCTGATAGACGTTCTATATTCATCAAACTTGTCGAACAAGGGGGGTGTTACATGCGCAGCATAGTGTGAATGTGAAATGGTGGGAACTCGTGTTGAAAGGGTTAGAAAAAGGAGAATCTAAAATAGGGGTTCACCAGATAGTCACTCTGGCTTCTGCCGAATATTCTGACTTTTTTCACTATTCTGCCATATTCGGCTCCGGTCAAATATCACTGCCGGATAGTTGGCCAAATAGTAAAAATTACACCTATTTAATATGCACAAAGTGGACCTCATTCCATCAATGTTTGTTGTAGAATGTATTAATGTTTATATTAAAACAATAATGTGCTTAAAAATAGAGCCTAAATGAATATGCACCAAACATCTTTCATTATAAAGACAAGACGTGTTAATATAAATAGAAATGAAACTTTACATTATAAATGCGCTTTACATACAGAGCAGCAATGGCTGGTACATTTTTCATTTTGTCTTGAGCTTTGAGCGGGTTAGTTAACATGTTACGATGTTATATACCTTGACTACGTCACGCTGTCTAGCTGTGCGGGTATATCTCCAGAGGTGGAGATGAACAACTCCCACACCCTTTTTATTTGTTTAGTCCATCACATTGAATTAAATGATAGACAGGTGACCACAAGTCAAGTATAAAAACCTTTAAAAAGAAAGCTAATTTCATTGTTTAATTTTATTGACTTATTATATAACAGAAAAGCTCACAGTAAAGTTTAAAATTGCATTAAAACAATTGATTCAAAGCATTGCAATTAGATCTAGCAAACAAATAAAAAAATATACTGGAGTGTTAATAAGAAACACTTGACCTGTGTAACTAGTGTACATGTATAATAGATCTACATGCTTGACTGACCAGGCCAATGTGTTATCTTTTTTGCCTGACCACTCAACACTATTGCGTATGCCTAAGAAAAAAAACCGTCGGATATTCAACACCATCTACTATACACACTACACTAGGACTACATGTGTAGGACCACTGCGTCTCTCTGACCAGGTTGTTAAAATTAGTCGAACACACAGTCTATTTATGTTTGTTTTTTTGGTAGGGATGGTGTGGCTGAGTTTTTTTTTTCTTCTATATTTGGTTTTCCTAATTCTCTTAGGAACTGTAGATCTAAACATAGATCTCAATAATAGGCCTCCAGACTACAATTTTGTCTATGCTTCAGCACCATCTAAGGCTCAAGCTATAAATAGGTATTATTGATGCTCCCACTGTTAATAAAATATTGTTTACCTCAAATGGATTAATCTAAAGCAATAAATTTTGACCTACAACGCTTCAGATTCCAACTACTAACTAACAGCTACTATCAGTATTAAACCCTTGAAGCCAGAACCAGAAGCGGTCATTGGACTTTAAATTTCAAGCCTGATGATCAGCTGTTGGTCTGATTAAATTTCAAGCCTGATGATCAGCTGTTGGTCTGAAATTAATGAATACATACATCCACCCACTATACAAGCCAGATTTTACTTTTAAGAGATTTACTTTAGTAACTAGTTAATATATACTTACATATTTTACATTGACCCTCCCACACACATCCTTTACAGTTGGTGGTCTCGTACATACACACACACTCATGCTACACAGATTAGTTAATTAGGCCTATCTGTATATAAATACTGTTAAGCTTTAATTCATCAATCTGTAACAGAGTTTAAAATAACAAGATATATAAAAGATAAAAGGGAAAAAAATATGAATATAGATATGTTATCATATGTTATTTTGTTCAGCAACACAAGCTATTACAAGACATGTAGGTATTCGGCTCCAGCCGAATATCATATTTTACTATTTGGCAATATTCGGATCTGCCAAATATAAAAAAGTACTATCCGGTGCACCCCTAATCTAAAAATGGAGTACTGTAAACGAAGTTGTAATTGACACAGTATTGTTTGTTAATCAAGATGAAAATCTTCATAACCTATTATAGATGAGTCTGTTGGTGAATAATTAAGAGTCTCATCGGCTTGAAACAATCCCTCAAGGGTTACTTCCCCAGTCTAGGTATTAAAAATAAGGTCCACTCACAACTCAAATAGTAAAAATTTGAGTAATCTGCTAAAAATCTGTTCAAAGCTCTATATGTTTGCCACTCTTGTTTTTTTCATAACTATATCAACATAATATTTAGAAAAAATAAACATATTCTGTGCTTACTCTTTTATGTCTGTGGATAGATAAATCCCTTGTCTGGACCAACTGCTGGTGGAACTAAACTGACTTTGGAAGGAAAAAACTTTGGAACTGCCAAAGGGGATGTCACAGTTAAAGTTGGCAAGGCTGACTGTAATGTAATAGAGTTTAACCGAGCTAGGTAACTTCCTGTTTCTCTTCTGTTCACATATTCTTACTTCATAAACCTGGTTATCACTGGCTACATTCTTTCATAATGTCATTCTGAGCACTATATCTCTTATATTTTAGGATTCAACCAATATTTACTTTGTTTGATATTTCAATCCTATTATTATCTGGTGATCTGGTATGTGCTCTAGACTGTTGTTCAATGGTCACAATGATCCCGGGTTCAAACCCTGCCCACTGTCCTGTGAGAGGTCTAGACTAGGATGTAATTATCTTCAAATCTGAAGGGACATCGGAAACATGTGAAACATTAACACAAACAAAAAACTTTGAAGAGTTCCTCTCTCCTCCTGGTCATGAAGGAATCTCCGACCTTTATATTGAACCTTATTTTTATTTGTGAAGAATAAATGTAATTGTGAAAGACACTTTTCTCTAATAACAATAAGAGTTGATCAAATAGTCCACCTTTTATTTTGTATTTCATCTTTTAACCATTGTGATGTTAGTAGTTACTCCTTTTCAGTGGTGCCAAATTTCTGTGACATATGACTGTCCATTTAGGTTAATAGAATGAAATAAAGGTTTGTTGAAAACTTAAATGTCTGTAAGGCTGGCGATACAAAGCTCTTCTGTTTTTAAGATTTACAATGGATGCATCTGACAAGCCAATAAATGTTGCATTCCTATTAGAGCTGATTGAGGCTGACTACATCCTAAAATATTGGAATAAAAATCCTATATACTGCAAGCATTTAAAATTGAAGAAGAGGTCTGTTCATGAGCAGCCATACTATGTGGTGATAAGGCCACCTTATCTTCACATACTAAAAAATAGCATCCCCAAATGTAGATACTTTGAAATGCTTGCTGACTCAGAACTATAATGAAAATATTTCAACACTATAAATGTATTACTTTCAGATTAGTTTGTGAAAATATTTCATCACTGTAAATGTATTGCTTTCAGATTAGTTTGTGAAACAAGTCCTGCAACGCAAGGTATGGCCAAAGTAGAAGTTGAAGTGAAAGACTTTACAATGCCAGCCGACAGACCATTTACTATTTTTGGCAAAGTAGAGTTTGAGGAAAGCTTTTCATTTAAGGTGATACCCTAAGCAAGCCTGGAAGCTTCATTGAACTCTTGAGCATAGTTTTCTTATCTAGGAATGTGTCCTATAAAATTCACAAGGGTTTGTAAGGACCCTGAAAACCTGGAAGGGAGAAAACATTAAAAAACATGACTGAAATAGGCTATGAAATCTAGTCCACTAAGCTTAGATTTGTTTCTTTGTAAATACTTTATTATTATTATTATTTTTTAGATATGTTTGCAATTTTTGTATGTTATTGATGAATATTTAGCTGTTACCAAAAAAGACAAAACATTGAAAAGTTGAACAATAATTATAATAATTGATACATTAAACACAAAACCATAAATTGACTTCTATGGCTTAATACATATGATTTAGTAATTTAGATTATAATTAGTAGTAGATAAATACATCTAGAGAACAAATAAAAAATATCCAACTTCGTAAAGATCAACACATTTTTATTTAAATTACAGTATCCCTCTGCCAAAAGCTTCTCTCCTCGTCGTGGGCCAACTGCAGGGGGCACTGTACTAACCATACTAGGTAACAACCTGGATGTTGGCTCTTCATTGGAAGTCAAAGTCTCTGATACAGTTGCATGCACTGTAGAAAGGTGAGAGAAAGTAGATTGAGATTAAACAACAAAAAGTAGTTAATACCATATGGAGTTAGCACACTTCTGGCCTCACTGTGACAATGTAGAATCTTTTTGCCTTGCAATAAATATGGTCAGCCAGATGTAGTGTCTACCATTTTTTTGTTCCTAGACACAGGAATGAGACTTTTTCAGGATACTCTTGGAATCCTGGTTTCCTGAGTCTGATTTTTGCCTCCTCTGGGTTTGCTCACTACAATAAAAAACAAGGTTACAAAAACATTTTGTGTGGAGGCACAAACTCATAGACAATTTACAGAGAAGAATGGAGAAAGAAGGTTGACGGATCTTCTGTGGTTTCCCAGCGGTCCACAGACCAAACGATGAATGAAAGTGAATGTGAAGTTTGATGTGAACCTGGCCTAACTAATGTCTTATAATGAATGTATAATAATTGCTCTAATTGTTTTATGAAGGGACAATCTCTTATTCCTCAAGAAAAAACATTTCGGTAAAAAAAAAAATTTCCTTTAGTTCACAAAGTTCTATCGCCATACAGCAGCTATGCAGTTCACCCAATAATATGAAAAACTACTTATTATTATTGTTTTAAATTATGTCCAACTTATATGCATACTAAATAGATTTTTTTCTCTTAAAAGAAAAGTAAACATTTTTTTTTGCAAATGTAGTAGTTAGTATAACAGAACTTAACTTAGCAATACAGATGTAAAAAAATAATAATTTTTTGACAAAAAATCTAAAACCGTTTGCATAAATGTGTTTAAAATATGGTAAATAGTCATCTCCCCTACTAAGGAGCCTCCCTTGTTTGTTACTATTAATAGTGAATAGTTGTAAAAGTGGTGTATTTGTATAAAAATTAGAAGTTTTCTGTCAATTTAGAATCTAAATGTAGACTAGATTTGCTGTAAATTTTATTTGCATCTTCCCTATTTATCTTTATTTGTAGTTATGATCACACTATTATATGATATTAAATTATCAAATCCTTCAAACTTACATTATACTCTTGTGTATCCACTAGTGCAACATTAAATTCTTTTTTTTTAATTCTATGTTTTATAATATTATAACCAAAAAAAAAATATACCTAATTAATACAAATCTTGTAATGTAACCCTGCCAAAAACAATATTAGTTTATATTCATATCATCTCTTGATAAATTTAAACAGTTATTTTCATGTTGAACTTAAAATAGATTGTAACAGCATCACTAATGTTATAACACAGAGTTATATATTCTAGTTATTGTTATAATATTATAATAAACAAGTGTTGCTTTGTTTTTTGTAGGGAAGATTAAAAATGTTTCTTTGTTCTGCTTAGCAAAAGACCACTCTGGAGTTCAACCTTGACTCCAAAAAGACTATTACATTCAAGTAGTTGGTAGTCTGAGCCAAAGTCAGCTAAATTTGCAAAGTCTCTTGTTGCTTTGCATGTCTATTTGTTTCAAATATTAATAATAATAATAATTTTTGTATAAAGTGCTGTTAACAAACAAAATGTAGGCTCAAGGTGCTGTAATAACATTACAAACACAAACACGAGAGCTAAAATGACAACTAAACAAAAATATTGTTCCAACACTCACAACCCTATGCCAAGAAGATTGTTCTTGAAGTAATATTTCTCAGGAAAGGAGAAATGATAGTTTAATTTAAAAACTAAATACAGTCACAATGCCATGTGATATGCTTTTGTTATGTAAGCTTCACAATACCCACATGTACAGATGTTCATAGAATACTATTTTTTATAAAGCTAATATCAACTCACTCTGTCTATATGTATGGTAAAAAGTTTGTACACATTATTTCTCACACATCCAATCTCGGATTAAGCTGAAATTCTGCACAATTATTTCTTTTACCTGACAACACAAGAATCAATTTAACAAAATTAATCTATTAAATAACTAACTATTGGTAATTAATTATTTTGTGTTATCTTGAACAAGGGAAAAAATCATACTTGACAGATGTGGTGGTATAACTAGGTTAATACCAAAGTTGACCTGGATACTTGACACACACAGAACTAAGTCAATACCAATCTAGACAGACTTTTTATTAAAAACACTCCAAAAAAAAAAAGTAAAGGGACTAGAGAGGATAATTAATAATCTGGAACTGTCTGTCTTGATTTTGTTTTCCTAACCATTTGTTTTCTACTACGTTTTTGTAGCAAGACGTCCACACAGCTGTTGTGTAAAGTTGGAAACCTCGCTGGCCCAAAAGTTGATACTAAAACTGTGACATTGAGTCTAGTTATTGATAATGAGAATGTGAAAATCCCTGATCCAACCTTCATGTTTGTTTCTAATCCTGTCATCAAGAATATTTTCCCGTCAAGATCAATTTTGAGGTTTGTTTGTGGCATATTCTTGTTCTTTGAGTCACATTTTAATGTGTTTTTCTTTAAATAAAGTTTGTCTCAAGTTTCATCCTAGACAGTATAGTAGACATTTCAAACTATCTTAGAGCATGTTATTTACATTCATTGATTTTGGAGGTTTTGTCCATCTTTGAGATACTTTTCTATCAAGCATGTTTTGTTATATTAAATTATTTTATTAAGTATATTTTAAAATAGATGATGGTTGTTGTTTTTTTATGTGACTCCACATAGTCATATTAAAAAATACAACAGAAGTAAACAAAAATGTTTTTGTGAAAAGAAAGAATACATTTTATGATGCCTTTTTAAAATTTTTTGAAAATACTTGAATTTTAAGACTTTTATAGTTTAACAAAAAATGACATGGCTTGAGAAATAGAAAAAAAAAATGAAATCTAACATCAAAGCAAGTTTCTGAAGTGTTTTAGCATGCATCAAAATAATTCTAATCTAGTATGATTGTAAATTGGTTTAGACTAAAACCAAGCAACAAATTTTCTGTGTTTAGATAAACTTGACTTTACTACATCTTAGGATTCCTAATTTCAAATTTCACTCAGCAAACATTTATTGTATTCTTAGAGTAATTATGAATTGAAATATTATTCTTTTGAATCCTCAATTTAATGTTGTAATTATTTTTTTTAACATCACTATTAATGATATTATTATCTTTGTATTACTTTCATAGGGGTGGTATTCCAATTACTGTGAAAGGAGATTACCTATATGCTTCTGAGAGGCCGTTGATGACAGGAATATATAACAATAAAAATCTTATCGCCCAGTCTGTAAGGGTTTTTTTTTTTTTTATGTAAACATTTTTTTGAAAGAAATCTCCATGATGAGAAAATAAATTTAAATTAAATTATCAGTAACTGTGAAAATCTGTATGGCCACAAACATTAACAAATGTTATTAAAATCAGCTAAATTTGTGAACATTTCTAATCTACAGTGGAACCTCGAGATACGAGCTGCTCAACATACGAGTAATTCGAGATACAAGCAGCGTCGAGAGCGAAATTTCTGTTCATTTTACGAGCGACAATTCAAGCTACGAGTTGAGCTTAATAGCTAAACCTTATCGACGATGATCGTGCGAAATCGTATCTTTCCGTTCTCATTCGGAATTGGAACTATAATTGCCAGTGCTTGAAAATGGGGAGAAGTTGCCTCAGCTGTTATTTGGACAAAAACAGCAGAGTGTGTACACTATGACCTTGACCATTCGCACATATCACAGTGCTTAACAAAGGCTTGTCTCGGTAGTGTGAGTGTTGTAGTTTTGTGATTTTAATCGGAATTATTCTTGTGCATTGTGGCTCCCAAGAAAAGTGCAAAGTCAAATGATACGAAGAAGAGGATGATATCCATCGAAACGAAGCAGTGTTGTTTTGTCTATGCTGTTAATGAAGTGTTTACATAGCCTTAGTTCTGTGCAGTCAACTCGTCCTCCCTACCCCTCACTCCCTCCTCCACACCCGCTCTCGATTAGCCGCAGTCGTCAGCCAGCCAGATAATATTCTGTACATTTACGATTGCTTTACATACATTTGATTGATATCATTTCTGCATTTCTCATTTCATTATTTATTTTATTTTTAATGTATACGTGTTTCATGTATATTTATTAATTTATTTATAACATGTCTTTTTCAGCATTTAGGTAACTTTGGGACTTTATAAAGGGTTAGAACCAATTAATTGGGTTTACTTTATTTTATATGGGGAAAATTTGTTTTAGATACAAGTAGATCGACTTACAAGCTCGTGTCTGGAACGAATTAAACTCGTATCTCGAGGTTCCACTGTATTGCCAGTCAAGAAAACTTTTTTTTTTAAATTTTATATCAACTCACTGTGTCTAACTGTTGGTAAAAAAAATGTTGGGTTTTATTTTATTTATTTATTGTAAAAAAAAAAAACATAAATCAAGAAATTAACCAATTAGTCAATTAATTATATACATCTACAAAGGGAAATAACGTCTACATTATTGTAAGACTTTTTTATTATTAATATATTTTTTTTAATCTAATCTTAAACACAACTTTTTTTTTGGTCAGGTTTGTACACTCCCTGATGGAAGTCAAACTGAAATGATTTGTCCATCTATGGATGTGTCCAAGGAGATCAAAGATGCAGACAGTCAGATAGACCTCATCATACTTTATGATGGCAGCAGTATTTTTATTCCTTCTGGTGAGTCTTCTTAACTCTGCTTATAATCATTGTGGCTGCCCTTTCCTTCACAGCACCATGGTCTCTTTGCCCAAGATTTTTGCTCCTCCACATGTTCAGCAACTTAATCCTTTCTTGGTGATTAGATTTTGAAGGTGGAAAGTTTTAACTCATTCAATATGTATAGCCGCACAGTGCGCCAACGCAATTTTGCTAGACTAGAACTTGACAGTCTTCAAGACTGTGCCTCTCAAAGTCTAGCAAAAAAAAGGAAGGAACTTGCTTTAGATTTAGATCAGAATCCAGGGAAAAGCATGAAACTTAGCAGAAGTAGTTCTAGTAAACCTAGGCCTAGACCTATTTATGATGAAGATTCTGATATGGACCCACAGCTTCTATTTGATGACACTGACAGTGATGAAGATTATGAGCCACCAACCAGACCTCACCCTCAGCCAACACTTGCGAAAAAAAACTGCTTCAAGTTCATCAACTAAAGGGAAAGGGAAATGTTCTAGATCTACTAGTCTTCAGTCTGTTGATACCAGCACTACAACTATGTCTAGTACATCTAATTCTTATGTTACTTCTGACTCTGCAGATCCTGAATGGGACCATGTTACATCTGGAACTATTGAAAATAATTTCAGATTTCACCCTCTGAAAATGCCTGGTGTTTGCCCTGATCTACTTTTAACTGATCAATCTTCTCCACTTGATTTTTTTCATGCAATCTTTGATGACCAAATAAAAGATAATTTGATAAATTCTATCAATTCATTGCAAGGAAAAAATGTCAACTCAACAACCCACCATGAAAGTGATTTGTGTTCGGACGATGGACAGATGTTACTAAAAGTGAGTTGGACAAGTTTATGGCAGTGCTGATAAAAATTGGCATTGAAAAAAGACTAACTATTTCGGACTACTGGACAACTGCTGCAGAATTTTATGCTCCTTGGATTCACCATGTGTTCAACAGAGAATGCTTCCAAGACATTTATCACACCATGCTTCACTGTGGGGATGAAGCATCAGAAGGTGAAGAAAAAATAGATCCATTCATTAATTTATTGATAGATAAATTTAGAAAATGTTTCTATCCCTTCCAGGTGCTCATTGATGAGATGGTTATTGGGTTTAGAGGTAGGTGGCAATGCAAGATGTTTGGCCTGTGTGATTCGGCAACCAACTATGTTGTTGATATTTTGAGGCAAATACCTCTTACAGTCTTGATGCAGATAAGGATGGACAAGCTGTGCAGGTTTTCGACACCCTCCTTCAACATGTGGGAACAGGGCACAAAAAAATATTTGCTGATCGGTTTTATACCACCCGGAAACTCATCAACTATTTGCTACAAAAAAAAGCAATACTACACAGGTACACTCAACGTCAACAGACTCGGATTTCCAAAAGCAGTCAAGAGTTTGATTTTGCAACACAGAGAGATGAAATGGTTCCTCCACAAAGAAAAAACAATGCTCTGTGTTGCTTTCAAAGACAAAAAAGCAAAAAAAAATGTCATTATGATTTTCACAGATGCTGAAATGGGCACTGCAAAAGTGAAAGACGTCTATGAGTCAGCATATAATGGTCTACAGCAAACGGGACAGAGACTGTGTTCTTTGTTTGACGAGCACAAAACGGGCCAGAACCCTTTTTTTTGCTCTGGGTGTGAAGCAAAGCCTCATTTACATCCTATGGGATGCTTCAAATCCTTTCAAGAAGCGCAATAACTTTGCTGGCTCTTGGACAATGTTTTTTCTTTCATTTCGTTTATGTAGTGTAAAAAGTTCAGTTTCCCATAAAAAATGTGTAAAATAAAAAAATTTCCAGATGTGTGGACAAAAAAATGCATAACTTTTTTTTGTATCTTGTGCTATTTCAATGAAAATTTCCTTCTTTCTTACAAACATATTTTGGTATAAATTGTGTAAAAAGAATCAGCTTCTTTGGATTAAAATATTTATGGACTTCCATAACCGTAAGTTGAGTTTATATTTATTTTTTTTTAATTTTTTTTTCCACAGTGTTGTACTTAAAGTTTAGAAAAATTTTTATTTTGTAATTTTCTTATTCATGTTTACAGTATAACATTCCTCGTCCAATGACAAAAACATTGATATGCTACTTGCCATAGAAACCAAACAAATGATTGTATATAAGAACATACAATAATATCACTAGAAAATTGTTTTAGCCATTATTTTTTTTGCTCCGTTGCATTAACAAAAACTAATGTATGGAATGAGTTAAGATATTCAGTCATGATGTTTGATGCTGTTATTTCATTTTTTTTTCAATATCCATGCTATTAAATAAGACAGGCACCGAGCAGGTGATTTTCAGTGCTGGCTTTTTCAGTGCACAGACCAAAGGTTTAGAACTCACTCCCCATTGAACTCAGACAGACAACATGTTACACTACTTTTAAGAAGAACATTAACACCTATATGTTCAAACTTTTTAGGATTAGTTTTTTGTGTTTATTATGTTGTCACAGTGCTTTGAGCCTACATTTTTTTGTTAACAGCTCTATATAAATAAAATTATTATTATTTCCTCCTGGAGTCTTCTTTTTTTTCTCCTTATTCTCAGTATCAATTTAATTTATAATTTAGGACTAACAGCAAGATTTTCTGATGAGTCTGGACAAGATTATAAATGCTGATAGTTAAAATGTTTAAAATGCTAAATAGAAATAGTAGTGGGATCACTTACCTTAAAATAATTTGGATGATGACTAATCGTCCCCATGATCCACAGACTTAAAGTCATTCCAGTACAAAGCAGATCCTGGATTTTCAAAGTTCCAAGGAGTTATGCAATTTGTTGTTAATGAACAAATGATTGTCTTTTCGGTAAGTGATTTTACTGTTTGGTTTCCTTGCACTGTGATGGCAGTCTTCTCACTAAAATGTGATGCCTATTTATGTTTCAGTGATTAAATGCTTATTTGTGTCAATCTTTTCCATATTTTTATTTCATGATAACACCACTCTCCTTTTAATTCTTAAGACAAAACAGCAATCACAAAGCTAAAGAACTTGACAACTTGGGTTCAAATAATGTAACAAATAGACAATTGAATAATGAACAACTGGCAACTAAAAATGTCACACTACTTTAGTGTACTGGACTGAACTCAATACTGTCTCAACTGCCTTCAGTTCCACTGGACTCTCCTTACATAGGTCCTCAAGCGCTTCTGTAAAATGATTGAAATGCCATTGGCCACAAGAGCTTTCTAGACCTTTTATCTCATGGGTACTTTCCTGAAAGGTTGTCCCTTGCCATTGTTGACCACTTACAGTGTGCTGTGTGCTACCTCTACCTCCTGGCCTGTTCATTTCTAACAATAACTTATTAGTTTTGGATTTCATTCATCTTTATGCCACTTCTTTTATTTTGTCCCTTGGAAATAGCATGCTGCTGTCTCCTGATTCACTCCATGGGAATCTATCTTGGTTATACTTGTTTGTTGGGTGAATTCCTTCTTTTAAAAAGTGGTTTTAAAAAAAGTCCTATTCTTAAAGATTTCATGTCATTAATGTCTACTTACTTCTGGAGCATTGCAAGTCATTAACACCTTCTTAGTTTTAGGTACGGTACTCCATATCAATGTCCACTCAGTTTTAGAGTTTCTATATCATCAATAACTTTTTTTTAGGGGTACAATATCCTGAATGCCCTTGGGCAGCACTACTCTGTCTCCATTGGGAACAAATCTTGTAACCACATTGAGGTTGATGAAAATCACTTGAAATGTCAGCCCACCTTGGAAGGTGTCAATGTTGGTGATGGCAAGCGTTATGATGTTGTGGTAGGAAATTTTTTCTAAAGTATTTCTAATTTTGTTTTCTTGTAATCATCTTTAACACTTAATTGGGTCAAGCAGCTATTAGTTAATAATAATAATAATCTTTATTATCCATAAGGAAATGTCTTACAATTTGTGCATTACACCAAACAAAACAGTATAACTTAAGAAAATCAAAATATATGTTCACACCAAATTGAAAATCTGATTTCATCACTTTTGCAGCTTGCTTTGTTCATTGGCAATATTTATTTTCTATCTTCCGATAAGTGAACCACTTTGTTTTTAACTCAAAAAAGCCATTTTGTCATAAAATATGTTAGGGTTAAAACTATTTGACACAAACTGTATGTAACAGTGTAGGAAGGAAATATATATATATATATATTGTTAGGAATCTCACTATCCAGGCTCTCTGTAAACGGCACCAAACGACACCACCAACTTAAAGAACTTGACAACTCAGGGCTCTAAAATAACGTAATAGTTTAATGTCAATAAATAACAGCCAATACTGTACAATTGGCAGCACGTAACACAAGACTATACAAATATATCTCCGCTGTGTCAACTCTTGCACTGGTCTCTCTGTCTCGTCTCGGACTTGTACTGAGCCGTTGTAACGAACTGTAGATCGGGAAGTTGTGACTGACTGGTCTCTGATACCTTCGCTCTTTATATAGGGTCCCTGCTGGCCTTCTAGAACCGGACAGAACGTCGCTCGACCATTCTGGGTGACGCTCCTGAGCTTTGTTCACGATGTCGATCCTTCCTGAACCATCTTGTTGACACTCGTCTCGGCCGACCGTCGTAACTCGTCACGGTTGACCGCTCGTCTAGCGCTGGCCTGTGGCAATTTGCATCGGCTGACTACACACACACACCACTACCCCCATGTGTGCCACCACCACGTTTATAACAATATATATATATATATATATATAACTTATATACTTATATATAACTTGAAATAATGTTGAACAGACTTCTTTTAAAACAAAACAAACTTTAATTTATAAACATATAAAAAATGAACGTGAAAGTAGATATATATATGTTAGGGTTATAAATGAAATGATAATTTTAACAAAATCAAACTAACTAAAAATACACGCGTCTTTTCTGTCTCTCATCTCTTGCTAATCTCCCATCAACTCACTCACCATTGCTTTTAATTTGCTTGAATTACAGCAGACAAACTCGTGGTTTCACTAGAAACCAACATAATCAAAACTTCTTTCCTACTTTTCTCATGGTTACATTAGCAACATGCACATACACCCCATAATAGAGTTTAGCTGGGTTGGTGTGCAAACACAAACTCTCTTTTAACATTATTCTAAATTGTTTTTCTTTTCTTTTTTTTTAATTTATATCAGATAAAAGTTGGTAACCTTGTTTTTAAAGACCTAGGCTATGTGGAATATGTAGAGTTTGCAGATGCTGGTATATCTCTTGGTGTCATCATTCTTATCATTATTGTTGGATTAGTGGTTCTGGCAATCATTCTTCTTCTTGTTGTGATGAGGCGACAGCGGTGTGGATTTTTCAAGTGAGTTTGTATTTTTATTCTAATGTTATTCTGGCATCATCATCATATAGAAGTTTTTGGTCTAACCTTCTTAGTATCAATATGTTATGGTGCTTAGTGAGATAAGTTATCCCAATATAATTATAGTAATAATCTTTATTATCCTTGAGGAAATTTGTGCATACCATAAAAAGATACATTATAACTATAGAAGCAAAATAAACATTCACACTAGTTTCTCTTAAACGTAACATATGAAATATTGACATCAGATTGGTCAAAGCTATTTAATGATTTTTTTGTCAGGGGAAAGAAAGGAGATTAGCTTCTCTTACAATCATGAAGGCTGTTTGTTGTTATGTGTACAAAATGTTGTTTAAATTGTGTCTACAAACATCTGGACTTACCTAACACTTATGTAAGATTGTTCTTTATTGATTTCTCATCAGCTTTTAATGCCATACAACTTCATTTACTTGTTGAAAAAATGAAAGCATTGAAGATTAGTCCATATATAATACCATGGGCTAATGAATTTTTGACCCAGAGACCTCAGAGGGTTAGGGTAAACAATGTTATATCTAATGCATGCATAGTTAACACGGGTGCCCCAGGGGGCTGTGATATCGCCATTGTGGCTCATTTCGCACACCAATGATTTTCAATCTGATAGTCCTTTTTGCTCCATCACAAACTTTGCTGATAATGTGTCTCTTCTTGCCCTGCTCTCATGTCAAAAAAAAACCAAAGAAATGATCATCGATTTTCGTAGAGAAAAGAAGAAAAATGATATTGTTTCTGTAGCTGGAGAGACTATTGAAATAGTGCAAACTTTTAAATACCTTGGTACTATCTTAGACAATAAAATAAATTTTACTGCAAATGCTGATTAATTCAGAAAAAAAAGGGCATTACGATTTCTGAGAAAACTGTCCTCGTTTAATGTTATCACACTAACATCTGCAATATTTTAAGTTATATCACTGCCTGGTATGGCACTCTGAGCATTAAAAATAAAAATATACTTCATAGAATCCAAAATACTGCTGGTAAAGTCATTGGCAAAAAACAAACCACATTTGGGCAGCTGTTTGAGACAAACATCCATAAAAAAAAATGTAAAACATTCTAGAAATAAAAAATCACAAAATCCTGACCCAAAGGGTGATTTTGTCATTTTACCATCACAGAAGAGATACAAGACACTGATAGCAAAGTCAAACAGACACAAAAACTCTTTTGTTCCCCTGGCAATTAAATCATTAAATAGGAACAATCTGATATAAACTTTGTCACATGTAAATTATGAGTGAGTCTGGTGTGAATGTACACTTTGGTTTCTTATAGTTATATGTTTTGTTTGGTGTAATACACAAATTGTTAGACAAATTTCCTTACAGACAATAAAGATAATTATTATAATTATTATTATTATTAATTACAATATAAGCTGCTTGTCCTAAAGGTTTTTTCTTGCATCAAATCTTTAGTGTTTATTTCATTGAACAAAACAAATAATTCTTCAGCAATATAGTTACACCCCTATCATTTACTAATGAAAATCTACACAATTTATAATTGTTGTAAGAGCTGAGATTAGGTCGCTTGAAATTTAGTCAGTAAAAAATAAAGTTCCCCTTTCAGACCTTGCAATCAATAGGGCAGATGATTTAAAGGTCATCATTTCTTTAGCCCAAGGTTAACAAGGGTGTCATGTGGCCAGCACAATGACCAACCGCCTTTACTTTTCCCCAACTAACATTAGTACCCATTAGAACTGGGTGGACTCAGAGGTGCCCTAAAGATCCAGAAATTAAAAATCATAGTCTTTACCAGGGTCGAAACCTGAGACTCCAGTTTGGAAGCCAAGCCACCGCACCTCCAGGAGAAATCCAAGAAGATGTAAATTTGTTTCCCAAGACACTCTAGCTAGAGGTGAGTCAGAAGTCCGAACACACTGAGGTAACCCCCCCATTTCCCGTCTCTATACCACACCAGATATGCTGGGAAGTGTTACCTGGGAGAACAGTGCATTTGCTGCCAAAAAATATTAGTTTTAAAAAAATCCTTTTTTTTTTTTCAGAGTAAAATCCAGTTTGAATTCAAATGTCCATTACTCAGGGGAAGAAAGTCAACCTTTTGCTGGACCACCAGGAGCTCATTTCTCTAATATAAACAATGGTAACTATGACTAAATAAACTCTGCTTTTTTTTGCTCTGGAAGGTAGACTCTATTTAATGTTGTTTCTATACAAAGTAAAATGGCATGATTTACACGTAGTCGTGTGGATTTGGACTAAAAGTTAGACACAAATTATTTAAAACAATTATTTTTAAGATTTTCAAATGAAAAATAATTTAGGTGAATGACTTTATAAATTAAAACTTAAACTTGACAAAATTTGCCAACAGCTTTAAAAAAAAAAGTAAATAGCTCTATCTTCATCATTTTTTGTGAATTTCAGCGTGTATCTGAAGATTATGTCAAAAGTAATATTTTAAAGATGCCAATGTGACCTTGATCCCATTTCAACATCCTTGCTCCTTGAATGTTTAGATGAGCTTGTACCCACAATTACTAACATTGTGAACTCTTCACTGACTTCAGGCAATTTACCACAGTAATTTAAGCATGCACTTGTCAAGCCCTTATTAAAGAAATCCAGTCTTGACCTGGAATGTCTAAACAACTATCACCCGGTATCAAATCTTCCCGTCCTGTCAAAGCTCCTGGAGCGCATCATGTTAATGCAAATTCTTTCTCATCTTGAACAGTACTCTCTTGGCAGAATTTCAATCTGCATATAGGAAGTGCCGAGACAGCAGTGGTCAGGGTACTAAACGACGTACTTCACAATTCCGACATAGGCCACATTTCAATACTTTTCATGCTGGACTTATCCGCAGCCTTTGATACGCTAGACCATGAAATTATGATGGCCAGATTCTCTGCCACTTTTGGTTTAGCAGGAATCATCCTAAAGTGGCTTGGATCCTTCCTAACTGAACGCACCCAAAGTGTCGTTGTTAATGGGACAGAATCAACAAGCTTACTCTTGAATAATGAGTACCCCAAGGATCAGTTCTAGTTCCAGTACTGTTCACTATGTATACATATCCACTCAGCGGTGTCATACAGCCAACCAGCATCTTATACCACTTCTTTGCCGATGATTTACAGTTATGCGCTTCCTCAGTACCCTCAGAGGTGTTGCATCTGGCAGAGAAAATCAGTAGTACCATTGCAATTGAATGGTTGAGAATACGCTCAAGATGAACGAAGACAAGACAGAAATAATTAAGATTGGCACTTGGAACAACGTCTCAAAAGTCAAGAGCACAGATTCTCTTTTTATCACCTGGTTCCTTTTGTCCACGTAGTGTGAAATCTTGGAGTTTTCTTCGACTCAACACTATCTTTGGACCCACACATAAGTCAGCTTTGCAAGGGTCTTTATCTAGAGCTGTGCAGATTAGGCCAGATCCGACCATATTTAACAACAGAGTCAACAAAAAAGCTAGCTCTTGAAAGCTGTTTAAAAAAAAATGGTCCACTCCTTTTTTACTATTAGCTCTTGAAAGCTGTTTAAAAAAAATGGTCCACTCCTTAACCTCATTAATTCATGTTCTCTCTAGTTTTCCATCATTCACAAAGATAGTTGAGCAAACAAGAAACTAAAGGGTCACTTATTAAAACTATGATACTAATTGCAGAGTACAGTGATGGTGGAATCCATGCTGCCTCTTCCTCTTCAGAGCCCCCTGCTCACATTGATGACGAGACCATGAGACTGATTGAGTCTGAACACCTCCTGGTAGACAGAGAATGTCTGGTGCTAGCTGATGAAATAGGAAAAGGTGAAAAGTTCATTGCTCTACTTAATAATCATTTAGGCTTATGACCTAAAACTGTTAAGAAGCACCTGGTTAAAATTGTGTTGTTTATTTAACTTTAATTCTGTTAACCCTAATAGACCTAAGCCCATGAAATTGTTCCCTATTCCTGAGCTCTTGAAGGCAATGCCCCAAACTTACCGTTAACCCTAATAGGCCTAAGCCCCTGAAACTGTTCCCTATTCCTGAACTCTTGAAGGCAATGCCACACACTTTTCTTACTGTTAACCCTAATAGACCTAAGCCCCTGAAACTGTTCCCTATTCCTGAGCTCTTGAAGGCAATGCCCCAAACTTTTCTTACTGTTAACCCTAATAGGCCTAAGCCCCTGAAACTGTTCCCTATTCCTGAACTCTTGAAGGCAATGCCACACACTTTTCTTACTGTTAACCCTAATAGACCTAAGCCCCTGAAACTGTTCTCTATTCCTGAGCTCTTGAAGGCAATGCCACACACTTTTCTTACTGTTAACCCTAATAGACCTAAGCCCCTGAAACTGTTCCCTATTCCTGAGCTCTTGAAGGCAATGCCACACACTTTTCTTACTATCTTTCAAGCTCTAGACCTATCGACAATCAGAATTTTTCTAATCAAGCCACATCTTACTATCTCTTTGAATTGAAGTAAAAACATCCTTAATAAAATTCTGAATCCTAAGAGTCTAAATGAACTCAAATATTGATTAACTTTAGGCTTATTACAAGCTAAGACCTACCTTTTATGTTCAAGGGTCATGGTTATTGCTGATTTTCAAAAAATGTTCATGTACAAACCCCAACAATTCAAAGCAGTACACCCGTCTGGTTGTGTTAGTATTACAAATAAAAAAAAAATAAACACGATTCTTAATGTGAAGGTATTTTAGTCTGAATGTTTGGATAAAAAAGTGGTCTAGAGATAGAACGCTATAACTGTTTATGGTTTTAGTTGAAAGCATTCTCAGTTCTTGAATTGAAATAGGAAACTTTGGCTGTGTCAAGCGTGGGTTCCTGACTTTACCAGACCAGAAGGGAGACATCCTTGTGGCAGTGAAGACTTTACACAGTAAGGGTTCTTTTATAGCTCTGTATTATATGGTTTCCCATCATTTTATAATTACTTCATTTGTAGACAGCATTTAATATATGACTGATAAAAAAAAATTAACATTTTTTTTTCTAATTTAAACGTATATATTGTTATTATTATATTATTATTTTGTAGTAATAATAATTGCTTAACTTGGACAATTCAATGTGATCCAAAAATTAGTAATATAATTCAAAAATAGATATTAGTATTATTATTTTATTTTAATTATTACTTTTGTAGAGAAGGTTGAAAATGCTATGACAAAATGAACAGAGTCTACAAATACTAATATAAATAATAATTTATTTTCTTAAGCCAAATTTGCTGGGTTCATAATATTTTCATACTAGTATGTTGATTTACATTTTATGTTAGTCACCTTCACCTATTCCTTAGTCTGTTGGACCATTAGTGGATCACACAAGATCTGTTGACCGTCCTTCGCCATTCCTTTCTGTCTTTTGTCTTTGGTAGAATCTCTCTCAATGGCGGGCCCATCCATTCCTTTATGTTGTCTACCTCTTCTTCTTTTTGCTGGTACTGTTCCCTAAAGGAAGGTCTTTGCAAGCCCTGAGGACCTTGAACATTTGTCATAGAATTTTAGTTTGTGTTGTTTTTTTTACAGTAGTCAGCAGGTCGTATTGGGGGTCCAATGGCTGTACTAATCCTGTCTCTAATCTCTTTGTGATGCTGTCTTTGGAGTTATGTTCACAATCTAGTTGAAACACTCTTTTTTTTTTTATTGCTTTAATTTAGCACAACTACTCAGGTTAACCTTGTTCCTACTTGTCTAGTTGTTAAGAAATTTAAGGAAGCTTTAAATATTCATAATCTCCTCTCTTGCCTCTGATTGTAAGTGTGGTTGTTTTGAGTGACTAGTAGTGTATTGAGTGTGACTGTGTATGGACTAGTTGACCTTTATTGTTGTGAGACAGCTAAAAAAGAGGGAAATGTATGACTGTGTAGAATGGGGTCAGTAAACAACAGAGTTCTGAAGTGGACCGAGACCAATCATTTTAGGAGGCCTGAAAACTGATCTGCAACGTCACAACCTGTGGGCAGTTTAGACCAAAAGCTTGTTGCCACGCCGTACAGACCTGTAATGCCCACAGTTTGTGATGTTGCAGATCAGTGTTGAGGCCTTTTAAAACGAATGGTCTTAAGTGGATAGCATGTACTAAAGAATAAAGTAAAAAAGTTATGTTTTTGTTTTTGTGGTCTTCTAATTATGTTGTAAGATATCTATTAACAGGTCTCACTCTGAAGAAACACAAAATAATTGAGCAAAATGAATTATCTGTGCAGTTTTTCACTCACTCTCTTTGAATGTATAAAATCTACAGCAAGTATTTGTATTTGTGTTTAGGAGATGCTACAAACTAAAAAACTTTCTTCTTGAATCTCATCTCTGACATCTTCCCAAACTTTTTTTGTTGTGATTTTGTCATAGTGAGACAAATTTGAATGGCTAAATATCAACTATGTTTTCTATATTTCAATGACATTTGTACAAAGCTTATATCAACTCACACTGTCTGTCTGTCTGGTAAAAAGTTTTTACCTGTTTTTTCTCTGACACCCAATCTCAGATCAAGCTGAAATTTTGCACAATTATTTCTTCTACCTGACAACACAAGAATCCATTTAAAAAAAAATTACTCAGTTATGTAATTAATATTTGGAATTAATTATTTATTTTGGTATCTTGAACAAGGGAAAGAAATTGTAATTGGCAGATGTGGTGGTATAAGTTGAATTAGTAGAGGAATCTTGAGCCATGAGTGAACTATTTTTTTTATGCATTTAAAAAAACATCTTTCACCAAGATACCCCCCTTCTTCCCTCCCCCTTTCACAACTGGTCCAGACAAGTGGTAGGATCATAGCGCATTGAGAAAGCTAAAAGCTAAACAAAAACAATTAGTAAAATATTTTTATTGCAGATTTATATTGTAGGTCAATCGTACATAGAATTACATGAATGATCCAAGCTAATTGATACAACTACACTTAATATAAGCTTTGTTTTTGTTTTTTTAAAGTATTTGTTTGTTTGTTTTTCTTGTTATGTGTTACCTTTACCTATTGCCCTCCTCAGATAACAACCCTAGAGACATAGAGCTGCAAAGTTTCCTACAAGAGGCTCTCAGGATGAAAGATTTCAACCATCCCAATGTATTGGCCCTGATTGGTGTCTGCCTGGACCTGGATACCATGCCTCTAGTTGTGCTCCCCTTCATGAAGCATGGTGACCTCTTGACCTACATCAGAGATGAGAAAAACGTAGGTTTCTCTTTTCATTATCCCTTTATTATCTTTATGATTGTCTTCCATCCTTAAAATATGCGTAATAATTCTGACTAAAATAATGTTTAATATTTGTATCATATTAAGGGTTATGAAAAATTTCTCCAATTTATTGTAGGAGGATTGTTAGAGAGGAAATTATTTTTAACTCTATTGTATCGCTTAAAAGTTGCTTTTCTTGTAGACAAAACTGTTACAATAGTTAAAATGCAACTCAGCCATTCTCTCTTTCACCAGACTCTTGGCCTCTCTTTCTCTCTGTTCAATACTTCTTTCTCCAACCTTATTCTTGCTTTTGCATTATGAGCTCATTTTCAACAAACTTTTGTGTTTCTATTTGATATTTTATAAATGTTACTGTCCTTGTACTGTTGTATATTTCCCAATATTTTTTTTTCAAACTCAATAATTATAATTCCAAACAAAGTAAGAATGTATTTCCCATATACTAATGCTTTTATTGAAATTTATTGATGTTTAATTTGTTTCACTATCTAAAAAATCTCATTTTAAACCTTGCAGTGCTATTAATAGCATTGATTATATACTGCTGCCATTTCGTTTATTTGCTTTGAATATTCTTTTATGTCTTGTGACATCTAGCACCTAAAAGATAGCTTATTGAGTTACATTCCTGTTTAGATGTATATATCGTTGAATATTCATCATACTAATATAATCTATATAGCGCTAGGTACAACATTATAGATTGTCAAAGCTGAGACTCTCATTACTACATGATAGAAATTGCATGTTTTCAGTTTGGTTTTAGGGAAAAGAAATGAATGGCTTTCATTTTTTCAGCTTCCCACAATAAAAGATTTAATTATGTTTGGCATTGATATTGCCAAAGGCATGGATTACCTGTCCAGTCTGAAGTTTGTCCACAGAGACCTAGCTGCTAGAAATTGCATGTAAGTTTGAATCTAACCTGAAAATGGCTCTACTTATTTCTATATCACTATTTTTTTTATAACAATAATAAACAATTTATGAAATTATTCCTAATGTACATATTTTGAAAAAATCATAAACCTGTATATTTCATTAAGTTCAGAAAATAATTGAAATAACTAAATCTAGATCTTGTATTTCAAAAAAAAGAAATAAAAATAAATATGTTCCATTATTGATTATTTAGAATACTCTATATTATAGATCTATTTCTATGTAGATTTAGATCTATAATTTTCTGATGGCATGAAAAAAAAATTTAACAGTCTTAATGATCTTAACTACAACTTATCATATATTTTTTTGGTTTTGTTTAATCAACATAATTTCTTAACTTTATTTCTTTTTCTAACTTCGATTATGTTTTGCAATAGAAAGAAAGAAAAATAACAACTGTTAATGTATTAAGACTTTGCTCAAAATATTAATTGGAATCATGCTTTTAACCTTAAATTTAAACCTCTTTAGGTAATTTAACATTATTGATTTTTTATTAGGTTGTTTGAGGTTCTGTTTCTTTTTGATTTGTTGAGAAATGAATTTTTTATAAACTTTGATTTAACTTTCTCCCCCGCAAAGTGCAATCTACAATCTTCCAACTAAGGACAGGACACACACCTCTATTAAATTACCATCTGAACAAAATAAACTCCACACAACTCCCCCTTTGCAGACACTGTGCCCACCCTTATGAAACCGTAAACCATATCCTCTTTGAATGCCCCTTCCTAATCCACCTTAGGCAGACCCTACTTCCACTACAGCCCAACATAACCAACACCCTGTACGGCAGTGCTGAACAACTGAAGAAAACAGCACACTTTTTTTTCCTTGGCACAGTCTGCAAAAGAGCTCAGCAGCAATAAAGCTGGCTAAAAGAAGAAGAAGAAGAAACTTTGATAAGATTCTATGTAATTTCTATAGTTAGTGACAGAGAAATCTCTAGTGGACTTAGCCCCAGCCTCACTGGGCAGGAGGAACCTAGTTTAAAGAGCTGTGACTGCCCACAATGAAATGATCATGTTGATGGGGCTCTGCTTGACAGAAGGTTGGTGAAGAGCCAATCTCTCATTCCTGGGCTCTGGGTAAAGTTCTGCTCCTTGGTCATATCAGGGGTTTGGCTCAACTCTTAATAGACACTCTACCATGGCATACAGACAAACAAAAATTTAGAATTAACGATTCTATTTTTGATGCAATCTGACAGGGGTTCATAGAGGGAACAGAAATAAACAAATAGATAACTTATGGGTAGACAGTGAATGAAAACAGTTGTTAAATAATGCTGAGGTGTGGTGGCTGAGTGGTAAAGCGCTTGGCTTCTGAACCGGTGTCCTGGGTTTGAATCCTGGTTAAGACTGGGATTTTTAATTTTGGGATCTTTTGGCACATCTGAGTCCACCCAGCTCTAATGGGTACCTCACATTAGTTGGGGAAAGTAAAGGCGGTTGGTCGTTGTGCTGGCCACATGACACCATCATTAACCGTGGGCAACAGAAACAGATGACCTTTACACCATCTGCCCTATAGATCACAAGGTCTGAAAGGGAAACTTTACTTCACTTTTTAATGCTGTTTGGGGGGGAGAGGTAGATATTCCCTATCAAGGAATAAAAAGAAGTTATATTTTTGTACTTTATTTCCCTTTGTTGTTGTGACATGAATTAGAATGTTAGATTGAAGATTGTGCTATTACAAATTTTCCTGTGAAGGTTGGATGAAGAGTTTCATGTTCGGGTGGCAGACTTTGGTCTGGCTCGTGACATCTATGAAAAAGAGTACTACAGTTCTGCTAACAAGAAAGCTAAACTTCCTGTCAAGTGGATGGCCATTGAGAGCCTTGAGAAAGGAACATACAGTGTAAAATCAGATGTGGTCAGTGGAGAGAATTTTTTAAATTTAATTCCTAATTTAATGGTTTGCTTTTTAAATTGTTAGTTATAAAAAATGTTTTTTTGAAATGGTGTTCTTGTCATCTTAGGTCTCACTTTACAACTTCTTTGTCTTGAAAGCATCTTGATAACTTTTGCCCATTGTCTATGCTTTTTTTATTTGCCCAGTGGTCCTTTGGTGTGGTATTATGGGAGTTAATGACCCGTGGTTTGATGCCCTATCCTGAAGTAGACAACTGGGACATAATTAGATACCTGAAAGAAGGACGACGAATGCCGCATCCAAACTACTGTCCAGATCAATTGTAAGTTGTACTTTACGTTTGATCTATTTTGTACAAAGCTTATACTCTCTCTCTCTGTCTGTCTGGTACACATTTTGTACACACTAGTTCTCCCACTTCTCATTCTCAGAGCAAGTTAAAGCTTTCATTGTTCCAAATAACATGAGTCATTAAGAAAAAAAAGACATTATTTAATTTTATCAATTTGTCATAGTTAATTAATTTTGTTTATATAGAGACAGTACTAGCTAAGGGGAGATGAGCCTTCTGTAGAGAATTAGGTTGTTAACCAAAAATTAGAAACTAACAATAGATAATTACAAAACCTTATATTTTCATAAGCATTTGACTAGCTAAGTTGCTAGCATGTCTTCTATCAAAGAGGCTTTAGCCGAACTGAACACTGACCAGCAACATTGTGACATTAGACCGTGACGTGGCAATGAGCTATTGATGTAAACTTCCCACAGGTCTGTGTTTAGGTCTGCTATAAGAATTGGTCTCGTTGAGCCCTCAAGTTGGAATTCAAGTCCTTAATGGCATCTGGAATATTGATCAGCTGTTTTGCATTGATTAAACTTAGCTCTCAATTCATTTAAATCTATACCCAGAGGCAACACTTAGCAAATTAAAACAAAACTTTAAATAAGTTAGTATGATGTGTTGAACATATAACAGAAAGAAAATCATGTTAACATAAACCTCCACCAAAAGTTTCTTTACTAGAAATAGGAATATTGTAGGAGGTGCGGAGGCTGACCAGTTAAGCACTTGGTTTCTGAATCGAGGGATTCGGGTTCCAATCCTGTTGAAGACTGGGATTTTTTATTTCAGGATCTTTGGGCGCCTTTTGAGTCCACCCAGCTTTAAGTAATTGGTATCTGACATTAGTTGGGGAAAAGTAAAGGCAGTTAGTCGTTCTGCTGTTATGTCAGAATTAGGAAATTATTTGTTTCGGTAATAGGGGAAGTTTTGACTTAGTGACAATGATGTGACTAGTAAAATAAGGATAGAGTTTTGGACAGAACAAAATAAAAGTCAACGTAAGCAGATATACTTTCAGGACAATGTAGAAATAAGTAGCATTGTATGAAAGTATAGAGTTAGCTGACATTTGATGGTTCCATTCATTGCGATTAAACTTGTTCGATATTCAGTATCAGTGTTGACTAACTTCTTTGCTTGTTCAGCATTTCACCGGTGTTATTGAATTACATACTCCATTGAGTGTTACCTCCATTGGGTTTATTTACAATTTACATAGACACAGCGTAAGTGCCTAACACTGCTGGCCACATGACACCCTGATTAACCGTAGGCCAAAGAAACAGATGACTTTTACATCATCTACCCTGGTCTGAAAGGGAAACTTTAACTTTTTACTAGGACAAAGAAAACATGAACAGAGTAATGGTAAGACTGTAACCTGGTATATAGACCCAACCAAATCCTCCCTTCTCATGATTCACACTTTTATTGTTTGTTGGTTTCAACTATATGTTTAGGATTATTTTACACCTTGTTGCTTAAAGATGATTTTGTTTTGTTCTGGTAATGTCAGATATGAAATCATGACACACTGTTGGCATGAGAATCCAGCTAAAAGGCCAACATTTGCCCAGCTGGTTGATGACATTGCTAGCATGGTGGCTCAGATTGAGCACAAGACTGGGATGATGAGGCGCAACATCGAGTCCACATACGTCAACGTAGGGGAGTGCAGCCACTACCACTATAAGGATGAGGTTCAGGGTATGGGCATGGCAGGAAGCTTTAAGCAAAGCGCCACCAATGGAAGAGTTAAGAGAGAGGATGAGGAGGATGATGTCTTTGAAGAGGAGGAGGAAGACAAAGCCACAGAAGCGACAGCTCTAAAAGTATAACATAAGCTTAGTTTTTGTTCTGTTAGATGTCAGCAATATCTACAGTTTTTGTTGTGTTAGATGTCAGCAATATCTACAGTTTTTGTTCTGTTAGATGTCAGCAATATCTACAGTTTTTGTTCTGTTAGATGTCAGCAATATCTACAGTTTTTGTTCTGTTAGATGTCAGCAATATCTACAGTTTTTGTTGTTCACTTTTGTCTACTTTGCTCCTTTACTTGTCAAGCTTAGTGTATATTTGTATATATAAAGAAATGTAACAGAAATCAATATTCATGAATTACTTTCTTGTTTTAAAAGAATGTTTTGTGAAGTTTTCAAATAAATCTTTTTTATATGTACGGATTTGACACATCATACAGTCATAAATATCAAGAAACTAAATGTATCTTATAGTAATCATTTTTATATCTACAAGAATTATTTTATATCTATTATATCTATTAACAAAACAATATTGCTAATAACCTCATGTGCTGCGCTATGTCTTCAACTTCCAGATTAGTTTTTTATATGTTACAGTAACTTTCCATGAACAGCAAAGCCTGATGCAATTGTTAAAAGTTCAGACTAAACAAACAGCAGATGTTGTATATACTATTTCTAATTGAACTGTCTTTCAATCTACTGTGTCAAGCTAATTTTCATAAAGGAAGCATTGCTGCCAGATTGAGCTTGTTAAGACTCTTTTTCTGTTGAACACATTTTGTTCCCAGATCCTAAGTATAATAGTTTATTTTTTTACTTCAGTTCTTTTATTTTCATTTGAATTGAATGACGTGTTGTTGGGCTAGATCTAGCTCCTTGGGTTCACAATTAACATGGAAAAATCAGCTGCTAGTTTCCAACTATTTTAGAAATTAGCTTTTTTTTTTTTAATCGGTCACACCAGGAACTTACCCCTAAATGGATTACAACATTTAGTTAGAAAGTGTGTCTTATCAAATGGTGCAGTGCTGTGAATTTTTTTTTTCCATGATGAGAATTATGTTGAAATCTTTAATAAATGAAAGGCAAAAATTTAATTTCTGGAAATTTAGAAGCCTTTGATCATTAACCAAATCATTTCCATATGAAGGATGTCAAAACTATTTGAGGTAGTGGTAACATATAGCCCAATTATTTTAATATTGGGCATGTTACAATTTTGTTTTATCATTAGGCAGTTTTTGCCCTGTTGCAAAGTTTTGCAATGTAATGTCTATCTTTATATAGTTTCAATTCAGGTGTATACTTTATATTTTTGAAACGCTATACTAGTAACATAGTCCCACTCACTATTATATATGCTTGTTTTTTGTTTGTTGTTGTTTTTTTTGTTCTTGTTTTTTTTTATAAAGTGTCATCTTTTGCTTTTTTTTTTAAAAAAAAATGGAGGTTTCAGTATGTTAAAATAAAATGATGTACAGTAATAAATATAATATTAGAATATCACTTTGAAAAATTATTCACTCAAATGAAAAAGGCCTTCCTTAATTAGATAACATTTGATTTCTTTTTTCCTCATTCTTTTCAATGTTGACTTCATTAAAACTTTAATAACCTCTTGATTAAAATCTGTTTCATATTTGTCTCAACTATTTCTATTTTAACAAAGTATCTTATGTGGACCATTTGTTATTATACATTCAGAAATGTTCTCATAGGGCTTTGAGTTTTGTATGCAATCCAAATCATAATATTTACAAATTGACATATTTATTTATATATTTATTCTACTTGCTCTAGGTGCCTAAGAAATTTTTGTCCTTTATTTTTTTGTATCCTCCTCTAAGTGCCAACCATTGAATTACATTTAAAATTGTGATATTGAAACTACTTATTTTTCATTGTCAATTTCTCCTCTGCAATCAGCTTTTCATTATGGGCTAATTTCCCCTCAAGGCTCTTTGTTGCCTTTCACACACTGATAGTTGTGCATTAACAATTGTTGCTAGTAGCATTTGTGGGAAAGAATAAATACCAAGAATAAGTAGAAACTCAGAAGCTTGCAGGGTTTTAGCTTAATATGTACATAATAGTTTTTTTTAGCACTCAGGCTTTAACTTCTGGTTCCCAAACTATAGACTGGAACACTTGCTATAGTTTGATAGTTTCTTTAAAGCTATTTTTACAAAGCTTATATCAACTCACGCTGTCTATCAGTCTGGCCAAAAGTTTGTACACATTATTTATCTGACACCCAATCTCTGTTCGAGCTGAAATTTTGCACAATTATTTCCAATTAGTTAACTATTGGTAATAAATTACTTTGTTTGGTATCTTGAACAAGGGAAAGAAATAGTACTTGACTGAAGTGGTATAAGCTGAATTAGTCCCCTTTATATTAGGCTGCTGTCTGAGGTTTGTGAACACAAACATGAAATAGAAACAATAGATAACTAGACAATCATCCATGTTCATAGACTCTTCTCTAGCAGAGTGGTTACCACATTGGGTTGAAAAGCCTGAGAAGCCCTCAAATTCAAATTGTTCCAATGGCCCATTCTTTCTCCCCCTTTCCAATTGGTCCAGAAAAGTGATAGGATCATAGCGTATTGCGAACGCTAAAAGCATGAAATTGAACTAAACAAAAATGATTGGTAAAAAAATATTTCTAATCGCACTGATTTATTAATGTTAATCTAGATCTAGTACAAATTTAATTACATGACTGATCCAAACTAATTGATACACATTAATATAAGCTTTGTGAGCTTGACCTTTATACAAATAAAAAAATGTTGTATACGGCTTTAGCAATATGTTAGAAACTGCTAGAGAGCTACTATTTGAGTTCCGTCTCCTATATTCCAGACTCTCAGATACACTGTGTTGCTACTTATATCCTACTTTTACTTTGCATGCCTTAACATGCTAAGCATTGAAGTACTTCTGGTTATCAGCTAGTTGACTGGTTCTAACATTGTTAACACTAGGGAAAACTGTTATGTTGTTTGTAATGTACATTCTGTATATTTAATTCACTGATGGCCTTTGTTATTTATTGTAATATGTTGTTTTAAAAAAAATGTAGAAATGTTTTATGTACAATGTTTTGAATGATGTTTCTTTATTAAATCAGTAAGTTAGACTCATTATGGCAAGTAAAGTCTGTTTCTTTATTAAACCAGTAAGTTAGACTCATTATGGCAAGTATATTAAATCTATTTCTTTAGTTATGTAATAGTATAGCCAGTGTAACCTGTTCTTTTGAGCTGATAGGTAATGCTAAATATTTTTTTTTTTCTTTTTTAATGTCACTTTATCACATTTTCTTTGCCAGTATGATTTGTGTGTATTATTTGTGTTCTTTCTATGTTCATGACTTTTATAAAAACAAAATTTGGAATTAAAAATAGTTAAACTTCAGTTGTATTCATTATATGGGTCCAATTGGGAAATATCATGTCATAGAAATCCATTCAGTTTTATTTTAGTTTCCAAGTTTTGTATACTATGTAATAATAATGTATGTATAGTTGTAATAAAGTGGCAGCATTAATAGTGGAAGAACTGCTTCTGTAACTAGTTCAGCCAGTATGGGGTCGGGTTAAATAACCTGAATGATTCATAATTTATGGTTAGAAAATATATGAATCAAGTTAAAGTGAATCAAAATGTTAAGATTATAAAATAATTATAAAATCAAACCTAATTGAATTATATTCTTTCAAGTAAAGTCAGCCTTGATGAATGTGACCCGAAATGTTTTTTTTAATATGCAAACTTTGAGTCTTTCCATAGTTATCCACATCGTCCAACTAGATGCTTGGATGTTATAAAATACAAATGAATTTTAGGGCATTTGTAGATTTTCTAACATATTAGAATGTTTGTATTTATTTTCTTGATGAGTTTCACATTGACTTTTTAAAAATGTTTTAATTAAAATATATTAGAGCAAATATAACCTAACCTTTTTCTTTCAATGGTGGAGAGGAAACATGTGTTACACTTTTGTTCATTCTTTGCAAGCATTTTTTATTTAATTATCAGTCTGTTGTATGAGCCTTGTTTGTCAATTTCATTATAAGAAGAAACTGCATGCTTTCACTATATAATGTTGTGTTGAGTAGTTACAACTTGGGAGGCTGCCTGTTCATGTCACTGTGTGACAATTGACACTGTTCACTGTTGATTATGTTATGAAGTACTTTTTTAAATTTTCTTTAACATACCAGAAAACATATCTATGCATTATTTGTTTGAAATTACTCTCTAAACTAGAACTGCTTCTCTGATGTAGCATTGATTCATAATTTCTTGTTTCACAGTTTGAAATATATATAAAAATGAAACAATATTTTAATGTATTTAATATTAGATCTTCTAAATCATCCTTGTCAAATAACAAGTCTTCAACTTGAAAAGTGCTATAAATGTGGCTATTGATTATTTGACATAGCATATTGTTAATTTTAAAAGAAGTCCTCATTTGTGGGCTGTGGTCATTTACGGGTCTGTCAAATAATGCCTTATTTCTCTTGGCACATTTAAGTTTTTGTTTCTAAAAATTGTTGTCATGGAAACAAACTTTCATGTTCTGAGAAAATGGTGACCAATCAGTTTCTTAAGACAGTCACTTTATTCATTATAGATAACTTTTATTGCTCTTTATACATTTTTGTTTTGGTCTATAATTTGCTAATTCTACTACACATGATTTCTTTAAAAATTCTTTCACTACTATATATCCTCTGCAATAGGCCATGTGTAGAATGACAGTAAGAAATACATACACATTTGTTTTATTCAATTTTAATAATGCCTTCATTACGAACATTATTTGTATTAGTCTTCTTTCATGTTTATTGTATAGTTGAATTTACTTACTTCAGTCAGATATATGTATATATTATATAATTATTTTATATTTTTTAAGAACTCTTATCATAGTCTTTCTTGTGGTCTTATTTCATTGTATTTCTTCTCCATGTCATATATCAATACTTACTATTTTGATAGTTTTCTTACATTCTGTTGTGATGAGAAAATAAGTGATTACAATGAAATGTGTCTTTTGGATGGCATATGGCATCCACATGAGTTTTCTGAATCAATGTAACCTGGCTCTTTGTTTATTGTCATCATCTCCCCTGTATGAAGTTTGGACAAAGGAAATTTAGTAACAAAGATCAAAACTTACCAGTCAAATGGCACATGCCTTAAAGTTTAAAATTATCTGGTTTGATTTTTACCAAAACTTTAACATGTGGAGATCTACAATGGGTTACATTGTGTAAAACATGAACAAATGAAATGAATGGGAATCTTTTTTTTTTTCATAAAGCAAGTTGTGAAGAACACGTCTACAAATGTATAAGATTCAAGCAGTGGGTTCTTACCCATCAAATGTGCTATGTATGTAGCAGATGAAGTATGTTTCAACCAATTAGCAAATGGAACTAAGGAAAGCTCAAATGGTGACTTTGAAGCAGTGAACAATGTTTGAGCTGTGTGACTGAAGCTTGAGACTATGCAAGTTAGGTGTTTAGACAAATAGCTAGACACAAATATCTAGACATCTTTGCCAAGGCTATGAGAAAACAGTGGAATGTGAAAATGTTGTGGGTTTTTTTTTGTTGTTTTTTTTTCATTGCAAGGTTTTTATCTGCAGGACCTTTATACTTTAAAAAAAAAATTAATCTTTCGGCTAACAACTATTTTATAATGTTGTCAATCACTTTTTGCTTACAGACTAAAGTATAAAAAAAAAAACAGCAATAGAAAATTTTAACGAGTATTTTTTACAAATCAAAGTACTTGAATCAAAAAAGTCCTATAAAACTATATTGTGACAGGACAATAAAATCTCCAAATCTAATTTTAATGAAATGTATGTTTATATTGTTTGCCCAAGTTTGTACCTCATGGCTTCTCTGCTAGGGCTTGCATGATTCATTATATCTTTCACCACTTCCAGTGGTGGTCTGACATAACTGTTCCAAACATTCTCCCTCTAAACATGGAGTCAAATGGAGACTTGGTAGAAAAAAAAAAAAGTACTTTCTTTACACCTCTAATTTGCATTTCATCTTGATAATGATGTATGCTGATAAATGTAATGACAGTGTTCTATATTTCTTTTGTCATTTCATTCTTCTGATATTAACTGATGCTAGAACCTTCAAATGATAATTCATTTATTTACTTTAAAAATCTCATCTATCATTCATTTATATTAGCCATTTTTAACAAATAATTACTTTCTATACTTTTTTAAAAATCTAAATAAAAATGTAAAAACTCATTCTACCATTTGTATTTCTCAAATGTTTTTGTTGTGTGTTTTTTAACATGATTTAAAAAAATAAGATGGAAATTATTAAGATATCAATTTCGCATTGATTAGATCCTCCAAAATTATAAAAACAATAATGTAGATAATACAAGTGAAGAACAATTGTCCTGTTTTATGAAGTCAATTAAAATTTTATTTAAAAAATCTTTTATAAAATTGTCATCAAAATTACTGTTTATGTAATCAATGCAAATGCAATCAAAATTATCATTTCATACAAACAAATGGATCATTAAAACAATGCCTTCTCCAATGATTAAACATAGATATAGTATAAATTCTGTCAAAAAAAAAAACTTAAGGCATCTAGAATCCACTGCATCTGGGCAGCTCATTATTCACCTTCACAAATATGAACATTAATTTATAAAGTGGGTTAGAAATGGAGAATATATAAGAATTTAAATTAAGAAAACAAATGAGATTGTATATAATTATCACTCAACAGCCAAAACACACATGCATATTATAAATACCAAACAAACATTGTCATTTGACAGCATTCACTTTAGATCTATATGCACTAAAACAATATCTATGCCCTGTGGAATTGTAACCTCTATTTTTCCCTCAAAACCCTTTCCAGTATATTGAGCAATGGTTTGAATCCAGACACACCATTTGTGTTACATAGATAAGACCTACCATTTGTTAACTGCTTTAACCATAAAGTGCCTTGATCTACATTTTTTTATAACACAATTGGAATAAAATTATTTACAGATACACATATATGCTATATGGTATTTTTTAAACCATTCAATGACTTCACTTAATGTTTCTAATAGATACATTTTATACTGGAATTAAATTTCAACATTCGATCCACCAATTTAAGATATTACTGCATTTAATGCAACTAAAGCAATTGTTTCAATATTTGAATTAATATATATATATATATATATAGATAGATAGATATAAATAAAAAAATATTTCCATTCAAAAAAAGTTTGCAAGATTATTGCTTGTTTTTTTTTTTATCTGAGTCCCTTCGTCTTAAGATACATAGAGAAAAATGTTTCACTTTTCAATAAACAATTATATGTAATATATTTTAATGAATTGTATCTCTTGTATGAAATAATACAAATTAAATGCATATCATTTGACATTGATCTAACATGCATTAACTGGAACACTTTGATCTTGAAACTAATAGTTACATTAATAAAAGTAACATTTGCTCGAGTAGTAACTCAAGGCATTGCATCTGACAGCCTGCCACTAGCTGTACAGCCCAATGTTGATGCATGTCAAGCTGTACATTTGGTATATTGCACTAGTACAATTCTGTTTTAGGTTATTTTTATAACCCTGGTGATAACATTTTTCCCTAGATGTCGGTAGCTTTCAAGAGTCAGCTTCAAACCTTGGTCCAAAGTGTAAATTGGCTTGTAGCCCATATCCTGCTTTGCTCTCTCACTGCTGTAGAAGTGGTCTGTGCCTGCTAAGGCAACCTTCATAGGGGTCAAGGAGGGTGTTATTGTTATGAATGGGCTCAGCAGCCAAGCAACGAACTGCATAATGACGGCCAGGATGTACAACAAAGTGTATGGGAGGTGTATTCTGGGAGCTGGGTAGTCCAGGCCTGTCAAAATTCTGGTCATGAATGTCCAGAAAAAAATGGGCTCAGCATTTGTTATATGATAGGCCTGTTGATTAAATAGTCAAAATTAACCAAGCAGTTTACTACTAGATAACACAAAATCTTTTCAATGTGTTGTTAGCAAAGAAGGGCGGGGGATATCAAATCACAATGGAAGTTCATCTTGGGCACTATCTGAAGTTTGCAGTTTCAAACTCTAAAGGGAGATCAGGATTTTTAATCAGACTAGAACCCAGGACTAATGCTTCTGGTTGCAACCCAACTTTCTTTCAGCTACTGAGTAACATCTTAGCTACCCTTTCACTGTTGGTTAACTCTCTCAATAATTATTTTCCACGGTCTAATGGAATTATTCATTTTGCACATTTTCAAGTTCACTATCAATCATTACGATTAACTTTAATAACTTTGATTGTATTCAGAAAATGTTATATTTTGTATATAACTAAAGGGAGATGTATGCCAAAAATTAATTGAATTGTGGATTATGAAATTCATATATAAAAACTTACCGTGGACAATTCTTATTGGATCTAAATCTAGACTAGATTTAGGTAATATTTTATGATCAATTTTTTTTAAAAGTATTTTTATATGATATTTATCCACAAAATTATATATATAAAACATTTAAAACACATACAATGAAAAAAGTAAAGCTAATTATTCTGGTCACTACCATTTTGAAAATGAAAACTGACTCACTGGACAATTCAAATATCTCTATCTCTAAAACAAAAATATATTATGATCCAAATTAATACAAATATAATTGTTAAAATTATTTATCCATATCTTCCCAAAACACAAAATGATTGTCTTGGGCTCCTTATCTCATGTCACTACTATCCAAAACATCAATTATCTCTAAAGAAAACTACTCTAGATTAAATTGTAAGCAATTTATAAAGATTTTAGGAGGAAAGATACAGGGAAAATTAAAAAAAACGACTTTTAAAGCAGGGACCCTAATATTGTCGATTACAACAAAATGGTGAAATCAACTATGGTATCACCAATGAGGCGGGAAGAGTTAAAGAAAAGGATTAACTTACTTAACATTGAAAGATTAAAAAGGACAAAAATCTAAGATTTTAATTAGTTCAAGGATATTAAAAAAAAGGAACTTCAATTGCCCTATAAGAGCTAATAGATAAAACTTTTTAGACTAAAATTCAAATATATACAAAATTCTGCCTGATTGTCAATCATTTGTGGTACCCCAGCACTATATAGGCTCTTGTGAAGCTTGTCATTTGTGGTATTTCAGCACTAAATAGGTTTTAAAGTGCACCATTTTGTATAAACAAACAAAACAGAACCAGGACAGAAAAAAAAAAATGCTTAAAATAGGGTTGCACCGAATAGTGTGCGTGTGGCTAACAAGTATCCATACCCCATCTTTGGATAATGTTGCAATAGGTTATAAAACTTACCTTTCCACATATGGGAGATCCAAGGTTCAAATTTTCTGCTGCTAATATGTGTCCATGAACTACATTACCAACATATGTGAAGTCAACAACATTTTTACCATCACTGGGGACAAGAAAATTTACAATAAGCAAAAAAATAAAAATAATAAAAATATATAACAAATAAAAAAAAGTAAATGATTCACATTATCTAGCAATATTAAACATTTATATTATATCATATATATATTATTGTATTATATTTATATACAACATAAAATTCTTGACTGACCACTGACAATCACCAATTCACCCACTTGCTGAGGAGTACAAAGTGTGAAAATTTAACCAGATATTACTAAGCCATATTTTTTCGCTCGAAAACGCAGGGTTAAATTTACAAAAAAAAACTATTATTTATCTGCAATTTTGGTCTAACAAGCTTTTGAAAGCCAACATTTAAACGTCTCAAGTACAAAATTATATTTCCCTTCGCGCATTTATAAAGACTTTTTTAGCGCATAACTTTCTTTTGTTCCAGGTTTTTTTTTAATTTATGTTTACTTTTACACAGATCAAGATTTAAATCTAATTCTTTTCTAGAGCTAGATGATTGTCCAAGTGAATGTAAATGATTACCCCTAGATCAGTGTGTTTATCAAATGTGTTTTTACAAAAAAAAACAAAAAACATTGGTATGAAAGCATGTCAGTGCGTGTGTGTAAAAAAGTACTACAATTTGAAATGTAAAGACTGTAGTTAACAATAATGAAAAATTAATATCTAGATCTATAAGTAGCCCTCTATTCTAAATTTAAAAATTTTTAATTCGAAAAATTATCACAGTGAATGTAATAGGGAGGAGTGGATGTATAATACAGTTAAACTTACAGGTACAGTGTGTGTAGCGCAGGGACATTATTATACATAAATTTGCAACAGTTGATTCAAAGAAGTGTATACTTTGTGTAAAACTTTAATTTACTTCTCTTTCATTTGATGGATGCAAAAAAAAAAAAAAAAAAAATTGTGGCCACTCAAAGGTTTGTTGTTTCAAATGAAGGCTTTCTGTTGGAGTATGCTTATGACATGTTATTGTAATGCAAGAAAAGTATAACTGATGGGCCTAACAAGTGTTTGTGCAAATTCTATATTAGGGTTTTTTTTATACACAGTAAAATGGTAGCTTATATTATATATACGCACTTACCCAATAATATATTTCATTTTTCCTTTCTTTGCCATATCTACTGCAATGGGAACAAGCTGAAGATCCTTGGGTCCAAAAATGCCATGAGGTCGAATGGCAACTGTGTAAAAGTCATCTGAGTTGGCAGCCAGTACTGCCTATAAAAATGAAAAATTATTTTTTGAGGTCACGTCGCATTGGCATTACAAGTGGTTTAGACAAACTGCAAGTTAAAGCCAGTTTTTAGTAGTAAGGTGGGGTTCAAAAAAAAAAAAAAAAATTGGGATGTGTGAATAAGAATATATTTTAAAGAAAAAAAATTTGCTTGAAAATTTCTCAAGACACTTTACAATTTATTAAAGAAAAAACTTTTTTTTTTCTAATTAAAAAAAAAAAATATGTATAAAACAGCAGCCTACCTTTTCCTGAAGTATTTTTGTCTCTGTGTAATAATCAAGGGGTTTAGATGCATACGGTAACTCTTCCTCCTTACCATTTCTTATTCCTTTACCTTCATAAACCACACTGGCTGAGCTGGTTAAGACTAGCCTCTGTGTTAAGACATGTTAAATTAAATGTCTACATTTTTTAGAAATTATGTAACATCACATCAGCATTTTAAAACATACATCATACTAAATGTTATCATATAAACATTTTTTTAAGTAATTCATAAATAAAAAATAATAATGCTTGTAGTCTATAAATATAATGTTGATTAATTCCTTCAAAAATTCAATCTCTACAAACCTTCACACCAACTTCTTGACAAGTTTCAATTATATTCTTTGTCCCTTCATAATTTACTTTGTAAAATAGGGTTTTGTTGTTGCTAAGCGGGGCGGGTGATGCACAATGGAATACACAGTAAACACCTTCTAAAGCTGGTTTCAGGTCCTGACGAGCAAAGAAAAAATGATATTTTTTCTCTGATAAACAAAATATGATCTTAAATAAGGAGCTTAAAAATTAGTGGCTCTTTACCTCTTTTTTACATAAATCACCAATGAAAAATTTAATTCTTGAATCTTCAAATGTTGATCGGATGTCAAACACTTGAACTGACCATCCTTTCTCAAGTAAAGCTTCACACAGATGCTGACCCAAAAATCCACAGCCACCAATGACAAGACACTTTCTGCCTTTCTGTTAGAAAATAAAATTCAAAACTAGTATAAAACAAAAGGAGAGAAACAATCCAAACAAAATGGTTAGAATAATTAAAAGAATCTACCTTTTGAAACAAAGGGAGAGAATATCTAAAAAAAAAGACTGATCTACATTCTAAGGAAGTATGTTTAGCAAAGATAAGGGAGAAGAAGATAAACATAATCTATATATATTGTTATAAACCTGGTGGTGGCACAGATGGGGGTAGTGGTGTATGTGTAGTCAGCCGACGCAAATCGCCCCAGGCCAGCGCTAGACGAGCGGTCAACCGTGACGAGCTACGAATGTCAGACGAGTCGAGTATCAACAGGACGGTTCGGGAAGGATTGCAGCGTCACGAGAGTTGTAGTCATCTGACCACCTAGAAACGTCGAGCGGCGTTCTGTCCGGTTCGAGAAGGCCAGTAGGGACCCTATATAAAGAGCGGAGGTGTCGTAGTCAGGTCGGTCGAGAAAAGGGGCTCAATACAGCACGGTTCACGGCAGGGGTTCAGAGCCCGGTTCACTACAGTCCGGTCGGTTACAGCACAGTTCAGCGGTGTGGTTCTGTACGGAGCATTACGACGGTTCAGTGCGGAGTACTATCAAGTACAGTAGAGACGAACGGCGTCTTAATCTTGGTCTGTGATCGAGTCCGACGCAACGAGCCTAGTGTGTGAAGTCAGTCCTGAACTGTTGAACCCAGTGCAAGCCCGGAACGAGACGGAGAGGCCAGTGCAAGAGTTGATACGGCAGTACAGTGTTATCGGAGAGATATTTGTACAGTCTTGTGTTACGTGCTGCCAATTGTAAAGTATTGGCTGTTATTTATTCAACTATTAAAGTGTTACGTTACTTTGGAGCCTTGAGTTGTCAAGTTCTTTGAGTTCGTGGTGTATGGTGCAGTTTGCAGAGAGCCTGGATAGTGAGATTCGTAACAATATAATTCTCTTCGTGGCCCAGCCATCCGGGACAACACAATGAAAAAGTTAAGGAAAGATAACTCTTTATTTCTGCAAGTCGGACTAGTTACCCCATGTTAACTTTCACGGTGACAGAGAGCAAAGGCTTAGAAAAAAAAAGAGGGGGGGAAGCGTATGCTACGCCATGGGTTGGCTTGTCTTATTTATATGGCTTACATTTACATAGATTTTTTTGTCTCTTTCCCATCTACTATAACTATAGTCACCCAAAAAATGCCTATGAGATTCCATATAAATGCTAAGATGATAAGTGCTTCTTCTTCTGGAGTGCCAATTTCATTCTAGAGCATGGAATAGATTACCTGAATCAGTCACTTAAAACCATGACTTTGCAGAGTTTAGTTTCTTATAAACATATACGACAAGATTAAAACATGAATGCATATATATCTACAGATTTAGATTTTAGATAAGGATATAATTTAAAATTAATTTTCTCTTTTGAAGGGACATCTTATAAGAAAGATAAGATTTAGAATTTAGGACATTACGTTTAGGTAGGAGGATAGTCATACTCATAATCATTCATTGTCACCATGAGTTTTACATGAGACATGACTCACTGGCACTGCCCCCACTGGCATCAATTTGAATTTCTAAAATTCTAGAGTTGTAAAGTGTGTTGAATGATTCAAATAATTCAATTTTTATGAGTCACTAAACTAGGACTAAGACTAGACTTTCTAATGAGACTTTTAGATTCTACTGTAACTAAGTAACTAATTCTAGTCTAGATCTAATCTAGAGGAATCTAGTAGATCTTCTAGATTCTAGATCTAGAATCTAGTAGTGACACTGCCAACAGTTGAATCACAATCTGAATCTGACAATCAATTATCAATTAGATCTATAATCAATCATTTCAATCATTATTTAAAAATGAAATTATTCCAATTCAATCATTTTGAATCATTCATAAATTCATTCAATTCTTGATCACTTGAAAAAAAAATTGATGATTTGATAAAATTGATTGTATCATTGAAGTAGACTTAGTTTTAGACGTATTCAAACAATGTTAGATCTATGTGTAGATCTTGAAAGTTGCTAGATCTAGATTAGTAGAGATCTAGAATTCATCTAGATTTGCTACAATAGGTGAATAGCAAAGTTTGAAATAAACATTTAGATCAATGTAACTTATATAAAAAGCAGAACTTTTACCATAGACGCTGCCATTTTCTCTCAGATGTTGTAAAGAGCCAATCAGTACAGGGAACAGATGTTGTTCTTCAGAAAAGAAAAGTGCATTTTGTGCTCCTTAGTGCTAAATGCTTGGTCACGTGACTTCCTGAGATGCGGACAAATTTAATAAGATGAATCTAGTGTACTAATTCTTCGCTAATCTGATAACGACCATAATAATTTAACAAAAGGGTCTTCTTTTTTTTTTTTTACATGTTTAGGAGCTTGAGTTTACCAAATTATAAGGTGGACTAGATCTAGATCTATTCTAGATTTTGTTAATCTTTTTTTTAACTAGATTAGTCATCATTTTTTATAGTCACAATAATTTAGTGAAGTAAATTCGTGGTTTAATTAGTTTGATTAGATTCTTAAAATGGATCTCATTCACTGATTCCGTTCATTCACCAATCGTAAACAAACAACATTTAGCCATGTGATAATATTAATAAAACAACGAGCTCGTAAGTCGATCTACTCGTATCTCGAATTGGTTCTAACCCTATATACTATATAAAGTCCCAAAGCTACCTATAGGCTAAATGCTGTAAAAGACTTGTTATGAATTAATAGATGTACATGAAACACGTATGTACATACATAAACAATAAAATAAATAATTAAATGAGAAATGCAGAAAAGATATCAATCAAATGTATGTAAAGTAATGGTAAATGTACTTTATCTGGGTGGCTGACAACTGCGACTAACTGAGTGCTGGTGAGGAGGAGGGAGTGCTGGGGGGGGGGGGCGGATGAATTGACTGCACAGAACTAAGACTACGTAAACAACACTTTATTAACAGCATAAACAAAACAACACTGCTTCATTTCGATGGATATCATCCTTTTCTTCGTATCATTGGACTTTGCACTTACATTAATTTTCTTGGGGCCCATGATGCACAAAAATAATTCAGATTAAAATCACTAAACTCACTAGCTACAACACTCACACTACCAAGATGAGCCTTTGTTAAGTGCTGTGATTCTTGCAAATGGTTGAGATCATGGTGTTCACACACTCTGCTTTTTTTTTCCAAGTAGTGGCTGAGACAACCTCTCCCCATTTTCACGCGCTGGCAATTATGGTTCCTATTCCGAGTGAAAACGGAAAGATCCGATTTCGCACGATCATTGTCGATAGGTTTTAGCTATTAAGCTTGACTCTTAACTCGAATTGTCGCTTGTAAAACGAACAAAAAATTTCGCTCTTGACGCTGCTCGAATTACTCTATGTTGAGCAGCTTGTATCTCGAGGTTCCAAAGTAATTAAAAAGTAGCGAATGCTTAAATTAATATAAAGAAAAATGAATTAAAAGTCCATCCTAGCTGTAGTGTTCTGCTTTGTCTCCAGTAAAAATAGTAAAATAATCAAAATTCATATTCAATTTATGAAGAATGGACTCACCATAATCCACACAAATTACAATAAGTAAAAACAAAATTGTACTACCCGCACCCTTATATACCCCGCATGTGCAAAGTGTGACTTGCCATAAACTACTGGTACTTTAAATAATATCATCGTAACTATTTGTTTTCTTAAGGTTTAGAATGAGATGTTCTTACAGCTTTCCAATGTACATTTCACATCCACACAGCGAACTATAGAAGGTATAAAGACCCATCACTATGTCCCTAGTTTCTGTTATGCTGTGTTTATGAGTAAAATATATTTTGTAAGCACTGTGTCTTTGTATAACCAGCACAGCTGCCATTTGTTTGTAAAGACTTGCATTACCTGTGTGTGTGAAAATACAGTAGTTTAAAAAAATTCTCTTTTTAATTTGGTTTGTTGTTTTAGGGAGCTTATGTCAAAGAGCTTAGAACAATTACCAGCTTTCTTCACATGCATAATTGATTAAGACTTTTGGCTTTGTAATGTAATGAAGAACTCTGCTCAATGGACACCATGTCCCAAATCTAAAATGTATTCCTTACTGTGAACAAGTCATACTTTATTAAACAAGCTGCACAAGTACCATGGTAAAACAAGTGGAGCTAGTTCCAGCTGGCTGTCAGCCTTGGAATCATGATGTTGTTGCTGTCCATGGGGATAAATTTGCATACAGTGCTACACTGGCTATTTACATTTATAAGGTATTTCTTTAGTTATTTAATTTTTTTTAATCACTTTAATGATACGTTGAATAGCTAGAAAATATAAATAAAATAATGCTTAAAATAGCACAGTGTATTGCATGAAGTTGTGTGCAAATTGACATTACAGTCAATCTTTGCATTGTGACTTTCTCAGCTGACAAAACCAAATTTTTCTCATTATATGAGGATTATAAAGAGCACTCTAGTCAAAAATACTAATTATCTCTCTTTATTTACTGAAGTATTGTTAATCTTTGCATATATATATTTGGTTTTATATAAGTAAAGACATTCTATTAATAATTTCATTACAAAATAAATATAAACTACAAAAGACGCCTTAAAAACAGCAAGAAATCTGCTTTGTCAGTATCTATGCAATTTTTTGGGCTATGAACACATAACTGTCTCATCATGAAATCTCAGTAATCTTGAATTGTTCTGCTTGATAAAAAATCATTTTATCTATACATAAGTAATGTGCATTTGTTACCATAGAAACAAATGAGTTTTTCATCATCTGCCCCATAAGACACAGGATCCCAATAGGTACCTTTACTTTTACTATTGATAAATCTTTTTTCATTTTACATATTTAGTTAACTAATATTGCAAGTGTTTGCCTTTTTTAATTTCAGTTTGATCCAAAGTATAATGAGTATTATCTTCTGTCCATCATGTCAGAGCATGTGTTTGCCTTTTTTACTTTCAGTTTGATCCAAAGTATAATGAGTATTATCTTCTGTCCATCATGTCAGAGCATAAAAAGACAATTACCTCAATTTGTTGGTGTCCAGAAAATTCAAATTATCTGGCCAGCTCTAGTGTTGATGGCACAGTCATTGTTTGGGATATAATCAAGCAAGCAACTGTTGCCAGGTTAGATTTTTGTATTTTAAAAAAAAACTTAAGAATATATCTTTTGTAAATTTGGTTAGAATTAGCAGGAGGTATGCTTAAAAGTGTATGTTGCATTCTAAGAGTCATTTTGTATAAGGAACCTTTCAGTGCTTCTAATTAAAAACATTTCAGAGTTAATTAAGATAAGTTTTTGGTGAGGAACTAAACATCCTTTGTACACATTTTGCAATCAAAATCTCTTTCACATAGTTGTCTATTATTTTCCTGAAATGAAGTTTAACTAAAGTAATTTTAAAGTATTATCTCATGTTTTTTACTTAATAAAATATTTTGCTGATTTATCAAAGGTTATTTTTATTTTCTTATTCTGTAACAATTTACCAATTTTAAAAGGTTATTTAAAAATTCTAAAAAAAATATTTTGTTGAATTAACAATCTAGGGTAGATATCTAAAACAATGTAACTTAAATGACTATTTCAAGGCACACTTCAAAGGAGGCAGTGTTTTCTTTAGGCTGGTCACATGATGGTCGACATTGTCTTGGAGTTATGAACAAAAAAGGTCCTCTATGGTTGTGGTACACAGAAGATGGAAAAAATGTGTCCATGGTCAAGGAAACTCAAAACTACTCATCACCAGTCACGTTGTTTCGCTGGCATCATGAAAAGCATGCTTGCCTGGCTTTTGGACATGAGAATGGCACACTTTCAGTTCTGGAGATAGGTAAGTCTAAATCTGGAAAAGTATGTAAGTAATTGAAGTTGTACTTAACGCTGCATGACCTGCAAAATATGTAAAAGAAATAATTTTTTAATTTATGTAACGTGATCTGATATTTTGATTTTTAATCTTACATCATTTATATTCATTAACATAAGGTACTATAAAAGTCAAGCGTGTGTTTTTTTAAGTAATAAATATAAGTTAAAATAAAGGCATTTAGTGTAGATAGCTAATCATTCAGTTGTATATTTTAAGTCAACAGTTTCAGAGGCCTACAAATTCCATACATATCTTAATATTAGCAAACTTTGGTTAAAATCATAACAATATAAATTAGTTTCTTCTGTAATCTTTCATGAGACTTGGTCTGTTTTAATTTTTTTTTTAAATAAGTTTTTGGGTTAAGATGCAAACAATCAAAGCAATTTTAATGTTGTTGTTTTGTTTTTTACTATTAATATTTAAGAAGTTAATATTATTGAACTATATTTAAATTTTAAAATATTACAAAATAAATTTAAACTAATTAACCACCAGTCCTTTTTATAGAATGATATTCTACTTCCAAATAAATGATTGATAGATTAATGTCAACTTGTGTTAATATTTAAGGTTCTAAAAGTCTCAAACACTTGTTCAAACCTGAGGACAGTGGTGAATATGAGGAAAACTCTAACCCCATCATCACACTTGAGTGGGATCCACTGTCCAATGACTACCTTTTGATATGTAACAAGCTAGAAGGAGTCCGCCTGGTTGATATCTCCAGTCAAAGACTCATCATGCAATTTCAACTGCCTAGTGCAGCTTCTCAGGTTCAGACTCTTGCTTGGATCAAAAATGCTCCAGGGATGTTTGTTACAGGTGGTAGGTAATCTTTACATGTTTCACCTTTTGTAAGGACTGATAAAATGTAATATGGCCTATCTTACTCAATCTGTCCATCTTTTTGTTGGTCATCTTGCTATGCTGTTAACTGGATATCTGATGTTGCAGGCTCAAGGTTTAGCAGTTATAATGAGTTCTCAAACCAGTTTAGTTTTTTGTTGAGTTGTAAATCCTTCTCATAGTGTCATTATTCAGTTTTTTTGAACCATCAAAGTTTGCCTACTGTTCTTTTGAAACATCTAACTTAACAATTTAGGCATTCTATTTAATTAACTTACCCACTTATTAGCATACTCATTGTCTGTACAATGTGGCAACTAGCTACTGATCTAAATTGCCCACAGTTTGTGATGTTTTAGGTCAGTGTTGAGGCATTCTATAATGATTGGTCTCAGTTCAAATCTACTAACACATGAGTACAAAAAGTATATAAAACAGTTTTTTTTTCAATAGAGTCCAAAAACAGTAAAATGAAATGTCCCAGATAAAAGACAAATAGTTTTCAGGGGAGGACTTACTTTACATGATGAATCCCTATGTTAAATTTGAACTATTTTACTTTTTGTTCATTTCAGATTTCAAGGGAGGTATTTTAAGAGTATGGAGTGTTTCTAATGTGACACCCATTGAAAATATTAAAATTAAAGCCATTGGATTTCATCGGCTGGAAGTCTTGAAGCACGTAAAGAAAAGAAATGTTAAAGATGCCGAAGTTTTGGGAATCACAGATCTTAATCAAAACAGCCACTCTAATCATGTCAGTTTCTTTAATCATTTCACCTTCTAATATCATCTGTTTTTCTATTATTACATTTTTTTAAAATTCAAAATATTAGTATTAAACTAAGTAAATAATCATTATAATGTTTTTTGTCAAATAAAATGTCATTAACAGTGAGCTTTCTTTGAATTTAACACAAATGCATTGTTTCTCTAAACTTCATATAGTTTTTTTGGGGTTGTTGTTTTGGGGTGGGGGAGAGGGGTTGGTATTTCTATTAATTTGTATTGTATCATTGTTGATTTCTCCTTCATTTTTTAGTTGAGCTCTGCCTTATTTTAATCTGTCCATCAACAGCATTTACTGCTCACACATTCCAACGAAATAATTATTTTTCTTTAACAGTCAATGTATCTATTATTCTTAATTCTGTAATGAGCCAGGTTTCATCAACAAGTGAAGCTAAGTCCTCAGCTATTACAACATTATCAAACTTTGCACTACCTCCAGCAGAAATAGTTTGTACTTTTAAAGATGGAGGTGTTGGACTTTATGACCTTGGGCATAAGAAATGGACATTTCTCAGAGATCAGGTATGAATTTAATACTTGTAGCCTCAACAACGCAAGATGCATTTGAAAACAAAATTATAATTTATTGTTGTTTTTCTTAAATCGCAAATTATAGGACACTTTTGACAAAATGTTTTATGATGGTCATGTGTTTCAGGGTCATATAGAAACTATATTTGACTGTAAATTCAAACCTGACAACCAAAATCATTTAGCCACAGCTAGTTTTGATGGAACAGTCAAAATCTGGGATATCACTACGATGACTTGTGTGAGTGCTCTGATGAAGTTTTGTTTCACTCTTAAATTTTGTATTTTTGTTAAATTTATTATTTATTATACAGTAATTTAATAGAATGAATTCTAAATAACTATTCTAAATAACTTTTGTGTATTTTATTTGTATTTAATTAACATAGTAACTGTTGCCAGATTAGCAGCTCATGAGTTTTTCATAGCTGAAATTCCCATATAAAATTATTGTTCAAGTTGGAGAAATATTTATGTGTCCTCTTTATTAAGTATTTTATCTCATGTTAACATTTTTGTGAAGTACAAACACTAGTGAAACATGGCATAGCTTTTAGTTGATCATCATCAAACTCTGTTTAGGTGAAGACCTGAGAGGATATATCCTCTCCTTAGAAGCCTTATATAAAAAATGTGGTGACCTACTGTCTAAGCCAGGCAATAAAAAACAAATGGTATAAGTGAAAGGTCAATGATAGAAAATAGACATGCTAAAATTGCTTATAAATGGAAACCCAGACAATGTAAAAAAAAATATTTTAAAAAATGTTTAGTTATCATTGTTAGTATTCCCTTGTTTGATAGTGAAATTTAATACAATATTGTACAATTGTTTCAGCTTTCATCTTCCCCTGGAAATGAAGGTATTATTTATCACATCTCCTGGGCACCTGGTGACCTTGAGTTCATTGCTGGATGCACCGCAAAGCAAGGTGTTTTTGTTTGGGATGTCAATAAAGGCAAAATCATCAAAAGGCTTTCTAATGTAATTACTTGCTTTCATGTTTACATTACAATTTACAGTGAAAATTATTGTTAAGTTAAATTATTGTACAATAAACTGCTGCCATATTGATTCAATTTTGTATTCAGCATGCACCCAAAACTACAGTCTACTGTGTGGCTTGGAATGAAATAGATTCTAAGCTTGTTATGACTTGTGGAGCTGATAATTATTGGTAAGTCTTGTTTATCATCATTATTTCAAGAAAAATTTGGTTCACAATGGCCATTACAAAAAAACTTATTAAAAAACTACCTAAGATTTGTGGGTTTTTTTTGAAGAGTTATGTTTTGCTGGTTATATTTTTTTCTTCTTCTTTGTTAGCATTGTTCAGCAAGTGGATGGTTGGGTGATGCAGAAATATAAACATCCTGGAGCTGTGTATGGCTGTGCATGGAGTCCATTTAGCAAGTAAGAGGCTAAGTATGGGAACTGAAGACATTAAGTGCTTGAAAATTACAATATGAAAGAACATCATCATGTGAGGATAATCCAGTGAAAAATGTGTTCCTCCTGCAGAGGCTCATATAATATCATCTTTGAATGTCCCTGGGCAACCCCATAGTGTCCACAGGCACAAAAGGTTTATAAATTTAATGGCCTGGTTAGTGTCAATCTTTCTTTGTGTGTCATTGCTTTTTGAGATTATTCCTCTGCAGTTCTCTGACTATGTCAAAACAAAGCATATCCTTAGGGAAAATGTATTTTATCATCTAATATCTCTAAACTAATATAGTGTATTTTTTAAATGCACAATACCCAGGTATAGATTCTTCACTGGTCAGTAATTCATTTAAAATTCTTCAAATACTACTTTAAAACAGTAACATCCATAATATTACCATTGTAAGTTTATAAATCTACCCAGAGCTAATTTTTACCAAACTTATTATTTATTTAAGCTATTCATCATACCAAGTAGATCTAAGTTGCTTTTAATAATGTTCAGGAATCTTTGATTTAATTCTAACTTTTTTGTCATAAACTAGCCTATACCATAAATCCAGGTATTTTAGATCTATTTACAGCCCTGAGCGATACTCTCTGTGTTTAAAACATGAAAAACAATTCTTTAAAATATTTTTATGACCAGAACACTATCTCTCAATTATTTGTATTATTTGTTTGCATGTGATTTAGAGACATGCTGGCTACAGGCTGTGAAGATAAATGTCTTCGAGTATTTTACATGACATCAAGCTCTACCCAACCCATTCGTGTGTTTACAGGTGAGTTCAACTTATTTCCTTTTCATATGTCTATGAAACAATTTCATGGAAATATTGTTTTCATTTTTAATTAGGTAGTTTCATGTAAAATGTCTGCATTTTTGCAGTTTACAAAGTTTTAAGGATTGGTTAGGAATCTAAAGCTTAGATTAGACTTTTATATAGGTTAAAAGAAACTGCAGTTACAACTAGCCAACTAGCATAACTGACGCCTTTATTGTTGAGAATTCAAGATTTTCATCTATAATTTGTATTTTCAAGCAATGGATGTTATTCTTATGGTCTTCAAGGATCTGGCACTCACATGACTTACACACTGGTTTTACTTTCAACACTAAAGGTGCTGCCAGCTAACCAAGAAATGATTAGCACTAAAACATTCTCTTGCAACATTTCCTGGAAGCACAGTCTCTTTATTCTTATTGGCTTGGACTCATTATCATTGCTGTTTATGTTGTCATTCTAGAGTAGATTTTGATGAAAGAAAAACAAGCAGTTGCTGTAGATTTGCTGCCTGTTTGTGTGGTATGTTCTCTAGACTATTGTCTTAATGGTCCAGAATTGAGGCAATTTCAATTCAACTTCTCTTTTCTCCCCTCTCTCTTGGTCACTCAATTCTCTTGTTCCATTGTGGGTAGGATCCAAGATTCTCTTAGTACCCAGTATTCACCATCTAAGTTTACCCTGTCTGCACCTTGATGTGATTTATCATTTTCTCTTGCTCTTGGTAAGTCTATCAAATCTTATTCATGCACATCTCACGTAAATCTATTCAAAATCATTGTTACAGTAAATGCATTTCCATGTGAAGTTTTCTCTTTACTTATCTCTTCTTGTCATCTTACATTGTGAACCAGGTCATGAAGGTAAAGTTTTTCATGTCCGCTGGAATCCTCTAAAGGAAGGAATTCTGTGCAGTGGGTCAGATGATGGGTGAGTGTCATTTTGAACATTAGTAGCAGCATGGGCATAGTGAGGGAGGGGTTCAGGGTTCAACAGAGGGGTGAAATTTTGTGACTAGTTTTTTGCTTTAATTTTGTTTATTGTAGATGAGATTTTAATTATAAAACCATTACATGCCCCAGCGCAGCCAAGGGGTTTTAAGTTTAGGTATAAAAACTAAAACAAATTAATTCCACTTATCTTATTCATGGTAAACACAGACTAAAAACACAAAATATTTAGGTGTTATAATAAATGAAAAACTGTCATGGAATCCCCATATTGACAAAACTGTAAAAGAATCAAACAAAGCATTAGGGCTTATTAAAAGAAATTTCTATAAATCAAATAAGGACATAAAACTAAAATGTTATGTAACCTTGGTTAGGCCAATAATAGAATATGCATCCTCTGTTTGGGACCCATCAACTCAAGAAAACATTAACAAACTAGAACAGACACAAAATAGAGCAGTTAGATTCATAACAAACGAATATTCTCATTAGACTAGAGTAACACCTTTGGTAAAAAATAACTAAATTTAGATAGCCTTCAGGATAGAAGACTCAAAAGTAAAGTAGCAATTATACATAAAACACTGAACCATAATCTTCAAGTGCAAAAACAAAATTTAATAAAATACTCTGAAAGACACAAAGATAAAGGCACATTCCTCATTCCATATGCTAGGACAAATTTGCATAAATGCTCCTTCTTCCCTAGTGCTATTAGAGCATGGAAGGGGTTGCCTGAGCTAGCAAGGAAAATCAATGACTTAGCAGAATTTAGGTCATTGGTTAATATGCATGACTAAATGCATGACGTGTAGGATGTAATCATCTTCTTTTTTGAAGCAACGTCTGTATTGTATAAGTTAATAAATAAGGTTTTGTTGTTAAAACCTTCTCTTCTATAAAGCAAAAAATAAATCTATCAACAGTCACCAAATTCCTTGAGTTTAAAACCCACCCTCCAGATTTATATGACATTAAAAGTCACCAAGTTGTTTGAGCATAGCAGTGACAACCCCCCCTCCCCCCAAATCCATTCAGAAAAAAAAATGAAAATAAAAACTAAAAAAAAAATGATGAAACAAATATCTATTACTTATTCCTCTTACTACAGTCCTTGCAATCATTTATACATACTGTTAGTAATATTTATTCTATGGCAGTTTTGTTTTTCTATTTCCTAGTAATATCAGAGTCTGGGACTACACTCGGGATCAGTGTGTTTGTATTCTTTCTGGTCACAAGGCACCAGTCAGAGGGCTGACTTGGAACACTGAGGTGTACAGCCTTCTAGTCTCAGGAAGCTGGGATAGCACAATAAGAATCTGGGACACAAGGGATGGAGCTTGCCTGCACTGCATCCTTGATCATGGAGCAGATGTTTATGGTACATTTTTGTCTGTGTTTTTACATCAGAGATAATAAAATTGTTTTATAAACATGTGATTCCTACATAATAACCAACAATATTTAGAATTTATTTTTAACCATAGGCTCTTTACATATTTAGCACTAGGCCTTTGTTGTTAAGGTAAGAAAATGTAATTACTAAACTGCTGATAGCTGCATTGTATCTCAATATTGGTCGCCCCCACCTCCGTTACATAGATGTAATAAAATGTGACCTCAAATCAGTGAACATCAATACTGACAATTGGGAAGACATAGCTCTAGACCATAACAAATGGAGAGAGACAGTGACCAAGAAAGCTATGGACAGTGAAAGTACATGGGTCTCAGCTCAGGAAGAAAAACGTACAATCCGAAAAATGGCCAGCTCCTCTACCACCGAAGCAAAAGCCACCTTAACCTGCGCTATCTGTGGACGAGAGTGTCTCTCCAAAATAGGGCTCCACAGCCACATGAGGAAGTGTGCTCTGAGATGAACCATAGTCGTTCTACGACTGAAGGAGGCCAATGTCAATCTCAATATGTCAATATGCATGATGCTGTTTTTATCTTATGATGTAATGTTGTATCCTCACAATTGTGGGAAGCGTGGTCGAGAGGCCAAGTGCGCTTGAACTTGGCTTGGCTTGGCTACCTAGAAGGGGGCTCGAGGTTCGACACCCGACTCGGGCAGAGTTGTGTTTACTGAGCGCCTAAAGGCAGCACGGAAAACCAACTCCTAGATACCCCCTCCCCCCCACCGGTCCACAAATGAGATTGGACCAAAAGCGCTCTGAGCATGCTATAAGCATGAAAGTAGCGCTATATAAAAGCTATAATAATAATAATAATAATTGACATTATGACATCTTTAGACATGTTCATTTAGAAATCCTAGTTAGCTAGAGATTTTGAGTTTGTTATAGTTCCCCTTTCAGACCTTAGTATCTGTAGAGCAGACGATGTATAGGTCATGTCATGTGGCCAGCACAAAAAACAACCGCCTTTACTTTTCCACAACTAGCATCAGGTATCCATTAGAGCTGGATGGACTCAGAGGCACCCAAAGATCCTGAAATTAAAAATTCCAGTCTTCACCAGGATTCAAACCTGGGACCCCCAGTTCAGATACCCTAAAGATCCTGAAATTTAAAATTCTGGTTTTGAAATGGATTTGGAAGCCAACCGAGTTACCACTCTGGCCTACTAAGTTTCTTAGAAGATTGTTGTTTTTTTTTTTGTTTCTAAATTACAATTTACTTTTTTCTTTATATGACTTATTTGTTTTTTCAATATTAATCCTAGAAGTGTTTTTAATTTTCTGACTCTTAGACTAATTATGTTTCTATTATCTTCTTTTGAAATAAATCATACAACTCCTTTGACAGGTTTTCCTTTCATATTTTCTTCTTTCTCTTCAGTCTGTTTGGCTTTACATTCACAGGACTGACATCACATCCATCACGTCCATTCCTGTTAGCTTCCTGCTCCAGAGACTCTACAGTCAGACTATGGACCATCACATCACTGATCCAACCAATAGAGTTGCACTTGCTGGCAGGGAAACCATGGTCAGAGTTGAGTTCATCTGGAGGTTAGTATTAACTGTGTGACAGCATGACAAATTTACATTACTGTTGTATAGTCAAGACATTTTATTATTAGAATATTAGAATGCATCACCATTGTATAGTAAATAAGGATAGAACATATGCATAAGATGTTCAGTATTATTGTATTTTAAAAAAGTAAAGTTCCCCTTGTGATCTATAGGGAAGATGTGAGTTAAGGTCATCTGTTTCTTTAGCCAATGGTTAAGGCGTAGGATATCATGTAGCCAGCACAATGACCAGCTGCCTTTACTTTTGCTCTAAAAATCCAGAAATTCAAAATCCCAGTCTTCATTGAGATTCACACTCAGGACCCCAGGTTCGGAAGCCAAGCATTTTACCACTCATACACCATGTCCCCATACTATTGTATAATTCAATAAAAAGCTTTTTTCCAGTTCTTTCTTTTTCCTACTTTCCAATTGTTCTTCTTTCTTTGCTTTCTCATTTACTCTTTCATTAAAGCAAGAACCAATTTCTTTGTGTTTCACTCATTCTTCAGTACCATTTTTGTTGTTGAAAATTGTAAGATATTTTTTAATGAAAAGTTGTATAAGGACAAAAAATTTTAGGTTTAATTAAAATTTCAGTTATTGAGATTCATTTGGTTTAATTAAGAATAAGGGTTGGACATTTTAATCCTTTTTATTTTGCAATTAGGATGATAAATTTCAGGAATGGATTAAAGATTTTAGGTCAGATACAATTTGCTTTCTTTCTACTAATTTTAGCTTTTCCCCTTATAAATAATTTCATTATGTGATATTAAGCTGTATCTTTTGTTTTTACAGATTCTTGTTTACTGTCTGGAGATTTATCAAGTCAGATGTTGGCAGGTCGAGTGTCCAAAGATCTATATACATCCATGAGTCAGAGAGAAAATGTCAAAGCTTCACTTTTGGAAGGTTTTTCAAAGTTCTTTTCTGTGAGACTCTTATACAATTATATTCTCGGAGTTATGTCTGTGTTGCATATAATAAAAAGTTGGTAGAAAAAACATGCTGGATCAAAATAAAAATAAGGACTTTTGAGGCACTAAGCCTTCACCTCAGACCAATAACCTAATTAAACAATAAAAAAAAATTAACTTATAAGCATGAAAGAAATAGCCATTGACCTTTTATAAAAACACAAAAAATCTTGAAAATATGACTAATTTCAAGTAAGGTAGGTAGATGCGCCAGTTTTACAAAAACAAAAAGGTTGTAAAAACTGGGTTTTTGTTGTCAAATTTCATTTATTTGCAATCTGTCTTGGATATTCCTATGTGGTTGGATGGTACTTAACATAAAAAACATGTCCAGATGATGTGTCTCCATGGAAGAATTCAGATTTTTTCCCCTTATATTTCTCTTTGACATAATAAAGTTAAGTTCCCCTTTCAGATCTTTCAATCTATAGGGAAGGTGATGAAAAGGTGTTTTTTTAGCCAACAGTTAATTATCAGGGTGTCATGTGGACAGCACAATGACAAACCGTCTTTACTTTCCCCAACTAAAGTCAGTTAGCGAGTAGAGTTGGGTGGACTCAGGGGTGCCTTAAAATCCTGAAATTTAAACAGCACACTCCTTTCTTTGACATAATAAAGACATTCAAAATCTCGGGTGATCAAATCGTCACATCTATGTTCTGGCGGAGAAATGAAGGTTTTAAAAAGATATTTTTAAACATAAATGAGTAAACTGCAAATATTGCTTTTATTTTTTTTATTAAATATTTATTTTGTCCAATTTTTGTTCTCATAGCATCCGTGTGGAGTAGACAATTTATGGGATCTTGTTTCTGTATTAATGGGGCAAAACTCTATGATGCTTTCACCATCCTACATCAAGGGCATTGTACACAGACAGCATCTAACTCAGTTGAAATCAGTAAGTGTTTTTTTTTAGGTACAGAACATTCATCACACTAAGTTTTATAAATAAATGTCATGTTATTTGATGGTACTGCTGCAATTATCAACTAATTTTACTTAGTAAAAGCTTTCATGTATTTAAACTTGACTTGAGTAGATTCAAAATGTATTTTTAGAGGGTCTTTAGAACAGTTTTAAATTATTTTTAATTATTTCACTGATCAATAAACAATAATTCTTTTTTTTTTCCCAAACAAATCATGTTCCAGTAACATGCGATTCAGATGAGAGATTGTCCATTTCTCATTTAATTTATTCACTATTAGTTTCTTCATTTCTTCTGGATATAGAGTAATGTTTAATTGTGTGTATGTTCTTCCATACTTGGTGAGTGTGTCATCCTTCTCATTTCCTTCTAGTTCTATATGTGCTGGTATCCATTGACTGGATACTGTTTAATAATAAAAGGTTTTCATATTCCATGCTCAAATATTTTAAAATGCATGTAATAGATTATTCATAAAAAGTCAAAAACATAAATATTTCTTTAAAAGTCTAGAATGTATATATTTAATAATATCTCTTCACTGAAAAAAATTCTTTTAATTAAATTTTTTTATTTCAGTCAGAAGCCCAGCAACTTGAAATGATTAAAATGTCCAAATTTGGAGCTGGCATTAATGCTCCAAGCAAAGAGGAAAGACTGAATGAAGCTGCAAACATTCAAATTAAACTGGGCAATGTGCAGCGCTACTGTGAAATCATGGTTGAGCTGGGGAAGGTAACATAACTTAAGAACAACTGAATTTTATATTTCACAGTCTTTTAGTTTTTCCTTTAGAAATGTGTAGTCTTAATCAATATTAAGTATTCATTGACCTCTAGCATTGACAAAATAATGATGGTCAATATTAAAATTATGCTATTAATTTTTTGATTATAGTGGGAAAGAGCCTTAGCTGTGGCACCGTCAGTTTCAATGGAATATTGGCACAAACTAAATCAAAGGTAAGTCTGAACCAGTTTAACAGAAAAAAAAAAAATATATATATCCATTGGCCTCCTTCAGTCGTAGAACGACACTATGGTTCATCTCGCACACTTCCTCTTGTGGCTGTGGAGCCCTATTTTGGAGAGACACTCCCGTCCACAAATATCGCAGGTTAAGGTGGCTTTTGCTTTGGTGGTAGAGGAGCTGGCCATTTTACGCATTGTCTGTTTTTCTTCCAGGGCTAATTAAGGCCCATGTTCTTTCGCTATCCATAGCTTTCTTGGTCACTGTCTCTCTCCATCTGGCGCGGTCTAGAGCTATGTCTTCCCAATGGTCAGTATATATATATATGTGTGTGTGTGTTTTTATATATTTAAGCCTAAGAAACTGCTACAATTAGAGCTATTTTAAATTATGATATGATGACAGTTATCAGTGTTTATTTATCTTATACAAATCATATAGCAGAAACAAAAAAAAATGTAAAATAGATTTTAAAGGTAATAAAATTTCTTTTTAAAAAATATTTTGGAATACCTTAATTTATACCTTAATATTTAAATACTGTAGTGCTGAAAGTTTTTAGTGGACTGAAATTTTTATTTGGGTTCAAAAAGAAAACAAAAATTGGCTGACTACACAACCAGACTACCACAGAAATGGTTGACCTTTTTGCTTAACCTTTAATGTCTTGAGCTTAAATTTCTTTATTACTGTTTGTTTTAAAACGTAATGAATCAAATATATTTTTGCCATTATTATTCATTGTAGGTACTGTAAGGCACTCATTGCTGAAGACTGTGAAGAGAGTCTCCCTTTTAATGTGGCTGCGGGCAATGTGAAACAACTAGCTTCCTATTTCACGTCAAGAGGACAGTTGGCAGATGCAGTACTCATTGCTCAGAGTGCACACGAGGGCTCCATTAAAACACCTGAAGTTAAAGAAACAGTAGTTAGCTCTTGTGGAGACACAGATTTAGCAATGGAAAAGTAAGCTAATTTTTCTCTTTTATTTTTAAATATATCAAATTTAGATGCAGTGAAGCAGTATGTCTCCTTAAAGGTTGTGGCACATAATTGTGCAATAAACTTGTAGACAACATAGAACAATCATTTATTGACATTTTTTAATGGAAGTGTTTTTATTTAAATGTATAAGAATGTGTTCACTTTGAATAAACACTAAACCCAAACTTAAGACTTTAAACTTGTACACAAGTATAACACAAATATAGTAGAAAAATAGTGTTCCCCTTTTAGACCTTGCGATCAATATGGCAGATGATGTAATGGTCATCTATTTCTTTGCCCACGGTTAAAATGGTCAGCACAATGATCAACCGCCTATACTTTCCCAAACTAATGTCAGATACTCATTAGAGCTGGGTGGACTCAGAGGTGCCCAAAGATCCTGAAGTTAAAAATCCCAGTCTTCACCAGGATTTGAACCTGGGACCTCTGTTTGGAAGCCAAGCGTTTTACCGCTCAGCCACCACACTTCCTATAAGACAAATATAGTACATTTTTAAAGTAAAAAAAAAAAAAAAAGATAACTATTGGAATGAAATCTCTTTCAAAATTGTTTAATAATCTATATTATAAAGTAGAATGTGAGGGGTATGTATGTATGTATGTATGTATGTTACTTATAGACATCAAAACCGCTTGACCAATCTTGATAAAACTAGGCAGGAATGTTCCTTGGGTACCAACTTAGACCTTAGTGAATGTATTGTAGCCCTAAAACAAATGTAATACCCTCAAAAAAAATAAAGTTGTCCGACTCTATTACAGCTATAGTATTTTATGGATCTAGGCCATGTCTACAATGTTGACATGAGAAAAGATAGAAAGGATTTAGACCTAGATCTAATTTTAAGAAATACACTTTGCGCAGATAGTTTTTTACTTTGACACATGAAAATACAAAAGAAGATCCATTGATTTCATTATATAATAAAATTAACCTTCAATTTTGTGTTTCAAAAGCATTTTTTACATTAATTAGTTCCTTATATCTGTGATTACAGATTTCCTGACGAACATTCTTTCATTAGACAATTCCGTAATGAATCGCGTACTAAATATTAATTCGTTTAATTGTTTACTTTATAATCCCATCCCTAGATCTAAAACTCTAATTCAACTCTAAGATGATAAAACTTCTCTTCGAACAGATAGTTTTATACTTTAACACATAAACATATTAATTAAAGTCCATTCATTTCATATTTTGATCAAATAAACATTCAAATTTGGTTTTCTAAAGCTACATTCGTTTACGAAAGCTGCGAAGCCGAGTTAAAGGCCTAGATCTATATTCATTCATGAATCGCGTACTAAAAATTATTTCGTTTTATTGTTACTTTATAATCCCATCCCTAGATCTAAAACTCTAATTCAACACTAAGATGATAAAACTTCTCTTCGCACAGATAGTCTTATACTTTAACACATAAACATATTAATTAAAGTCCATTCATTTCATATTTTGATCAAATAAACATTCAAATTTGGTTTTCTAAAGCTACATTCGTCAGTGAAAGCTGCGAAGCCGAGTTGAGATTGGCCTAAATCTATATTCATTCATGACTCGCGTACTAAAAATTATTTCGTTTAATTGTTCACTTTATAATCCCATTTATTTAACAAAGCTATCGCTCTTTTCGTTTTTAATAGATAAGAATGTATCGACTTCGGGTAAACCATTTTCGCAAAACTAATTTTATTTTCGTAGCGAAAGAGAAATAACGTGAAAGGATCATTAGCTACGTTTAACATACATCTAAATCCAATCCACTAGATTATTCAAAAGCAAATGTTTTAATTTTTAAAAAAATTGGATTTAAGCCTATTAGCTATTTTTACATTGACACATTCGCTTTACTTATTACATTATTATTTCGTTTAATTGTTTACAAAACTCTCTCAGTGACTATATCGACAGTAATGCGCAAATAAAGACCCGCGGGTCGCGGGTAACATATGTCTAGTATTCAATATACAAGTATAGAAGTTAAAAAAGATATTTTAAAAAATGTATGTGTAAGCATTTTATTTCTCGTATCAGATTGATGGTGGAATTAATGGAAGAGTTAGCAGAGTCCTACTTTAACAAAGGTTCACCTGTCATGGCTGCATGTTGTCATCTTGCTATTGATGATCAAAAGGTAACAGTAATATTTTTGGGATTAATTTAATGAATTTGAATGGTAGAGCTTTTGTATCAAAGTTTCCTCTGTTTATATAAGATAATAGCATGGGGGCGCTGTGAATTTATTATTGGATCAGTCTTTTTGCATGAACATATAATAATGACCAGGATATAGTCTCAGGAGAAATAACTCTTTTTTCCTACTTAAATCATATTTAGGGGGGGGGGGGGGGCTGTGGCTGAGTGATTAAGCACTTGGACAAACCTGGGGTCCAGGGCTCAATTTCAATTTTGGGATTTTAAGGGAGCCCCCTGAGCCCACCCAGCTATAATGGGTACTTTATGTTAGTTGGGAAAAATAAAGGCAGTTTGTCGTTGTGCTGGCCACATGAATCCTCACTAACAGTAGGCCACAGCAACAGATGACCTTTACATCATCTGCCGTATAGATTACTAGGTCTGAAAAGGAAACTTTTTTTTAAAATCATTTTTTGAATTTTTCGCATTGTGATAATCTTATTATAAATTACTTTATTAACTTCTATTTTATTCTTTTTAGAAAGCTCTCTCTAAGCTGATTAGAGGTCATGAATTAGAGTTAGCAATGTCAGTTGGCCTGGTATTAGGTGGTGCAACAAGTCAGACGGATATAGTTTTAGAATTGCTATCGAGAAGATGTGAAGCATTAGGAAAATGGTTTGTTTATAATATTATTCATAGTTGGCCTTCTAGTGTCCCTAAATAGTGCCTTAATAGGTATTTGTTTTATAGCCATTATTATTTGGCTGATTTCAGCATAAAACAAATATTAATGTTTCTATAGGGATCTTGGCCTTGACCTTCTAAAGTTACAAAAATCACCTGCTAATCAACAAGCAATGCTTTGTGCCAGATGTTCTTCCAGCCTTGCAGAAAAAAATCTGTTGCATCAAAAGGTTTAATTAAAATTATATTTTTAGGTTTGCATTGAAACCAAACTTAATATTTATTATCAAACAATAATTTTAACAACGCACCAAGAACCAGTGTAATTGTTCCCTTTTTTAGTTGTTTTGTTTTATCATTTTTGAATCCAATTTTTTAGGCCGGACTTCCACTTGTAGAGATGTGTGATGCTAAGGCCAATTCCATGAAATCCTCACCCAATGACATACAAGAATGTGTGAAATATTATTTGTTATCTTCCTCTCCAGAAGAGGGCTTACTTCTTGGTCTGCAGTATGTCCATGGTAAGAGTAATTTATTTTATTATATCAGTAATAAATGTATTTTTACTTTTCACTTTTATAAGGGGCAATTACAGAATTTTGTTTCACATTTTTTGTAAATCTTTACAGATGTAATGAAGTCTTCCAACTGGAGAACAGATGAGGTATTCCCTATGATTCAACTTTTAGGATGTATCAAAACAGAGAAGCTGCAACAGATTAAGTACACAGAGTGAGTCACATCATTCATACTTCTTTATCTAGCCAGCTTTTTGGGGCTGAGCTATAATAAGATTATTTGTTACAGAAGGCCTCAACACTGACCTGTGAGGTTGCAGTCTGTGGGCAGTGGAGTCCAATGGCTTGTTGTCACATCACAGGTCTGTATGACATGGTTTACAAGCTATTGGTCTCTGCTTCCCACAGGTTGTGATGCTGCAGTTCAGTGCTCAGGCCTTCTATAACAAGTGGTCTCAGCTATATGCTCTTTGGGAGGCATCATGCATACTAAAAGTAAAAAATAAAAAAGTTTTGCCTTATTTGTGAAGTTTTAATTATTTGTTTTCATTTTGAACTATATTTTAGAAAAATGCAAGAACTATTAGCTTTGTCAGCGTACATTGGAGCACTCATAGCCATAAAAAGAGAATATTATCCTATTGTAGAGTCATTATTTCAACATGCAAGGTAAAAAAAAAATTTGTTTACAGTAAAGTTAAATCTAGAAATAATGTTTTGTATTTTATTTAAACTTATTAGTTTCCTTTTGGAAAATATGTGGCATATGCAGTAGACAGTGAGCACAAAAAAATAAAAGTTAAGGTTTGCATAATGTTCTTCAAAGTCTGTCTAATAAATTTGAAGGCTAACCACACTAATACTCAAGAGCCTTATCTAATTGATTTCTGCTTCAATTGTCCTTTGGACTTCTTATTTGTATACTGCTATCTTTTCAATGATAGTTTCAATGAAACATTCAAAAGGATATAAATTATGTTACTTTAATACTGACTTTCTTATGTACTTGGAACACTGATATCTCAGATTTCTTGTAGTTATAAATGTCCCAGGTAATACCATCAAAAATATAAGTCAAGTTCCCCTTTCAGACATTGCGATCTATGGGGCAGATGATATTAAGGTCATCTGTTTCTTCTGCCAATGGTTAACAAGCAGGGTGTAATGTGGCCAGCACACCGACCAACTGCTTTTACTTTCCCCAACTTAAGTCAGGTACCCATTAGAGTTGGGTGGACTCAGTGGAGACTTAATATTCCAGGAATTCAAAATCCCTGTCTTCACAGAGATTTGAACCCAGGACCTCCAGGTTTGGTAGCCAAACATTAACCATTCAGCCACCACGCCCCCTCATCAAAAATATAAATGTAAATAATAATAGTTTTTATCTTTCTAGAATCTTCATGTACAATTTTTGGGTGGCAGTAAAACGTTCATAATTGTATGTTTCTAATCTAAGAATTATACTCAGACTGTATTCTGTCTTAATGATTTGAAATATTCAACATCTCATTCTTTTATCAGGAGTTTAATTAGAAAGGGACATCTGAAAATGACTTTAACTGAGAAGCATGTGGATGACAGTCTTGAAGTCTATTCAGCAGTTATTGAAGGGAGGTAATGCATTTTTAAATTTTATATTATGTACCAATTTTCAACATTCTAATGAAGCAGAACATAGGGATAAAATCTTTGTAAAAAGTTGTTGGTAGTTTCATAAAAATGGATTTGATTATTCTCAACTTGGTAAAAGAGTGACAAAACTTTGTAAAAGAGTGACAAAATGGTTTAGTGAATAGGTTAGCAGATACCTAAGCAAAATATAAATTACTCTCAACATTTGAGTTGTTGCTGAGGAGAATCATATATTTAACCAATATTTAATTAAATGTTTCTCTGTCTATATTTGACAACAATGTAATTCACTTAACTTTCATTTTGCTGTTTTTTCTTCAAACTAATTAATTTCTTATAGAGATAAATAAATATATTAAAAATTATAAATCAGTGAATTTTTATCTTGATATTTTTCAAGGATAGCTTCAAATCTGAATACTCCCAGGTTAATACAAGTTCCATTACTATTTCAAAAAAATAATACTTTCAAAGTATAAACCAAAAAACAAATAATAATTTTTTCAAAAAATACCATTAGGCTGTTGAAATTTAGTGAATCTTTATGTAAAGATTTTTAACTGTTATTAAACGAGAATGCTAGATGAACTATACTTTCAATATTTATATGTACAGAGTAACAGAAGCTACAGAACTGGCCTATAAAAAATTGCTGAAGTGTTGTGGCAGTGATCCATTCAATGCTATAGAACTTGGTCCAGATTATGTAGCTAGCTCTCATCTGCCCTCACATTCTGACATTCATGTGTCCTATCTGTCAGGAGAGAGAATCAAGGTAACCTTTTATATAAATACACTTTTGTTTGCACACAAAAAATTACACTCTCAAAAGTAATAATTTAAATTCTTTTTTTATTTCAAAAGCTAAAATAAAAAGAAATGTGACTTCATAGATATTACTATTTACAGTAATCCTTTGAATTTCTTAATTTATTTTTCTAAAATTATGAACTTTTTTTTTTTCAGGGCCAACCTTTCTTCTTGGAAGATGGAAATTCAGTTATTTCTCTAAGTGAAGCTCTAATGTGGGCGAAGGTGAATCCCTTTTCACCACTTGGATCTGGTGTACGAATAAACCCATTCTAAATATTTCCTCTATTTTTCAACCTCCAACTTACAAATCAGTGTGCTGTGTTTTGAATCTCAAGGCTAGTGTTGACATACATGTGCATTCCAGGTGAAACATGTTCAAATGACATACATGTGCATTCCAAGCAAAAAAGTGTTTTAACAGACTTCAGGAAAATAAAGAAGAATATTCATTCAGGTGCTAGAAAAAATCACAAATGAATATGCCAGATATTTGTTTCAGTTTGCATTACATATATTTCATTCCTTGCACTGCCTTTATTTCATGTATTCACCGTGTGGTCACCAGGGTCTGTGATATTTTTAACTTTTACAATTTTCTTTGCTATTTGAAATAGTAGATAGTATATATTGAATTTAAATATTCTTTTTAAAATCATTGTTTTGTACCATGTAAGCAATAAAATTTCTTAGAATTTCAGTTTTAAAATTAATTTATCACTTTTGAAGAACAATATTGTTTAAACCAGTGATGCCTAACCCCTTTCAATGAACGTCATGGCTGAGTGGTAAAGCACTTGGCTTCCAAACCAAGGGGTCTCAGATTTGAATCCTGGTGAAGGCTGGGATTTGGGGATTTTTAGGGTTCCTCAGAGTTCAACTCTAATGGGAACCTGACCACATTACATCTTGTTAAGCTTCAACAATTGAAACTCATGACCTTTACATCATCTGCTCTATAGATTGCAAGTCTGAAAGGGGAACTTTACTTTTTTTTTTTAACCTTCTTTTGACCTGAAGCAAATAATTTTCCATACATGATCCTCTACAACTTCATTATACACCGTGGGCAGATTAGACTGAATTGTAATGCATCATGGGCCGGATATAGTTCGCTGGCTGTAGTTTGGGCATCACTGGTTACCATGTGGAGACAATAATTTCACAGAGGCTGTGTTATCATATTGAGATGAATAGAATAGGCATGTGAGATTCAATAACTTGGAAGTTTTATTAATCTGTGCTTTTTTACTTTGCTCTTGTCATGCCTAAATTAATTTTATTTCAAATTATGCTTATGATATTGTGTCCAAAATGTTTCAGTCAATAATTGTTTAAAGAAAGTGCTTTTATTTTGGTTAGTTTGAATAGCTTTTATATAGCGCAACTTTTCAGAGCGCCATGGTCCAATCTCATTTGTGGAACAGTTGGGGAAGAAGGTATATGGGAGGTTTTCCATGCTGCCTTTAGGCGCTCAGTAAACACAACTTGAGTCTGGTGTTGATCCTTGAGCCCCCTTGATAGGTAGCCAAGCCAAGTTCAAGCATACTTAGCCTCTCAGCCACACATCCCAACATAAAAGAAAGAAGTTTTATTGTGCCTATAGTTTATAAAATTAAGCAGTTTGGTGCTAAACTATGATCCATTCTGACATATAGTTCATCCCCAAAATATAACTTAATTTCACCATCCCCAGTAATTGTCATTTTTTGTTTTTTCTAATTTGTTTACTATTCATTCTATGTGTTGTAACTAGATTTTTTGTTGTAACCTGTTGTTATTGTTGTCTGTTTTGGATAGTCTACTCCCACACATTAACACACAGATGATAATAATAATAATAAGACTTGTCTTCGAGTCTGAAGATTAATGAGGTTTGCAGTATTTTCTGTGGCTATGCAGCCCCAGTTGTGGCCTACATATTTTGTCACATCCAGGCCAGCATAATCATTGTCCGTCATTGGTCAATTAAGATTTTCTTTTTGCCGTCTGCGTCTGTCCTCGGCAGCAGAATTTTTTTTGGTCTCAAATGTGTATCCCACAGTCTTTGTGAGTGACCTCCAGCTGTCTCATTCTAACGCAGCATAAAACCACATGCTCTCTTCTATGTCAGCTAAGGCAAGTTTGCGCCTAAGCTAATCTTATAAAGCGTTTCCATGGGGCACCTCTGTTACGCTGACCACCTTTTAGCTCACCAAAAAAGACTGCTTTTGGCATTCATTCATCTCCCATACAGGATATGTGCCCTGCCCAGCATACCTGTAGGACTCTTTACCATTAGAAGTTCCTCTATACTGTCCATAACGGCGTTCGCAAGGACATCGCTGTTTGTAGTGCAGTCTTGCCACCGTATGTCCATGATGGAGCGCATTGTTGTTACTTGCAGTATAATTGCCTTTAGATATTATAATTCAGGGTAATGTGAATCCAAAATTAATGAAAACTAAAAACTATTTGTACACCCTCTTCTTTTTCTATGATACTTTTGAAGCTCTAATTGTACCTTTTTCATATTTACTTTCCACAAAAAAATTATCCATTCTACAACGTCAGGCTTAGTTTTTGTCAACTCTACCTAACTGAATAGACTGTTTTTTCTAGTTATCAAATCTAGTCTATAGCCTGTAGCAATGTTGGTGATCTTGACTCATTTCAATGATCATTTGAAAACAAATTTGTCTGCAAACAAATATTTTATTGGTAACAAAAAAAAAACAGAAAATAATGTGAGTTTGTGTTACACACAAACTTATTGGTGGTCCATGCAGGTCAGTTGTACTCACATATATTGTTTTTCACAACCACACTGACATATCCTTGAAACTTTGTGACTTATCACAAACTGCCTATTGAATCTTGTTTAAAAAAATATATCTATATATATATATTTTATTTTTTGGTTGTTGCACATTTGAACTCCTATTTTACATTTCTTCTATTCTGTTATGCCCAATGATCACTCTAAGTAGTATTAGTTATGTAAGACTTATAAATAAATGTTGTTTTTAAAATGGTGTATGTATCAAAATAAATCTACACATTCAACTTTAAGAACAAATGAATTCTCTATCAGAAGACCATAAGCAGCTTTTGCACCTATTTTGAGAATGAAATCAGTAATGGTATATAAGATTATGAATAACTCTTTCAGTTTTTGAGATCAAATTAGACAAGATAAAACCAGGCCTTCCCTATGTGGGCAACTACAAGCTAATAGCAATACACTGTTGCCATCTTTGAGTGTAGTCAAAATAACTGCTTACCAATCTGACAGGTTTCTACAATAATATCTTACATTCAACATTAGTTATATCATCACAAAATAAGCCAAAATCATTTGTATAAATTATTTTTTGTTTGTGTCTTTGTTAAATATCATTAGCCATTCAGGGTATTTTTGAAATGCAAAAAAAGGGTTTTATTTATTATCACTGTTCCTATTTATATGTGGTTGTATATTGTATCACTTGTGGATATTAATACTTTCATTTATGTATTTATTTCAAAAGCACAGTATTAACTTTTGACTTTAAATTTACCTAATAGAGTGTTATTCATATTGTTGAAAAATCATTAGCCAGAATCTTTTTTGCTGGCTAACATTCTCCATGACAAATGTTAAGCTTTTGATTAGGAAATGAGCCTGTTGAAAGTTGATTTCACAATTTCATCAATTCTTGTAATGTCTCATTGGTTTGTTACAATTAAAATATTTCAAAAAAAAAAAAGAGAGAGTTGGGACTTCACTTCTTGCAACGAAAGGAACTGAGTATGTGCTTTTGAATCATTACCATTTTGTAAAATGTGATATGTTTTTGTTTTATTTCAATTTTCACAAAGTACTTGTAATTTAATTATTTAGACATGATAGAATAAAAAATTCAGAACAAAATCTAAAAAAAAATATTATGATTTCACTTTTGAAAATACCATTGTTGTTTTTTCTTTGTTTACACGTTTATTTTTAATACTGCCACCAGCTTTTGGTTACATTGGCTCATATTGTACCAGAGATCTTGTTTACTTGCCTTTTATTCAAAGTCTTACTGTCACATTATTTGCTCCTGCATTTGCTACAGTTGCTAGAGCTGTTCTTGCAAGTAGACTACCAATTGTTTGGGCACTTTTAGATTTGTGAATTTTAATATGCACTGAAGTAGTAGTAGACTAGAAATTATAAATTAGATTCTCACCTAACTGTATCATGTTTTGTTGTACTTAAGAAGTTATATTAAAATGAAATATCAACATTAAAAATTGTAATCAACAGTTAAGACAAGACAGCAATTTTCAAATAGAATATTTAATGTATGATGTTTTGAAGTTACAAGTGTTGAGAGTTATTTAAAGGTCTAAGTATAACTTCCTGGAACTAGGCACTTCAGTCTGTTTATTCCATTTGTTAAGATTGTTTCACCACTAAATAATTTTACATTTACTTTTCTTAAGTGGTTTACAAAAAAAATTGTTGGTTAAAGAAAAAATAATTTAGATTCAAACATTATTCAACCTATAATGTATTCCAAAATTGTATTAAGAGATATCATTTGTAAAACAAACAAAAATTGTATAAATCTCCTAAAAGAAAATATTTGTGTGTAGTTTAACCAATAATTTTCCACCACAAGCATAAATTTATAACAAAGTATTTGTTAGTGTGTCTGATAAAACCAGTGACTTTGTAAAAAAAAAATTAGATAAAGTGACAAAAATAAGTGTCACAGTGGATAACAAACAATAAGGCGAAAAAATCTAAAGCTATTAAAAAAAAATCACAATGTGACCAATAATTATTTAATTAATCACTTCTGTTACTTAAAAGCCACAATTTTTAAAAAATAGGTTCCGTTTGATATGTAGATTATGTAAAGTTCATCTGTTTCTGTGGTCAATGATGTAGTAAGCTCATGAATCGTTTACTTTCACCACCAAAAATCAGATACCTATATGGACTTAAGATGCTGCGAAAATCCTAAAAAAAAAATAATTAAATATCTGCTTTCACAGAGTCAAGCTTAAATTCTGTCAGGTAGTTACATGATACACAATTAGACCACCATAAATTAACAGTGTTAAGAGAACAGTTTAAATTTAATTTTTTTTTTTTTTTTCATTATATGACTGGTTTTGTCAGACATCACTGAAACAATAATTGGTATGGTGGATTGTCATTCAACAAAATCAATTTATCAAGTACTAAAAAAAACATTTCAATAACTCTGAACAGGTAGTTGATAGAATGTAGACTTATCCATCTGTTTGACATCAATCTCCTTAAACTGGATACTTGGCTCTCTTGTAATTGTTTCTTCTTTCATTGACTCAGTTTCTGACAAAAAAAAGGGAAATAAATGAAGCTTCTAAATGTATAATAGAAAATAGATTTGTAATATCAACTATATTGTCACCTGATGTAAATTATTCTTTAATAAGAAAAGTGCTCCATTTGGGGATATACTTGAAGCATAAAATTAAAGGTTTTTCAATGGTCGATATTGCTACTTGCTTACCTTTCTAGGCAAACAAATTATTTGGGTTGAAAGTTAGTTTTTCTATATATATTCTATGCATTTTACAGAAATCTATTTTTAAATTGTTAGACAGTTATATATAAGCTGCAAGTTACAATGCAATTGATAAAGAGTAACATTCTGTACAAAAAACATGAAGGATCAAATCCTACTAAAGTGATCATTCCACTTTCACTGCCATGTATTTTACTCCAGCTGATGTATTTTTTTAGGCTATGAACTTGTTAAAGCTTAAATTTACAGTTTTATTGGGACTTAGTTGCATAAATAATTATAGGCATATAAAATTAACCTTTTCATATATTTATTTTTTTCTTTTACATTAACAGCTATAGTACATGATTTAAAATTAAACAATATTGAAACTTCTTAGGTCTACAACTAGATCTGTAGCTATATAGTTCACACAGACTGTGTAAATCTGCCACACTCCACTAATCATATGATTGGAATAATAATTTTAATAAATATTATTATTCATAGATCTTTTTTTTTTTTACAAATAATAGTAAATAGGGTCTATTCAAATATTGTATTTTTAACACAAGTTGACCAAAGTAAATTGCTGGCCAAATAGTTGAAGTTTTTACACATTAAAAAATTTGGAAGTAGATCTAGACCAGTAGAGTTGAAATCTAAGATATCTTAAATTCTCAGAGACCTACAATTACTACAACTAAAAATAATGAAATGTGGCTTGCAATGTATTAATATAATCTTTATTAGAGTCTCCAATAGAAATAGATTGACTAGATTTATGTCAGGCTTCATTTGCAAAGAGACTTTTGATCATCTCATACATAGAAATACAGTATAGATGAGAATTAATTAAGCACTAACCTAAATTCTCAAAATTTTTGTTTCATAACTTCAATTTGGGAAATTTGGGTAAAATTGAAACTATCACATGTACATTCTATACTTCAGCAACTTAGTTAGCCAAATGATCAGTTTATAGAAATAGTTTTTACATAACCGATATTTTTTTATAAAAATGTTTATCCTCTTAATGTTCCTTAATATTCCTTCCTTCAATATATATCAAATCATCAATCATTAATTTTAAATATGCTTTGAAGATAAGTCAGACAAAACTAAAACTTTGAAAAAAATGTCAAATAAATGTTTAATTGTTGAATATACAATGAAAATGAAACAGAAAATGAATTAACAATTGTCTTACCACTTCTTACTTTTTATGCGTTTGAAATTATTGTGTTAAAAATGAGGAGGCAAGGAAAAAAAAAAAATTCAAAGCAACTCTAACATTAAACCATTACAGTTCAATAATTATGAAACTGTCCACATTTCTTTGGATATTTTGACCAGATTTGTTTCCACTCTGTGGATCATTCAATATTTATTACAATTATTTCCTTTCAAGGCTTAAATATTAATTAAACATTTTATGAAAAGTATTTTTTAATAAGACTAAAGCATAGTTTAAATTAAATATTGGAGTTGACTAGTGGTATATGTGTCTAAAAAAAGTGGGAAAAATATTTCATTTTTTTAAACTCTTAACTCTTTCTCTCCTAACAGATGTTACCAATGTTGATTCCACCAGAATGTGGTAAATAATTTTGGAGAGAAAGAGTTAAATATCAATTTTTCACAACTAATTATATAATAAATAAAGTTGTCTACACTGTCAATTTTGACTGTATAAACACATGGAAAGGTCTAATGCCTGCATTACAAAAGGGAGGAAGAAAAACAAGTAAAAAATTAATTTTTTTTAATTTTTATTTTTTAAATATTGCTTATGTTGAGTGAAATGGCATCTATTATTTGGAATCAATCCTGTAATGAATTTTTAATAGCTCTAGACTAGCAATAATAAGTTTGTGCAATTGAAAATATTTTTTATTAATTGTTTTTGTTTAGTGGAACTTTTATGCTTATGCAGTGCACTATGGACAGATCGTTTTTGTGGAAGGTAGCTGGGGGAGATTTCCGTGCTGCCTTTTCAACAGCTTTTTTTTTAAAGTTGCCTGAGACTGAATTTGAACTCAAGGTCTCACATGTCTCCATAATGGAAGGCTGACATGTTAGCAACTTAGCTATTCAAGTACTTATAAAAATAGGTTTTATAGTCTAAAAACTCTTAAGCTTAAAATTGTTAGCGATTGACAAAAATCTCTATACAAGGCTTATCTTCTCTTAGCTTAGTATATTTCTTTTATGAAACAAATTAATATTTAATTATGACTGATTGATTAACTAATTAGCTAAATTTTTTTTTTGATTCATATAATATCATCAACAATGAATAACAGTACAAAGTTTCAACTTGATTCCAAAATGGGAAGCGGGAGAAATAACATGTACACAAATCCACAAAGACAGAGTTATGTAAGCTATGTAATAAAAGATTTGGCCAGCTGAGCTTCACCTACAAAAGCAAAGGACACAAACAATTTCAAGAAGATGTGGAAAACCCATCAGGTTGCAGGATAGGTAAGAAGCATTTAATAAAATCTTTATAGGAAAAATTGTACTTTCCAAACTCTTACCGAGTTCAGACTGCAGATCTGAGGTGACAGTTAAATGACTTGGCTCAGAAAAAAGTTTTTGGCTCAAGTCAGCTCTGCGTACACAGCGATCTCCAAGTGATGGCTTGATGCCAAATCTTTTTGGATCCTCTATCCTCTCCTGGCGGCGATGATCTATGTGATCATTTATAATTTTCTGAGCCTGCAAGGAGACAAAACACAAGCTTTTTTTTACCATTATCTCCTATAAAAAAATTGCTTTTACTGACTTATTATCTTTGATTTCTTTGCAAGACATTAATAAAAAATTGTATAATAATTTACTTAAACAATATGCAAGATAAATTCAGAATATTTCTTTTAATACTTTTATTGTAGCAGGTTAGTCATCAATGTGTATAAAACAAAAACATTTTAAAAAATTAAAAAAACACCGTTTAACAAATTGCTAATGCATATTTTGCAATTATGAATTTTAAGGGATTTCTCCAACATAATATAACTAAAGAAACAAAGGAAAGAGAAACATGCAGTTCTTTTACAGGCATGTGTGTTAGTAAGGAAAATTAGTTACACCGAGTATACATTTACAAAGTATGTGTGTGCACATAATACTAGTTAGTATGCTGATGATATGTTGAGTTGAGGTTCTAGGCCCACAAATAGGAACAGGGAACAATTTATGCATAGTATTAAGATTTCTTTTTTTTTACCTAATGAAATTCTTTTTTTTTAATATTGTAAAAGAATATATATGTTGTATACTTAATAGTATGACGTGAGGAAATTGAGAATTACAAAATGCTTTCAAATTCTGTTTGAAATTCTCTAAAAGAAACTACAAATTCATCTGGTGATCACTTTATGATATGCATTGAAAAGCACTAAGGGATGATGACTATAGAAATAATTTTTTATTGTCAACAAAGCAACCCAAATATACTGACCCTGTGAGCAGCCATTAACCCTTAAAATGCGTGTGGTATATTAGCCTCTAAACATCAGAATTGTAATTCCATTTGGTATGCAAACATTGTCAAACAGCTCAGCACTTTAAGGGTTAAACAGTTTTTATTTCAAATGAATATTTTTATATTCTTTTAGTTAAATCCAATTACTAACTGATCATATGTTATAAGTGATAACAACTGCATTCCTTTCAAATATAAACACCTACTAACAATGGACCTCATTCATCAATTGTAAACAAACAACATTTAGCCACTTTGTTGCACGTGGTTCTCTATCTCTTCTATACAAATTATGTAACCTGACAGTTTTTTTTCATTGTTTTATCAATATTATTAGGTGGCTAAATGTTGTTTGTTTACAATTGGTGAATGAGGTCCATTAATGAGCTTTCTATTCCAGAGAATTAATAAAATATTTGAATAATTGATAATCTTTTAAAGCGTGTACAATTCAAAAAGAAAGTGAAGATATATAATCAAGGAATATCTAAGTGCTGAAAGATGTATAAGATATCCATACCATTTAATCTCTCCTTATTCTAAATACTTCTTCTGCTTGAAAGTATCATTTTATCAATGATTCAATTCACCCAATTGTAGTCATTATAAAAATCTATGTTAATTTTTTTTAAATTGTATCATGCAGAACGTATACAAGTGCATATTAAATTATTTTCATTTTAAGTGCAGCAGTAAACACTCGATAATGATTAATAGCCAAACTACACAATCTCAACATAGTAACAAAACATCCAAATTTGTCAATTTCACACTACATGTAAATGTGAGAAATAGTATTTAAAAGCTTATTGAATTTTAAAAAAACAAACAAATATAAAAATCCCTTCTGCCAAAGAGCAGAAGTAAAATGGTGCTGTGTTCCCATGGTGCACTTTCTTACCTTTAGGATTGTTCTTTGAGCAAACCAGTCAGGCTATATTAGGGTTAATATTAGAGAGATCAATCAAAACTTACAACTTAAGCACAAAGTTACATAGTTCAACTGTATTAAATGTTATAAATTTGTGTGAAAATTTTTTTTTGTTATAAATAATCTTTAATATGTGTTAGCATTATTCTAAGTAGTTTTTGATATGTGTTAGTGTAAAAAATATATTTACATATTAACTTTAGGCTTTAAAAAACATCACCACCACAACAAATATATATAATTTTATTTATCTCTAAATTTAATATAATAATAATAAGCCTATGAGTAAGCTATCCACACTGGTCAACAAAATTAAATAGTGGTATAGTAGATATTTCTAATCATAATAAGCCTGCTAATATTTATCTCATGATGTATCTAAAAAAAAAATGTTCATAAGAATGAAAAAAAGAAACTTATAATCTTATTAAAATAAGTATTTAATTTGTTTAATAATAAAACAATGAAATACCAGAAATATGAGCTCAGTAATAAATATATATATATCATTACAATAATTTGTTAAATTCTCTACATGCTTTTAATAGGAGGATTTTTTTTTTCTGCATGTGGAAAAAGGCTTTTAGTGGGATTTAAAAATAATATATCTATGAGTTTGGCTTCAAATGTTTTATTAAAAGTAGGCCTATAGTTTAAATCAGACTCTAGGAGCATCAAAAAAAAAAGTAAAAAAACATTTCTGGCAGTAGTTGAAGAAACAAATGTTAAGTATAAAAACCTTATTTCAAAATGTTCATCTACATGTACTTAGAAACAAACATATTATTATGAAGTTAGTGATTAGTAATCAATATGAGCTTTTGAAAAGATTAAAACTATGTCTGCACAAATTATATCTTATATAAGTTGAGAATAAATTTTCAACTAAATTACTCAGTTTTTTCAATTATTACGATATTGAGACTACTCTTTCTAACTGCAGTATTTTTCTCAAAAGGCTTAATTTAATCAAAATTAACTTTGTTTGAAATACAGTAAACTCAAGGGAAATGGTATTCAACCAACTGTGTATTTGGTCAAGTCAGCACTCAAAGAGTTAGAAATGTTAGGTATCAAATGAAAACATTGCTATTAAAAAGTTCCTTAACACACATTTACCTTTGCTGTAGAAGTAATAATATTTTGGTCTGCCAATATTTCAGTGAGCCTCAAGTTGTTTTTAACTGCCTTAGAAGCTGTGGATCTGGCATGCATGGGCAGGCGCTGTTGATAAGCAAAGTCTGTGTAGTCTGTTTCAATTTCTGGCAAAATTTTCTTCACCCTACATAATGTTATTTTGTTTTGTTGCATTTTTTTGTTCAGAATAGAAAAAAATGCATCTTTTTATTTAATGTTGAATAGTGATATTTTATGATTAATACTATAAAAATAAACAGTTAAAGAAAAGTACAACAAATAAAGACAGAGTATTTACATTTTTTATTCCCCTGTTTGTTGGGTAGATTTTAAACTATTATATATTATTTATTTTACTAATTCTTACTTCCTAGCTACAACTATATTTTATCCTGTGTTGGTAATCTCTTTCTCTAAAAAAGGCTCATATATGTACTGTTTGTATATCATATCTAACTCTAGTCTTTGTTTTTATTGTTATGTCATTGTCACCTAACCCGAAATAAACAAAACAAATGACTCTTAAATTTTCACACCTGATTCCTTATTGTAAACTAGCTTAACCTAACACCTGATTCCTTATTGTAAACTAGCTTAACCTAACACCTGATTCCTTATTGTAAACTAGCTTAACCTAACACCTGATTCCTTATTGTAAACTAGCTTAACCTAACACCTGATTCCTTATTGTAAACTAGCTTAACCTAACACCTGATTATTTACCCTCCCTCCTTCTACCCTTCTCTTTGCCCTCCTTCCATTTCCTTCAATGTGTTTTGTGAACTAAAGAAAATGTAGTTGTAAGAATCAAATATCAAGGTATTGGTATCTATTGATATAAAAAATATTCCTTATGTAGGCCTACAAATGCTCCTCATATGATTACCATCATAATCATAATTTAATGTTAATGAAAATGATTAAGCAATGCTTATTCATTAGCCATAGGAGCCCTTGAATGCTGCCCATAAAAAATATTGGGCCTAAAAAATCTTATTTCTTTGTTTTTCACCAACAAGCCCATTGTAACTCACTTTTCCCAAATGAAGTTGATGACCTCCAACATTTCAGGATTATATTACAATTACTATTAAACCTATTGGGATGACCACATATTAGTCAAATATCATGTATAGTCTTTTAAATCAGCAATGTGGAAAACAGAGATAGAACATCTTACTTTTCAGGTACATACTAACCTTTTGTTGGTAAGAATTTCATACATGCTCTCCACCAGCTGAACTGCTGCGCCTTCTCTGCAGTGAATAGTTCCATCAACATCTTCCATTTTAATGTCAAAAGAATTTCTGAGAATAAACTGAAATGAGCAACCACCTTTACTTTTCCCTAAATAATGTCAGGTACCCATTAGAGCTGGTTTGACTCAGAGGCACCATAAAGATAAAAAAAAAATCCCAGTTTTCACCAGGATTCTAGCCTGTGACCCTCCGGTTTAGAAGCCAAGTGCATTACCACTCAACCACCATTACTATCTGAGTGAAGTATTTGTGTTGAAGCCAGATTTGACATTAAAAAAAATATTCAATTTTGCCCAATACCTGCTCTTTCATCGAGGAGCTCAGGGCAGTGAATACTAACTGTGAAGAGGCTGCAGACATTGCTGGAGACAGATTTCTATATGCTCAAATGGCAGGGGAGTATTTAAGTCTAAGCCAAAGTATATAAGATGTAAGCTTAAAAATTCTGAATGTACTGAAAATCTTGCGTTTGTTTGTTGTTTTTTTTCTATCAATTTTCAAACTTAACTATAGATGTTGAGATTCTTCTATTTTCATTTAAATAGTAGACGTTTATTGAATAAATAATAATTTACTTTTAAAAGCAGCAAAACTTTTTAGCATATATGCAAAAACTTACATTTTTCAGCAGGTACCAGTTCTTATTCTTTTGAGCCAAAGATTCTCCATTATAAAAAGAATGCATCTGAATCTCTTGAGGATAATACCAAGAAAATATTTCTGCTACTAAATATCCATTTGAAAAATCCCTATGAACAAAAAAGTAATTTAAAGCAGCTGTTACACATAATTAAATACAAGTCTTTTGATTGCAGTCTGCTTTTTCATTTACAAAGTGCACAATGTATAGAAGGTGAATAGAATATTATATAATGGAAATATGTCAACATGAATTGAGTATTTACAATGAAATATGTGTATTCTACATGCAAGTGTGTTCACAATAGACAAAGTGTTAAAAATTATATTGTTATGTGTTGTGGACATAACACCCTTCATATCTGAAGGAATATTACAAACTATTATACAACAAAACTCAAACTAAAAAAGAATTTGAAATTTGTATTATCTAGGTTTAAATTTATTCTATTATAATATAATAATATTAAAAATAAGTAAAATTATATAATAGAGTAGAGTTTAGAGACACACTTTCACTTTGTGACAGTCAAAATATAAAATGACTTATAGATAACTAAGTTATAGTAGTTGTACTTGTACTATTATTATATTATACTTATTAACTAACTTATACTAAAGTCCATAATATACACCTCACATTCTTAGTATTGTTGTAACATTGCCTTGCACCTGAAGCGAAGCGGGAAAGGATGTCGTTGGTTAAGTAGCAAAGGACTGGTATACTTAGTAGTAAGACTGAGGAAGCTGAAGGATGTTATGTGTTTACCCTAGTGAATAAACACAACTATTTATTTCCTGTTAAACTGTGTTGAGTTGCTTGCCTTTTCATTGAGTGCCTAACCTAGAGTTGCAACAATTGGTGTTGAAGTGGGATTTAGGCAGCTCAACGAAAGGAAAGAATGACAACGCTGAGGAAGCTAAATGAGCTGAGCTACAAACAGTTAGAAGAGGAGCTCCGAGCCAGGAAGCTGAGGATCTTCTGTTCCAGTGAAAAGATGAGAGAACGCCTTCAACAAGCCTTGCTGGAGGAAGATGAAGATCCGAACTCATATCTGTTCGAAGCACAACCAGAAATCAAAGAGCTCATGAGTGCCGTGATAGATCAGATGAACTCGTTCCAGGTACAGTTGGGTACGAAGCTGAAAGAGGTCAACGAGCAGATCTGTACCATGATAAAAAAGATAGGTACCATTACCTCGCTGAACAAGACTGATGAAATGGTTGATACCGTGATGAGCAAGACCGACGACCAGATGGCTACCATGTCAACAGAAATAAACAATCCGTTACTCAACGGAGACGCCGTTGATGGTAGCGCTGTCTATGACTGTAATAGCGAGCAGTGCAAGCTACAATGACATGAATCCTAACATTTGTTGTGACAGCGCTGAGCATAGATCTGATCATGTTATCGTGATTCCTGCCTACACTCGGACATTCAGCAAGAAGTGTGCTGACTGGACCGCCTCAAAAAGAGAGTGCGAGCACAGGAAGACCTATCAACAAAGTATTTGTCCTGATACCAGTATCAGCAAGAGAAGTGCTTATGGCGGTGCAGCAGATGGACACATAGGACGTTGCAAACATACCCCACAGATATGTCTTTCAGACAAGCTTGAAGATTATTTCGTGTTTGACAACCTGGCCTCCTGGGGGCCTACGGCAAATCAAGAAAGCCTGCTGGAGCAACATGTAAGACAAATGGTCTTGATGACCTATGCCATGACATCCACTGCCTCGCTTCTTGCCATGAGGCTGCCGTCTGGGTTGACTAAGAGAAAGGCCAGACAACGAAAACGACGTCCCCTTAACAGATGAATAGGAGCAGAAGGAGAAAGCCGCACCTGCAGAGAGCAGTGTGGATTGCTTTGTGGGGAGCACGATCCATGCAATCTGTGATTCCCACTGACCGACCTCCACCTGCACTGACCAACCATAAACATGTTTCTTTTCAGGACGAAAAGACTAAGGTGGGGGTAGTGTTGTAACCCTGCCTTGCATCAGTGCTTGAGATGCGCACTAGCGCACTGTTGAAAGTAAACAGGAAGACGCTAGGATAGAGAGAATAACAGTGCATCAGGGATTGTGAAGAGTCTGAATGTTTGGGAAACTAAGAGACCAACTTTTGTGCTGCTTGAAGGTTGTAGTAGGGACCTGCAGCAAAGCAGGCAAGGCTGTCATTGGTCTGCATTCGGGTTAAGTAGCAAAGGACTGTTATACTTAGTAGTAAGACTCTGAGGAAGCTGAAGGATGTTATGTGTTTACCCTAAAGAATAAACACAACTATTTATTTCCTGTTAAACTGTGTTGATTTTCCTGCCTTTTTCGTTGAGTGCCTAAACTAGAGTTGCAACAGTATTATAATTATTATTATATATCAGATAGATCTAATTAGACTAATTATTAGTACTTATTATTATTCTGGTACTGGATTGGGTCACAAAAGAAGCCTACTCTAACGCAGGGAAAGGAATCCAATGGACTCTCACACAAAAGCTGGAAGATCTGGAATTCGCTGATGACATAGCCCTATTATCACACAGACTACAGGATATGCAAGAAAAGGTCACAGCTTTAAGCGAAGTAGGAAAAAGAGTAGGCCTCAAAATAAACCACCAAAAAACTAAAGTACTTAAAGTAAACAATAAACAAAGTGGAGACATAGTATTGAATTCTCAGACAATAGACCAAGTAGAAAATTTTATATACCTTGGGAGTGTAGTCAGTATATCAGGTGGAACAGATGAAGACATTAAACGCCGTATAAATCTAGCAAGCACGTCAGACATTTACACAGCTAAAACCAACCTGGAAATCTCCTTACATCTCAAACAAGACTAAACTAAGAATCTTTAACTCTAATGTCAAGGCTGTCCTACTGTATGGTTCTGAAACATGGAGAACAACTGAAGCCACAACAAAAAAAAATACAAACCTTCATCAACAGATGCCTGAGAAATATCCTAAAAATACACTGGTATGACAAAGTAGAAAACACCAAACTGTGGGAGATGAGTGGACAGAAAAATATAGAAGTGCAGATCTTAGAGAGGAAGTGGAGATGGATTGGTCACACCCTTAGAAAAGATACCAGCAACAGAGCTAGGCAGGCCTTAGAGTGGAACCCCCAGGGAACAAGACGCAGAGGAAGACCAAAAAGAACATGGCGACGCAGTGTACTTGAAGAAGCAGAGAAGACCGGGAAGAGCTGGGACACCATAAGCAAGAGACAGTGGAGAGTGGCGTGTTTTTGTCGAGGCCCTATGTTCCATGAGGAACTCAAAGGAGTGATGATGATGATTATTATTAGTAGTACTATTTAATATGTATTATATTTATACTAGAGTCTATAACATGAAATTATCATTATGTCACTTATGTATGACGTTCGTTAATATTTATATATTATGACTATGAAGTAATAAATTATGTCTTATAATTATATTATTCTCTACTATAAGTAGTATAAGTATAAGACATAAGTCATGATAAGTCTAAGTCTACTCTTAGACTTAGAGTTAGACTTAGTTAGAGTCTTAGAGTTAGACTGTTAGACTTAGTTAGAGTTTAGAGTAGAGTCTTTTAGACTTTTTATTTTACCATTTTGGATTTCGGATTTGCGTAGTAAGGTCAAGACTTTGAAGCCATTTTAAAATATCTCTGGTAAGTCCAGACATTCTTTTCTTTTTCACTATTATTAAATCTAGATCTATAGATCTACTTTTTATGAATTTAGGTTTAACCTAGTTGATAATGTTTTTATTATTTTCTAGTTATCTTATATATTTGATCGGCTTAGCCGGATGTGACCTTTTCGTTGCTATAAACATTTTATATAAGCGCAGAAAATAAAAAAGTGTCATTTAAAATGATTTATTTGACAATATTTTTATTTCCCTTTTCATTTTGATCTATCTAGATCAGAATTACCATTTAAATCTAGATTATACTCTAGATTTAGTATCTAAAAAATCCAATGCTTTATTTTTTTAGAACTTAGATTAGACAAATCCAGATAAAATCTAGATCTAGTTCTATTTGAATCTTGTATCTTCCATGTGTGAAGTTTTAAGCAATACCGGAAATGACTTCTGTACCTATTCTAGTCTAGTTTCGCTTTCACATGCGATCTTGAAGTTGAAGGTGCAAACAAAAATTGTCAATAATCAAAGAAAACTTTTGACAAGTATGATTATGATGAGTAGATCTACGTCTTGACCGGTCATCTAGTATTAAACTTAACTATTACCCTTAACTACTAATTTAGAAGTATTAAGGATGATAGAGTCTATTAATTAGATCTAGATCTAGTCACCTGGTTCTTCTCTTTTAAAAAAAAAATTAATCAATTAATCACTAAGGACGAAGCCTTAGACTTAGGCCTTAGCCTGCCTAAGCCTTCTTAATTCTTACTAACTAAAGTCTTAGTCTTAGAGTAAGACTTAGATGATTTTAGATAATTAGATCTAGATTGACTAGATCTATGTTGTTACGATCTCTCCTATTCAGGCCTTCTATAATCACTGCTAAACACAACACAATTCAATACATCAACACATCAAGTTCATCAAGAACTTGACAACAAGGCTTCAAATAATCTGGTACTTTAATAATGGTCAAATCAAACAGCCAATACGACACAATTGGCAACACAATCAACTGCTACAACGTTAGACCATATATCACTGTACTAAACTCATAACTCTACTGTCTCTTCCTGGACTCGTACGTTTCACTGGAGGACTGCACCAGGACTGACTTCATGGCTGACTAAGTCCCGGTTTCAACGCTCTTTGGTCTTGAACTGCCGCTTTCCTACACACTGTGTCTCTGGTCTGCGCAGGCTTATGATCAGATGACCATAACACGGGCGCTATTCAAATGCAAAGTTCAAGCCAGTACTGTCCCTTGCCTTTCAATATAGCACGCTAAACTGTATTGCTGGCCTGTGTCACAAATGTCAGCTGATCACACACAGTTAACCCTTTTGCGTCGCTAATAGGGTTATAACAATATTATTATTATAGTTGCTCTAAGTAAGAATGTCTCCATAATAGTCTATAATGTAGCTATCTCTAGACTAGAATTAGTCAAACACACAATAGTCCAGTCCAGTGATTCAGTGACAATAAGTAGTAGTAGACTCTAAGCCACTCTAATATATAATTATTGTCAATAATTTTTATGACATCAGTGATATTGACTATTGTCAATATTGACATTTTATTGAAAATATGTAAACTCTAGGCCCCTTTACTGGCTATACTATATAAATATATATATAGATTATAATAAATTATCGATATAGACCTTGATCTATAATAATATAATAGTGATGTGGCTGCTACAGCTAGATCTAATTCAGTAAGTGGCAAAGTCTAAGACTAAGAGTTTGAATCTTGGTAAAGTTTGGGGATTTTTGGAGTCCACCCAAGTTTAATAGGTACCTGTGTTGAAATAAAGGTGGTTGGTCATTGTGCTGGCCACATAACACCCAAGTTAACAATATGCACTAGAAACAGATTTGCTTTACATCATCTGCCACCATAGGTCATAATGCCTGAAAGAGGTACCTTTATACAAATTATATATGTGTACACCATTTTTGTTTCAATTAAATGAAGGTACCATTTGTTTGTAAAAAAAATGTTTTACATGTTTAAATTGTTCCTTCAGAGATGAAGATATTTACTTCCCTGGCAGTGGGCAGGGTATGAACATTAGTCCAGCACGCATACCACAGGAGCAGGCAGCCATCCATCTCTGCTGCTTGCCTGTGTCATCTTCTTGACCAGATGTTTTCTTCTTCTTCTCCCTAACAAATATATATATATGTGGTATTGTGTTATTGAAGACAGGCTTAGAAGACGGAAAGAAAACTTAAAAACAAACCAACAGCGAACAACTGCTTTGTCTGCATGAAATGTGGGGAAATATGTAGTTTGCAACTGGGTCTGCGTAGTCATGTGAAATACTGCACTCATCCCTTATCTTCGGAATCAAAGACATTGCCACTATTTTTATGTTATATATAGTTCATTTAGGTACCATGTATGGAACAAACTGAACATAAGAATAGCATATCTCATCCTTTTTATCATCATAAATTTCATGTGCTTGTTTTTTTTTTTTTACTTCTTTATTTACCATACTAAAGTACTCTATTCATTTTTTTTTATCATTTTATATGTGATCTTGACATTTTTAATTTAAGGTTGATTTATTCACAAAGCAAGCCAAAACAATGTCATCATAGTGTTTTAAGAAAAAGAATGAATAGCTCTTCTGTGATAATGAAATCAGTTCATCGTATCGGGTCATCACTTTTGTATTCAATATGTTTACGAACATCATTGTTAAGTCAAGACCATACACCTTTCTGGCTCTGTGCTAATTCTCTTCATCAATCTTTGCCACTTCAAGCTGATGGTGACTCCAACTCTGATGGGTTATTTAAATCAAACACTTTAAAAAAGACTGGCTATGCCAAATACCAGCAATCACTCCTTGATGTCAGCAAGTTGTTAGGTAACACAGAGGGCATGCAAGATGTTGATGAACTTTTTGATAGGCTAATAGCAAAGGAAAGAGCAAGCTTAGCAAGAGCAATAACTCTTGTTGAGTCTACTCACCGGGAGAAACAGAGAAAAGCCCAGTATTTATTAACAAAGGTACTAAAACATATGAAAGGGGAAGATCTATATTCTCTTAAAGGACCAAGATCTTTCAGAATAGGTGAGTACTTAAATGATGTCAATAAAAAAAAAATTGCCAGTTTCTCTTACGGCTGTATTAGTTTGTTTGTGGAAAAAGTATTAGATGAATGTAGGAATTGACTTTATTATTTTTATGAAATTTTTCATGTTATTTTTATGAAATTTTTCAATACATTGTTACGAGTGACTGAGTGGGTGGAAGGAGTGTTTGCACTGAAGTAAGGGAGTTAAGATATTAGCATGCCGCTATAATAAAGGGGTACAAATGATGAATGGTAGGTAGTGTATATGCCCAATTTGGTTTCCTTTCTAAATCCTGTCTTAGCTTGTCTGAAGTGTAAAAGAAAATGAAAGCTTAGTCCTCCAAACAGATAAGGGAAAGATAGGTCACATGTTGTCCACACTAAACCTGAGATAATATTAGTCTGCACTTTATGGACCAACTTGTTTCAGTAATAATCCTCAACAATTTGTTTTAAAACCTTTTTTATACTCTAGTTTAATTGTGTATTATTCTTGTTTACTTGTAGGTCTTTCGGGTCCACCTGGATCAGGAAAAAGCACTTTTATTGAAACTTTTGGTAAATTTCTGACAGGTTTGGGACACAGAGTTGCAGTTCTTGCTGTTGACCCTTCCTCTTCAGCTAGTGGAGGTGACAAAAAAAACCTCTTTACTTGTTTTTAAAGTGAATATAAATAAATTAAATATATACATAATTGTGTACATTTTTTACTGTACATGTATAGTAAACAAAAAAATTTTTAATTTCATTTTTTTTTTCCTTTTCAGAATTTTATCTTAAACAAGAATTGTAACAGTTAATATACCATTATGGTAACTCTTAATGGAATTCTTTTTTAATATTTACTTTACAACGCTTTGTTATAGGATCATTGCTGGGAGATAAAACTAGAATGCCAGAACTTTCCCGTGATATGTCCGCCTTCATTCGTCCATCACCTTCCTGCGGCTCCCTGGGTGGAGTAACAAGAACCACTAATGAGGCAATAGTGCTGTGTGAGGGAGGCGGTTTCAACATTATCTTAGTGGAAACTGTTGGTAACCATGTAATCATTGGCTATGTTTGTTGTTTCATAATGTCCATGAAATAAGAAAGGATATATCAATGTTAAATAAATATGGTACATATTAATTATTCACTGCCTCAGATGAATTCTAATTGGCAGTTAGCCTCCCATAGTCTCCTGGCTAGGAACTCTGTTGTTCAGATAGTATCTAATAGCTCTCATACTGGTCAAGTGACAGTGCAGATAGTTTTCCCCTCAACTCTATGAGCTGCGGATACTTGTACAAGACATATACCACTGTTTCCTCTGACTTCCTGATATGTCAGGCATCTTTAATCATTGGCCAAAGAAACAGATGATCCTAACATCATCTGTCCTATAGATCGCAAGGCCTGAAACTGGAACTTTACTTTTTTTTTATTCAAAGATATGGCTGAATATTTGGGTTTTGTTTCCTTAGATGATTGTACGTGTTATTTCTCCCACACCCATTCGTGGATCAAGTTTGAACCTTTAAAAATTATTTATTATGCCTATTGTGTCTAATCAATATAAAAAAAATCCCCAATCATTCAATTAATTATTTGTAATTAATTATTTTAAGTAGAGTCTCATAAATAGATGATAATAACTTTATTTCAGATAATGTAAGACTGATTCTTGGTGTATCTTCTATTAAATCTCCTCTATACACATAACTATTTTATATCCAGTAATACCCTTAGATTTTGTTGCTTTCTTTTTTTAATAATCTTTTGTGAACTGGGTTGATTTTTGTTTTTGCATCAAGTAGTACGTTTTTGTTGTCTTATTTATATGGTTTTACATCTACAAATTTGTATTATTATTTTTATTACCTTTAAGAATAGGCTTATTTATGTTGGAATCCAACTTTAATATGATTTTACCTTCCATTGCAGGTGTTGGTCAGTCAGAATTTGCTGTAGCTGATATGGTGGATATGTTTTGTCTCCTCATACCTCCAGCAGGTGGAGATGAACTGCAAGGTATGTGAAACCAAAAAAAAAGTGATAACCTACTTTTTTGTGTGCAGGTTTCTTTTTCAGTCTACTATTTTATGTATGCCTACCAGTCAGGTAATTGATCTGAAGATACAACTCATTCATCTCTCAAAGATTGAAATTTGTGAGTGTATAAAGACTAGATTTAATTACATTGAGTTACTTTACTCTATATTTCAGTTCCACCAAAACACTTGGTGAGATGTTCATGCTCTCCTACTTTTTCTTTCATTTGTCCACAGGGCATTGGCTTCCAGCAGCCTGTTTATAGATGCTATCTAATGTGTCTATCTGCTATTGTTGCATACACAATGAACACAGATTTATCAGTCTGTTCTATTTTCAGTGTGCATGGTATCAGTTAAAGGAGCATGAGACATTGAGATAAAAAAAAATTATAAAAGCAAAAAAAAAATCCCTATAATCCCATGGTGGTGGTAAATTGCAATAATATTTGAATTTTTTTTCTTTACATAGATAACTTGTAACAGACACACATAGTGCCAAAGTAGTTTCAGAAATTATGTTTTAAAATAGGTTATATGTATGTATTAACTCTTAAAAACCGGAATTTTTTTTTCCCCACAATTTTTATCACATATGCCTTTTTATAAACGTCATACTGTTTTTTCTGTTTGTTAAAACATAGACATGTTATATAAAATTTTGTTGGAAATTGAATGTACTACAAGATAATTTATCTTTCAATGTTATAGAGAGTCACTGGGAAAAAAAAATTAGGTGATTTCAGAGATGAAAAATTATTTTTTTTTAATTTGATCTTTAAAAACTGACTTTCCCAAGTAAAAAAAGAATATTCCAACAGTCCTCAATCATTATTATTGTATGAAATATTAAACTCTATCCAATTATCTATTTAAAAAACATAACTTTGTCAAACTTGATCAATATTTACACTTTTAGTGTGGTTTCTTTCTAGATCTACTAGGGCCTGGCTGGGGCGACGCCCCCTTTCATTTACTACTTTTACTAGATCTAGGGATGAATAATTCACTATCAGATTCGCTTGAGTCTGAAAATCGCTTTCATGATAACTTTCTAGCTCTAGAATCTCTATCTAACTCTAAGTCGCTCATGTCACTATCATTCATATCTAAAAAGATATTTAGAGCCTGATCAGCAGTAAAACGGCAAGAAGGCCTGTCAGCCATGATGTCTGATGCAAAAAAAAGAAAAATTCACTAGTCACTTACAAAAAAAAATATTTAGAACAATAAAAAACAGCTTAGATCAACAAAGTATCAGAAGGAAAAAACTTTCAAAATGGCCGCTCTAGCGTTTCCTTAAACCATTTAAGGGGTTAAAAACATGGATTAGAAAAGAAAAAGAAGTAAAGAGGGAAATAGTGATCGGACGCTGGAAGCGTCATTACGTTATCATGGCCAGGAGACTGGACGCTGTCAGCGTCATTGCGGTCTTGAAGAGTTAAAGTATTTAAATTTTACTGGTTAATCATTGCTTTTTGTAAATAATATTTTAACAATTGAAATGATATGCAAAGTGTCATGCGCATCTAGAGTTGCTTCTTGTGTGATGTTTTCTTTTATGCACCATAATGGTTTGTGCGCTAGTTCCTTGATGTCATTGCTTCATTGCTTCTGTTGTGTTTTTGCTGATGGAGGATCTTTGATGGAGCTTTCTTTTGTTGTTTTTATCCCCAGTATTCCCACCTGACATATAGGACATAATTATCTTTTCTTTTAAAGTAATCTCTGTAATAGTAATTTATAAGATATAAGATTTCCCTTGAGAGCCATTCTAAATAGTAAACTGTCATTTTAATTCTTTGTTTACAACTTTATCAGATGTTTCAATAAGTCTGTTGACATAAAAGTCTTGGTTTGAGCAATACTGAAATATTAAATTAAATTGGGAAATAAAAATAAAAAATCTATATCCTTTATGTGTAGATTGCAATTCCAATCTTCATCTTTTTCTTTAGGTATTAAGAAAGGGATTGTTGAAGTCGCAGACCTTGTTGTCATCACTAAAAGCGATGGGGACCTCCTACCAGCAGCCCGCAGAATACAAACAGAATACTCTAGCGCACTTAGGCTTATGAGGTCACGGTCAAAAGCATGGAGGCCAAAAGTAATTTTTTTCTCATTTTGTGTATTTGAAGCATTTGCGGTGTGTGATATGGTTGTTATATGTATTTGAAAATATATGACAAATTTTGTTAAAATGTATATTAGCTAAATAAATAATAATAAAATTTATTGTCTCTTATAATTCTATAGGTGACAAAAGTTTCAGCTCTTGAAAAGACTGGAATCTCCGAGCTCTGGGAAATGATGCAAGATTTTCGAGAGAGCACTTTGCTTTGTGGGGAACTTTTGAGCCGCAGGGAAAGGCAACTGAAGCTTTGGCTATGGAATCACATAAGGGACCACATCATGGGCAGGTTTGAGCGTCAGCCCAAAGTGAAGAGCATGCTTCCTGTGTTAGAGGATCTAGTAGTCAAAGGGCATGTCACCCCTGGACTGGCTGCTGACTATATGCTACAACAGGTTGATCTTGTAGATGACTTATGACAAGTAGTTTCATCTATAGACATTTGATAGACATTGTGTGCTTTTTAAAAAGCACTCTTTGAGTCAATAACTACAACTTACTTGTTATACTCAGGAATCAGAATGTAAACATTTCCTCACAAGAAGCTGCAATATTATACAAGAAAAAAAATGGAGGATTTCTTGAGATTGAGAAATTTTAAACTAATTACAACTCTTTAACTTTCATAAGCCATATAATAATCTAGTTGAATTTTTTTTTAAACAGCTTTATTCCATTAATGTTTGTCATCTTCAATGTACAAAGGTGAAGGTCTACCGATTGTGACTTTATTTATTAGAATTACAAATTATATTGTAATATTTATTGTTGACTTAAGTCCATGATAGTTAAAGCTCATTTAATGCTTCCGCCTATCATAGAACCAACCTGTTTAATCAGTTACTATGAGTATTATTGAAGCATTTATAATCCCAGATGTATATGTGGTTTTATTTTATTTAGCATTTTTATGGATACTGTATTCATATCTGTTTATTAATTTAAGTTTAAAGAAAGTAGTACATTTTCTGTTTGATATTTATTAAGATACCAGGTATCACAATACTGACCATTTTGTTGAAAAAAATGAAAAAATGTTTAATTAATTTGGTTTTATCATAATATACAGGAAGGAAGATTATTCAAAAATATTTATTAAGTCTTAGATATTTCTTTTTTCAAACACCATTATAATACAAACATAATGTATTCTTTTTTTTATTCATTTTTTTCTACCTTTCTGTCAGTGATTGTAGAATATCTAACATGTATGTAATATATATAAAAGAAACAAGAAAATATTTTTAAAAAATACTTATTTAAAAAAACAAAGCTTATATTAAGCATAGTTGTACCATTTAGTTAGAATCAGTCATGTAATTAAATTTGTTATACATCTAGACTAACAATAAAAAGCATTTATAAAAATATTTTATTAGTGGGAATGACCTGAATTCAAAGTCATGGCTCAAACTTTCTCAGGCCAACACAGTAACCACTCTGCTAGTGGAGAGCCTATGAACATGAAAGATTGTACAGTTATCTATTGTTTCTATGATCTCATCCTATTCGTTCATGTGTTCACTAAGATTCAGACAACAACCAATAAAGGGGACTAATTCAGCTTATACCACCACTTTAGTCAAGTACAATTTCTTTCCCTTGTTCAAGATACCAAACAAAATAATTAATTACCAATAGTTAATTAACTAATTGGTTAACTTTTTTTATTGATTCTTGTGTTGTCAGATAAAAGAACTAATTGTGCAAAATTTCAGCTTATCCGAGAAATAATGTGTACAAACTTTTTACAAGACAAATAGACAGAGAGAGTGAGATGATATAAGCTTTGTAAAAAGTATTTTGCTTTTCTGGTTTTTAACATATCTTTAACTTACTCTGTTGTATTAACCCATTGAGACCTAAACACTATTCCAAATATCTTTTGTTAAAAATAACTAAAGCAATATTTAGTTTTACTAAATGATAATACAGCTTGATCAGAGCTTTAAAAATAAATGATTATTCTGATTGATATTTCATAGCTTAGCCAACATGATTCCAATGTTTTGCAATAGACATTTTTAATGAGAAGAGTTTGCTATAAGTAATAATAAAATGAAATGATTAAAATAGAATAATGGACATAGCTATGTCTTTTAAAGTAAAGCTAAATAAAAGAAAAAATTATTTACTTTTTTTTTTTTTGGATGAAACGACTTAGCACTATTTACTTTTCATCCTGGGACCTTGATGATACTGAAATGGCTGGATAGACAAGGAAGCCAACAAGGTAAATATCTAGCATTCAAAACTTTAAATGAACTACCTGGTACTTCAACACAAATGTAGTTAGATTTTATTACAGGAACAGCTGTAACGTCCATACTGGTACATTTCAAACTTAGTCGCAACTGTGCAGGTCGATTCGTCAATGCCAGTGTTACTATCAATGTACTATTTAGGATCACGGTTGAATGGCGTGTGGCGCTTGACTAAAAACTAGAGAGCTGATCACCCACCCACCCGTTTCGTAGTTTATTTAGGATTGATGGCATTTTGGGTGAGATCGTTAAAACCTAGTGTACACCAGCAATAACATTGGGCGCAAGTCTCGCAATTTCTTCTTTTAAAATTGTGTTTTTGAGTCCTGTGCGATGCCCCCATCAATCTTATTTGCCCATGCCTTAGGCCGACCCTTTCCTGTTGTTGGTGTCTTTATCCAGTAGCACATCATTAGAAATGATGGAGCCAACAATGAACTTGTCGGGACAATATTGAATGTCAGGATATTCCTCTCCCCCCCCCCTCGCTTCTTATAGAGGAGAGGAGAACACCTGGCAGCAACTGGTGTCCCCAAAAGACAGCTGGAGATCTCTTGCAAAAGACCTCACTGGAAAGACAAGGGCTTTGATTGCAGCGTAGCCACGTTGCTACATTGCTATAGGCTGCCTTTATTTTATACTTAGAAGACAATGTCCTATCTTTGGCACCTATATAATTTGATCAACCCACACCAAGTTATAAATGCATTATAGCTCAGTTCCATTCATCAGATGCGCTAGGTCAGACACATCAAGTATGAGAGAAGATCGAGTGCCAATTGCGATTTTTTTTTTACGAGAGGTCAGCGTAAAAAATGTGCCCACTGGAAGTGCTATGAAGATCAAATCAGGGCCAGGGACATTGTACCCTCACTGGCATAATGGAAAGAAGCTGGTAGCAGATGGCCTCTGAAAGAGAGGGCTGGAGAGTTCTCACGAGAGTCTCGGACACACATTTGAGACTCAATGAAGAGCCTTTATGTCGGAGAGGCACTGGCGGCAGGGCTGGATGTTATAAGGGAGGGCAGGCCGGGCTACTGCCCAGGTGACTCCACAAGAGAAAAGCCCGCATAAAAAAAAAAGAGATTACAAAAATATCCGAAATTTGACAGGTTAGAAACTTTAACATTTTATCATTTCAGACATTTTTATGGTTAGCAATAGCCTACTTTCGTGGTTAAAGAAGTGTCCGCTTATAGCATGCTCGTAACATGTACGGCAGTATGTCAACACAATGCCTTAATTACCCTCCACAAACTTAAAAATAAACAAACAAACACTAAAATACGATTACGATTATTATTTAAAAGAAAATGAGATTATATTTAGAAGCCTACTCCACTTGTTTAAATCAACGGGCGCTTAATAATTTTCTTCATTATAGCCTATATTATGTCTTCTTAACTATGTCTTGCTTTTAGATATAAATATTTTTATAAATAAGTGGAGCTTTATTAGAGCTTTCGATAAGTGTAGGGGCCTCCACGCTTAAATCCAGCCCGGTGGTCAACATGCGCCTGGCCTTCATTAGATGAGGCAAAAACATGAAGGTCGCAACTGGGTTTTGCGAAGTTATGCGGCACCTTCGACACGGAGGTCACGAGTTATGTGAAATAGGCCTACTGCATACTTCATCGGAATAGAAGCAGGCGGCCGTATGACTTGCGGGATGCCTGTGAGGCCCGTCTTCTGGTACATAGCAAAATTATAGTCTAACATTTTGCAAATGAAATTAAGTAAGCAAACAAAATGATTTGTCAAAAAAAAAAATTGATTAATTAAAGTGTCATGCAGTGGCGTCACTGGGGGGGGGGGGTGCGGGCCGCACCGGGTACACCCACCCGTGGGTGACACGCCCAAGTGGGAAAATGCACTTTTTCAAAATGCAACTTTTAAAAGTTACTACCTCAAATGCCTCTCACAGTTTAGTGTCAACATGTCCCAAACCTTCTTAATTTAATTCTATAAGACGGCTCTTGCTTTCCAATCCGACATGCAAGACCATGATTGCATCTCCATCGTTTGAGATAACACTGCCTAAATAGGTTAACTTTTTCTATTTGTTCAAGATTTTTACATGGGGGTAATGGATAACCTGCATTCAATATGCATAACTTTGACGGCGTCATTAACCGTCATCTTATGTATACATTTTAATTGTATTGAATCAAAGTAATGCTATGTCGTCTGCAAAATCCAACCCGCTTGGGTTTAATGTATTTTTATGACAACGTCAATTGCTACAAGAAAGAGAAATGGGGATAAGATACACCCTAACCTCATATCCGTCTCGATGTTGAAGAATTACACCATCTGTTGTGACACAACAGCTTGATTTGCTCTAGACATGTCTCTAAATTTGAACAAATTGTTGAGAGATGCCTTATTCTCATACTATTTTCCAGGGTGATTCCAATGGACGCTATCAATCCTTTTTTTTTAAATCCACAAAACTGATCAACATCCTTTGTTGGTATTGCAGGCTTTGCTCAATGATGTTTCGCAGGACGAAGGCCCTTAAACCTGTTCTGTGCTTGATTTGCCTTTCAGGAAGCAGCTGAGAAACACTAGTAGGCCTATAATATAAAATCTTTTCTGTAAGGAGCTTCTAAATAATCTTAAATACAAAATGTTCTACTTGAGGTTTCTCAATTTTATAATTGTAAATTTTTAATTTATGTAGATCTATCAACTTCGGATAAAATGTCAAAAACAAAGATATTTTAAAATAGAATCGAAAACTATTCTAGGGTGAAACCAATCAATTAATTAGCTTAAAGTTTTATTGTTCAACAAAAAGAAACAAAATAAACAAGAGTTAATTGCTTTAAAATTTTTAGGGGGGGGGTATTTTTTTCCCTTGGGGGGGGGGGGGACACGCCAAGCTTACCGCACCGGGTGACACCGACCCAAGTGACGCCACTTGTTCCTTTTTTTTTGTTATAAAGTTGTCAGTATTGAAAAAAAACTTTTTTTTCTTTTGTGGCGACCCATTTCGTACCGCCCCACCGGGCATTTGCCTATATAGTCAGTCCGCCCCTGGTGCAAAATTTTAACTTGATCCGAGGATGTGTGTGGGAGAAATAACGTGTGAAACTTTTTACAATACAGAGTAAGCTGATATCAGCTTTACAAAAATTGTTTCAAAAAATATATATATACAAATGCTCCTTCTTCCCGAGTGCTATTACTACTATTAGTAGTATTAGTCAAGCATGGAATGGGTTGCTTGAGCCAGCCAGGAAAACCAGTGACTAAGAGGCATGACTCTTAGGACGTAGGCCTAATCATCTTTTTTTTTTTTTTTTTGAAGTAACGTCTGTATTTTATAAGATAAGATAAGATTATAAAAACAAAAGTTTATTTTGCGAGATGCGCACAATGTGCATGAATGAAGCTCTTTAATGTAATAAAACAAGAACATCAGCATGACAGCAGTAGATAAATCACAATTGCTAATCTTGACCCAAATGTTGATAAAAGCTCATTTCATTTGTGCCCCTTCTGTACGAGCAGCTGTTCAACAGTTCAGAAGCTACGCGGCACAAAAGATGGTGGGTTCATTTATTTTGTAGAGTTTTTATAGTCTAGATCTAGTTAGTTTATCTAGATCTCTAAACTAATACTACCGTAATACTATTATAATTATACTAGATCTTTAGACTATAGAGTATAACAGTATAGTTGAGTTGAGTATGGTATAGTTACGTGTTATAGTAGTATAGTCATAGTCTTGACTATAACTAGATTTTACTAGATCTAGACTAGACCTATGAGTATGAGTACTATGAGTAGACTATAAGTAGTATAACTTTTTAGTATAAGTATGACTATGAGTATTCATTGTCTATTGACTTGAGTTATGACTATTATGAGTATGATCTAGTCTAGACTCTACCAGAATTTTTCAATACATACACACACTTAATTAAATATGCCTGGATTTAATTGATTTTTTTTTAATGTTTTAAATTTATGATTAAAATTCAAATTTAAGATCAAATAGAAAATAATGATGTCACATTGAAGTGGTCCACACAGAACAGGGTAATTTAAAGTTTACCCGTTCCTGTGTCGTACTAAGTCTAAAGTCTAAATCTAATCTAAATTTAAATCTTAGAGTTTGAAAATAAAAAAATAGAATCTAGATCTAGGTACTTCAATACAAATTTCAAAATAATCACAATGCAATGTGAATGGAACCTATTTTATTAATAGATCTAGTTAGATAGAGCTTGAGTTGAGAAATGCTTTCCAATGATACCAATTTTATATTGCCGAGTTAATTGTGAGGGAAGTTATTACATTTTTAGTGGCCAAAAGTTTGCCTTCTTTAGCCTTTGTAAAGCAAAAAAAAATCTGTGACCGAAACAACTGACAGTTGAACTTTAATTAACTGTATTATAAAAAGTCTTAAAGATATGGGGTTGAAACTTCACACTTTTTCATTAACCTGTATTCTGTTAAAATAAATTTAAAAAATAAAACCCAGCAATAAAATCTTTGAAAAAAGTGAATTAATATATAAAAAAGGTCTTCGACAAAAAATTTAAAAATATATGTGATTTTGTCATCATATGAACCCAAAATATCACAAATAAAACAAATCAGAGATCTGTAGTGTGTTTTATTTTGTTTAATTATAATTCTACTGTATTTAAATAGCTATTTATATGCATCAGACATAGATAATTTTTATAAATTATAAATGAAAATAGCACTGCGCAGAAAAATATTTGCTAAAATTTAATGACTATAAGTTTAATAAATTTAATAAAAAAACAGTTTAAACCTTTTTGTAGAGCACTGGCAATTAATCATTTTAAAATGCTTTAAAAATTAGACTGTAAAGGAAAAATTTCTTGCATCAAATAAAAAAGAAACCTTGCGATTATTTTAGAAGTTATTAAAAGATTTTTTACTTGAATTTTTGTGCAGTAATAGCTTATCATTTAAAAAATATAATGTACTCATTTAGTAACTATTAATTTACTTGTATTCTAATAGAAAAAACAACACACAGAAAAAATAATTAGTTAATAGTCTTAGAGCTAAAAATATGAGAAAAATATAAATATTATTATTTTAAAATATTTATTTTTACTTTAAAATTTGCACTTACAAAGTCATTATAATAAAGACACATTCCCTCTCCATAATCTGCATTTAAACATTATAAAAGTTAATCTAAATGAAAAATTCCTATGTGTGCTTCTAAAAATAGGACGCGATGACCATTTCCAGTAAATGCAGACGATTGCATAATATATAGAACAATAAAAACAACACAAGACACAGATATTTTACAAAGAGAATTAGATGAATTACAGAAATGGGAATCAAATTGGAGCATGTCTTTCCACCCAGAAAAATGTCACTTGTTAAGAGTAACAAAAAAACTAAAACAAATTAATTCCACTTATCTTATTCATGGCAAACCAGTAACACAGACTAAAAACACAAAATACCTAGGTGTTGTAATAAATGAAAAACTGTCATGGAATCCACATATTGATGAAACTATAAAAAAATCAAACAAAGCATTAGGATTTATTAAAAGAAATTTCTATAAATCAAATAAGAACATAAAACTAAAATGTTATTTAACCTTGGTTAGGCCAATAATAGAATATGCATCCTCCGTTTGGGACCCCTCAACTCAAGAAAACATTAAGAAACTGGAACAGACACAAAATAGAGCAGTGAGATTCATAACAAACGAATATTCACATTTGACTAGAGTAACACCTATAGTAAAATCACTAAATTTAAAAAGCCTTCAGGACAGAAGACTCAAAAGTAAAGTGGCAATTGTACATAAAACACTGAACCATAATCTTCAAATATAAAAACAGAATTTAATAAAATACTCTGAAAGACACAAAGATAAAGGCACATTCCTCGTCCCATATGCTAGGACAAATTTGTACAAATACTCCTTCTTCCCTAGTGCTATTAGAGCATGGAGTGGGTTGCCTGAGCTAGCCAGGAAAACCAGTGACTTGGCAGAGTTTAAGTCATTGGTTAATATGCATGACTAAATGCATGACGCTTAGGACGTAATCATCTTCTTTTTTGAAGTAACTTCTATATTATATAAGATAAGATAAGATAATCACAGTGTTGGTTGTTACTAAAAATAGATTTTAACCATTAACCTTGAAAATTAATATCTAAAGAGTGCGCCAGGCTACAAAGTTCAAACTTAGCACATAGATATATATTAACATGCTGAATTTAATAGAATTAGTGAGATTGTTGTATCTATAAACACTTTTATTTTATTTAAAAAAGAAAATTTTACCCTTCTTTGTCTTTGTTTATTTTAATATCAAATATCTTTAAAGTGCGCCAAGAGAATTTAATGAAATTTGAAATATACACATTTCATAATATGATAAATTATTGTAGAGAACAGCATTGTTGTATCTTTAACAGGAAAAAAGTTGTTCTTCTTCTTCTTCATCGTTCTCATTGTTATGTTGGAGTGTTCATATGACTAGACCAATACATGAGATGAACTGCGCAGTGGTTTCCAAATCAGGGAGCTCTCCATATAGTTTTCTTTCTATTGGGGTGATTTGGGGCCAATGTCTTATACGGGCCTCTTGGTAGAGAGAGCAGTTTTGGAGGACGTGGTCGGCATTTTCTGGTGATACTCCACATGGGCAGATTTCACTGGTTCCAATTTTGAGCTTCCGGAACATGTGTTAAAAAAAAAAAAGTTGTAAAAATGGCATAATTCACATAAACTTTTGTTAAGAAAAATGTAACAGATTGGCTTTAAATACAAATAACAATGATCTCTGATATCTTATGTTTACAAAAAGTAATCACAATTAGTCCTGAAATCAAATACAATGTGCTAAAACTTTGATGGAAATGACCACCCCTAAAAAAAGGGTAAAATGTACTGACACACTTTTCAGCCATTTTTTGGGTGATAAAAAAAATGGATCTAGGTCAGTTTTTCGAAGTACTACTAGAAATAGAAAAACTAGATCATCATCCTGATCCTAGATCAAAATCTACTTTACTAAGTTGAAGTTTACTATCTTATAAATATCTAGAATCAAAGAAGGATAAAAAAATCTAGACTGAGTAGACCAGTGGTCTTTAACCTTTTTTTGGCCTACCGCCCCCTTTTCATATTTTTTCTTTAAAAATATCCGCCAGCACCCCCCTCTAAGAAAAACAATAATAAAGAAGCGTGAGAAGGCAAATTTGAACAAAATATCATCTATTTATTAATTTTTACGCTGTCAATAACACTTATTCCGCATGGAAGACGACCGCATACTGAAGGCGATCTTCTTTTGCGAGCTTAGAGGAGGACTGAGTTACAGTAGTGACACCCTTGTGCACTATTGAGATTTATTCAGACGTCATTTTGCCCTCACTGGCATAGAGGAAAGTACCTGGCAGCATTCTCTGGCAGCAGATAGCCTCTGAGAGAGACAGTTTGAGAGCTCTTACAAAAGCTGCAGAACAAACATTTGAGACTTAAAGAAAGCCATTATTGAAGACAGGCGCAAAAGACGGAAAGAAAACTTAAATAGAACGCCAGCAGACAACGGCTTTGTCTGTATACAATTCGGGAAAATATGCAGGTCGTAACTGGGTTTTGCGTAGTTATGTGAAACACTGCACTCAGCCGTAATCTTCGGAATTGAAGGCAAAAACAGCCAATATTATCATTATACAAAAATTATGTCAAATTATTTGCAGCGATAACACACAAAAATTAATCCCATTTTCATGACTTTCTTTCAAATCCAAAGAATAGTCTCCGTTTAAATTTTTGAATATTAGGGTCTACTGCTTTCAGCTTTAATTCTAAATTTAGTTTTATTTTTTAATATAAACATTATTATTGCTGAATTCACTACAAAAAGAAATTAAGCTAATGGGAACCATTGTGCCTCTTGCAGTCTGACAATATTATACATTTCAAGCTTTAAATTAGTCAAAGCAAGGCGAAGGTCTCCTCTGGGCACTCTATCCAGTCTATTTCTTTGCATTAAGTTTATTATGCACTAAATCTAGGTTAACCATGTATGTTGATGGAAAATCTAAAACATAAATCCATTTTCGACCACAGTTTTGGAATTTTACTGAAACATTTAAATGCAGCCACATCTCTGTTGTGCCTCCAGGTGCGTGGCTAGGAATTTCATTGTTTGGGGCCAGGGGGGCTTGACCTCTTTGGGGGCCCCTGTATTTTGCATAATATTTAATATAGATAAGTAAAAAAAACACCTATTTGCCCCATCTTAAATGGGGGCCCGGGAAATTTTCAAATTTCCTCCCCCCACCCTAGCTGTGTGCCTCCTATGTTTACATTCTTTTTTACTGAAGACATAATTTTGTAAATCTATTTTTTCCTGCAACTCAAAACAGATGTTTAATAATTGTCATTTATAGTTTGTTTGTTTTTTTAAATTTTAGAATAGAATCGTAATTTCTTCATATAGCATTGTTATGTGAATTGCATAGATATCAATGTTCTTATCCAGTAATTCATTTGTCAGCAAACAAGTTATGTGAGATAGTAAAACTCTTTAAAATAGATTTAATATCTCAATAAAAGAGAAAATGATATAATCAATGAAAGTAAATTTCTTTCCTAGCAGTCAGATGTTTGTTTCGTTCATTTGCGTTAGTTGCCTACCATGTAAAACATTTTTTTTAAAGTCATTGCCAACCGTTGAATCTTCCTGTTTTTTAAAAAAAAATGTATTTAAGAGCCTAAAAAATATGAGATTATTTTCTGCATTGGTTTGTATTTTATGTACAATTTTATAATTACATTCAAATAGAAATGAAATAGCGGGCTAAACTTTTCCTGTGTATTATGAATAGTGAATAGATCTGTTCTTCATTCTATATTACCTATGAAGTCATTGAAGCGTCCAACCACTGATGGTTCCTCTATATGTCGCCATAAGCTACATAACTAGACAATTTTTGAAATAATATTTCATCACTAACAGAAAAAAAAAGTCTTTTTGTGTAACATATGTTTGAAAAAAAAAATACTTTTAATTAATTTTCAAACAATATCATGAGACTTTAAAAAAAATGTTATGCATTTTTCTAATAAGAGGCCACTAGAGCATATCTTGCTTTGCCCTTTTTTTATTTTTAATATAGCTTTAATTGTAGAATTTTACCATAGTTCATGAATATTCTTAAATTATTTTTGGATATTGCTATATGTTCGTGAAGCCGACTTGGTTTCATAACCTCATCTGAAAATGCCATCAAAGTGGAATATACTTCTTTTCTAGAGGCAATACACTAAATCCCATGGAAATATTGCATTACATACCAGTGAGTTTTCGTAACAACACTATCAATGTTTTTGTTTTAAAGTTAAATATTCTATTTGAATTTCTATTTGTTTTTTTTTTAAATAAACATTTACATATCAATTTTATTTATCAATATATTGACAAATGTAGATAAAATAAACCATAATCTAAATGGCATATTACGTAGTTAGTTTATCAAATCTTAAACATTTATATGCGCAAGATCCAAGGACACTAGATAGTATCTGATCACAGCAAAAGAGTAAGAATTTAAAAATTAAAATGGGATTCCCGAACTCCATTTCTAACGCTGTTTCTGTTCTTAATAGAATGTATTGACTTAACGGGTAAACCCAATTTTGCAAAACTACTGTTATTTTCGTGGCGAAAGAGAAAACCTTGAAAGGATCATTAGCTAAGTTTAACATACATCTAAATCCAATCCACTAGATTAGTAAACACAAACTATGGCCCGCAGGCCGCTGGTAATGTCAGGCAAGTATATATATATATATATAGGTCTACTTCTTCTTCTAGCCAGCTTTTTGATGCTGAGCTGTGAGCTTTTTTGCAGACTGTGCCTAGGAAAAATACTGTGCTGTTCTCTTCAGTTGTTCAGCACTGCTGTTTTCTTTTTGAACAGGATGCTGTTCATGTTTCTATCACCTTCTTTACAACTTTCTTAAAACTGACTATGACCCTAGATGTGTCTATTTTGTCTATTTTATTGCTTCTTCTACTATGATGCTATACCTTTTAAAATCTCTAATTTTTACCTTGAAACCTTGAAAATCATTATTGAAATAGGCTGTGAACCATGTCAACCTTTGAATATTTACGGCTTTTAAAAAATATATATATTTATCTTACACTTCATAGTAAGTTTTAATTATATTTATGCTTGTTTTTAGTAAAGCTACACATATTTATTTTGTATTTTTACTTTAGACTTCTAGCCCTAAGAGAACAAAACTTAACGATGAGGAAAGAATATCTGTTCTTAATCCCCTAAAAGAATCAGGGTGGACACTCGTGGAAGGGAGAGATGCCATATATAAAGAATTTTTGTTCAAAGATTTCAATCAGGTGAGTTGTTCATGTTTAGAAAACAAAAAAAAAACTTCTTTAAACTAAAACAACTTTTTTTTTTTTTTCAAATTTAATTTTTGAAATCATCTGGTTGCCTTTGGATGGCATTCGTGCGTGATGAACCATGCATTTTTGAAAGTGTACGATATCTACCCGAAAGGTGATTGTTGGCACTTTGGTACGATGGCTAGGATGCTTCTGACAAAGACCATGAACTTCATAGGCAACTGAGTAGACCAGACTGAAAGGGTGTGAGGTGGCAACTCAATAATGCGGAACAGGCTGTCCTAGCCCAGTTCTGAGTCGGTCATTTGAGAAAACTACAACACATGGTGTCGCCTCTGCATCGAGGACAGAGAAATAGTAGATTACATTCTTTATGAATGTCACGTTCTGCATGAAGGGTGTTCGAGACAAAGATTTGAGATAGAGAGATCTGGTTCTTGTGCAGCATTAGGTCCATCCTTGTACGGGGACACGGTGACCTTAAAACTCACTGCTGCTTCCTTTCACATGCTCTAAGGGAGTAATTTCAGCATGTTTCGTAACTAATGGGGTATCTGATTGGGTTGCCTTTGGTAATTAAAACTGCTTTTAAATAAGTGAATTTGAAAAATTAATAGTAAGGCTGGTGATATAGCTATTACATAAAATAACTGTTGGACTATCTAGTAGTGGAGCTTCCTAAAAGTACATCCTATCGGTACTTTGTGAGTTAAAACTTCCTGGATGTGAAGTTTCTAAATTGTAACTTTTTGTTATATGCATAAGATTTAGCCATGCTAATATAAAATACATTATTTAAATCATGGAATAGTGGTCATACATCTGTTTTGAAAATAGAGTAAGATTTTTACAGAAAAAATAAGTAATATATAGGGATAATCAGAATATTTTGCATTGTATTCTTTCTCTAAAACTAGTACTAACATTGTTTGATTAGTCCCAGTACTATCTATTTACTATTTCCTATAGTCCTATTTGATGTTTTTAAAACAAAACGTTTTGTGCATTGCAGGCATTTGGTTTTATGTCACGTGTGGCACTGAAAGCAGAAAAAATGGATCATCACCCTGAGTGGTTCAATGTATACAATAAGGTTAGTCTTAGATGTATGCATTATTTATAAGAGGCATGGGTAGAACATTATATAGCCACAAGAACAATTTCTGCTAACATTATAAGATGCTACTAGGATACACAATATCTTTTTTGTAGTTTCTAAATAATTATTAATTGAACAATAATTACATTTCTCATGCTTTTTACTTGTGCATGTGACATTCTTTAACTGTTTTTAACTGTTGTGATTAACAGTGCAATGTATAATCTATTCTGTTTGGGAATATCTCAAAGTAAGTGTTGCTTGTTTGCAGGTGCAAGTAACTCTAAGTACTCATGATGTTGGAGGATTGTCCCAAAGAGATATTACCCTTGCCAACTTTATGGAGCAAATAGCCAAGTAGCTTCAGGGTGATTTAATAGTAACCTGCAACAAAATGTGTGTTCAGGGAGAAATCTTTCTTAAAACAGTACTAGAGTGTGACTAGTCAAATCTGAATAGCATTAATATACTGTGTGACTGAGACTAAAAAAAAAAAAAGAGCACTGTTTAAGTTTCTTAATTGCATTGATTTACTTTTTATCTGAAAGAAGAATATTGCAAATGGAACATTCCTTAACTCAAAGAAATGTAAATTTTGTACTGTAAGTTATTGGAAGTTGTAAATGTTTGTTTTTTTAACACTGAATTTTTTTTTTTTTTAAGCTATCTGATCTTATACTTTATATACATGTTTTGATATACATATCTTGGACTATTTTATTAGCATGCATTTGTTTTGATCTGTTGATTTGTTTGTTACTTAGATCTTTTTAAAGATTTTAAAGATGAAAAATGGACATTAAAATTTGAATTAAATGCTATTTTTAAGATGTTCATTGTTTTAATTTCTATGATTTGTCTGTTATATATAACCTAACACATTCCTTGGGCTAATGTTTGTTATTTATTTATCCAGATTAAACAATTGCAAAAACCTCACTAGTTAAAATAATAATGATCATAACTTTCGTTAATGTAAACAAGATGGTTTGTTGTTTGGAAAAGCCACATTGTTCATGCATGGGCTGAGGTTGTCAAATACATATGTGCGAGTGTAAACAAATGATTTTGGTGATAGCCATTAAGTCATACAATTTATCGAAAATCAATTTTTTGAAAATGTATTGAAAAATTCAATCTGAATATTGATCAAATTTGTAGTAAATCATAAACCCTCTAAAAACAGAGTTCTGACCTCATGTCATTTTAGTATATTATACTTCAAACAAAATAACATAAGGCTTATTTGGTTCAAGCAGAGTCACTTTATCAAAGACAGAACACATATTTAAAGAATAATTTTAACTTTTATTAACAAAAAAAAAACATTTTCCAAAATAATAAATAATTTAATATATCACTAATTTAAAAGGCACTTGACAGTTTTCAAGTTATGTTTCTTGAAGTTTGAATTCTACCATTCTGAAACATTATAGTATTATTATTATTATGAGCTTGAAAATTGTTTAAGTCAACATAAAAAAAAAAAAAATTCTTATTAAGGAAATTAAATTTGAAATTCATTTGTGCTAACACTACCTTTGTATACAATAATGGCTAAACTTTAATTCAATACGTCTAAAACAAAATATGGAAGGTGAAGAAGCAATGAACTGAGAGATATGACCCTATGCCTAAAAGTTGGAATTGGAAAAAAAAGAAACTGAAGATTCTTGACAGAAACTTATAGCATTGACTCCATGGAAAGCTGCTGCTAAGATGGACAGGAAATGGATGGAAGAATTGCAGTGTGTCGAGAGGCTATGTATACTTGAACTTGGCTTGACTACCTATGAAGGGGCTCGAGGTTCAGCACCCGACTCTAGCAGAGTTGTGTTTACTGAGCGCCTAAAGGCAGCACAGAAAACCTTCTCTCAGATACCCCCTCCCTCCACTGGTCCACAAATGAGATTGGACCATAACGCTCTGTGCATACTATAAGCATGAAAGTAGCACTATATAAAAGCTATAATTTATTTTTTATTTTACATTAGCCAGAGTTTTAATTCAATAGAGATTCTTCAATATTTGGCATAAAAGTCTTTCTACTTCTCCCATCATGTCAACAAAAAAGCATTGAATTAAGCCCAACCATTATCAAATGTTGGATTCAACAATAGGGTAAAAAATATGTCAATAAAAGACTTATGTTTTAATATAATTCTTTTAATGTATGCATTAAGAAAATCTTATCCTAAAACTCACTGCAACAGCTTCAAAAAATTATTTTTCTGTTCTCGTAATATCATCAAGAGGGGATCATCACTAAACTCTCCATCAGATTGATAGTCATCACCTTCGTTTGCACCTGTCATCAGAAATGAAATACATATTGTGCAAAATACTGCCATAGTGATAAAAATAAAACATTTTTTCTAGAGGTTTACATTTTAAGAAAACTCCTTTTAAACTTACTATTACAACAGTAGCAACTGCATATTACAAGATTATCAAATTGAACCAAAATGTACATTTCTAGTTATGCATTATATTTACACAAATAATCCTTAGGGCTTAAAGATTTTTTTTTATAATAAGTTTGCTCAATGTTTATGCCACATTGTACAATCTTGCTTGGTGCCCCAATGGTCAAACAGACTAAGGGATAGGTAAAGGTATGCCACATTTGTCAGTAACTAGATCTCTCACATAAAATATTGGCTATTCTAAACTGTTTCCTGCTTGTAGCACACATTATTCATAATAAATTGTCAATAACCTGTGTAAATCAGTGTAATAATAAGGGCAGGTTAAGATGACAATCACATTGATAAAAACTGAAGAAAAGATATGTTTTATTAGTATAGAAAAACTTGACTGAAACGTGGAAAACTCCCTTATTTAGCATATATATATATATGACCAAGGCTAGAAATAAAATTATGCATAACATTACCCACTTGAAATAATCCAAATTAACAAAACAACCTACAGGACAATGGGGGATGACCGTGTAACCATCTATATTCCAAAGCTTATACCACACAACCAGGCAGCCATCAACACTAAAAATTAGATGTGCTATATGCATGTATGTTGAGATATATATATAGACTTGAGACTATCAGGTTTCCAAAACAAAAAAATTCCCTAATATTGGCAGGTAAAGAGGGATAATTTAAGACTGTGAATTAGCAATGCATCTAGATCTATATTATGTCAAGGTTTACCAGCTAAATCATTTGAAGGCCTGTCTATTGGTGTACTTTGAAGCTGCTTGTGCTCTGAAGTCTGCTCAAGCCTGGGAGAGGGTGATGGAGTTTGGTGAGAATCAAGGAGGGAATGTACTGGCCCAGGGGACTGAGGAAACATTGATGCCCAGCTGTCCACACTTGAGAAAAGTGAGTGCCCCTCAAACATCTGCTCTCTGATAGTCTAAATTTGTGACATCAAAAATATATGCATACTTTAAGAAAAAATATGTAAATGCTATGACTTATAATAATTATTGATTCAATTGTCAGGAAATGCAAAACAAAATTATGTGTGCTAGCTCTGATAAGACGTAGATCGAATTTTTAAAAAATACATAAAATCAAACATAAAAAATGATGAAAAAACAGCAACATTAAATTTATATTTATCTATTTCTTTATGTAAATATGAACATACATAATGAAAAGGCCATCTCACTTATAAATTCTGTTCATACTTTACACATTTGCTCTCCCTTACTTGTGCTTGTAAAATTTAACTATTAGTTATTTCTAATATCATTTAATTAAATTTTTGTTAATAAAGCAAAAACTTTAACATATATTAAATACACACCTGGCCAATGGCTGAATTTACAGGATGCTTTAAATGTAATGCTGGGATAGATTCAGATGATTGTGACGGTTTCAAAATGGAAGGGTACGACTCTGCTACTTTATTTCTTTTGGATGTTTTACTTTTCTTAAATCCAAGGTTTTTGCTATGCTCTTTTTCTACCAGATCCTCTGTAAGATGATCTGATTTTCTTTCCTTATCCTTATCAGGCTTAGTTACTTTAGAATGCTCAAAACTATCACTTTTGTTGGTAGATCTGAGTTTGACTTCCTTTCTTTGACCAGAATTACTTTTGATGCTGGAGGTGACAGAAACATCACTACTTGCTGAGCTAATCACTTCATCATGGTCTTTACCCTTTGTGTTGCGCAATCTTTTACCACTGATGATATTTCTTAGTCTCTCATTTCCTTCATGGTCTGAGGAAGATGATACAGACACATTCTCTTGGTAACTGGGTCTTTTATGAGACTTATCTATTCTGACATCAGGATCAATATTATCATCTATGGGTTTCTCAGCTTCCAGAAACTGATGATAATTTACTTCAGATTTTCTGGATTGTTTGTTAGATGATGCCCTACTAACAAGACCATTCTGTTCCAAGACTTGGCCACTACTAGCTTCTATTGAATCGCCTGACTCTGTCATTTTTTCTTGTGCATATTTGTTGCTGTGTTGAGAGACTCCAGATATTGTGTGGGAAACTTCTGTAGATATCTTATGGCTATTTTTTTTAGAATCACCCTCACCAGAAACCTTGTAGTCAGAATGAAGCAAGTATTTCTTTTCTTTGGGATCACAAACAACTTGAGATCCAAAGTGGTCTATAGAAACTTGAACGGAGCTATCAACATAGACCATTTGTGGCACAGACAATTGTGAATGCACCCCTGAAGAAGCTGTATTATTTTTATTTCCTTCTGAAATGTTTTTCAGCTGCTCAGATGAAGAGAGTTCATGATCTAATTTAGTTTCAGCATTACTGCCATTCATGTTGTGACCCTGATGTCTGGGCTGAGAATTGTCAGATGAGACTGGAAACGTGGTCATTATGGGGGGCTTCATTAAATCTATGTTATTGGTGATTTTATTCATTCTTTCCAAAATTGGATCAGACTGAAGTGTTGGAACATCTTTCTGAGTTTTAGGAGCCTACAAATAGAATAATACATTAATTAACAATTTGGTTATAATGAGGTATGATGTAACATAATTAGAGCCTAACAGAATTCTTTTTATTATTTTCTACAAATGTTTACCTTTTTCTTTGTAATATCTTCATCATCTAGTAACATTGCCATTCGTTGTCTCTCAAAGTATATATCTTCCTTTGTGACCAATGCCTTCTGGGAAAGCAACTTTTTCCGAAACTCTTCAAGGCGAGGATCAAGATTCTTTCCAAAAAATTTTTTTAGAAAAAATAGGTAATTAAAGGGTGATTTTTTTTTAAAGTAAGAAAAAGAAGCATTACCCAATTAAGCTTTACCAGAGAATTATGGTGCATGATCAATAATAATGAACAGTTTGGTACTGAAATTCATAAATAATAATTCAACATCTAAAGTAACACTAAGTAGGATGAGTAAAAAGAGGAATATATATATATATATATATACAGTGCTTTTTTTGTAAAAAACAATAGGTGCCGGCACTCAGTGATTGATTGCCTACTAATAAATTAATAATATACGTTAAATTACAAGAAAAGTAATAATTTGTTTCCCCATATTGAAAAAGGTGCCGGTATATATATATATATATATATATATATATATATATATATATATATATATATATATATATATCCCCAGTCACTTCATCCCCAATTTAAATATTTTTTCTTTTTCATTGTTTAATTGTGCAGTTAAGGCTTTGATTTCAAGCCCTCATTTCATCTTATATATAAATATAATTATGTAGAATGCTTTTTGATATTTTTTGACATAACGTGTTACTAATGCGTTTGTAGTGTTTCCTCTTCCACTTTGCATTCTTGATGAGAAATTTTATAATATATTGTAAATCTGGGTGTGTACTTAGCTTTAGCACTTCTATTGGATGTGGGGGATGTAATATAATGATATTATCCTGCACATGACGTAATGATCAATGGCCAAGGTTTGGTGAAAGTAGTGAAAATCACTTGAGAGATAGAAGTGAGATTAGAGTAATTATGACCGTGCCGCTGATAACTTATTATCAAAGGCCAAGGTGTGGTGGAAGTACGACCATGTTTCACTTTATTTTATTTTTCAATCGCTTTTACTTGAAAATGGGCACATCAATTTTTAGCCTTTAAATAAGGTTTTTATGCATGTTAAATCTTTATAGTTTCTATTGGCATTTAATTTTAATATTATTCTTATCTAATGTGTTACACTTTTTGTCATTTAAATAAAAAAATGAATATATTAAATATTGCAAATTTCATGATTTTTGCAATTACTATTTCTTAGATAAAATGATCAGATGACCAGGGGATGAAATGACCAGGAACCCAGCTAATATATATCACCTATAGATAAAAATTAAACTAGATCTATATACATTCTAAATTTGAAATTACTGAGAGACAAACCTTAGGTACCGTGGCAGCTGTAGATGGATGCATATAGGATGAATCAAGTTTTCTACTTAGCCTCCAGCGTAGCAGTATATCATCAGCAGGGAGGCCAGGTGCCTGGTGCTTGTTTGAATAAAAATCTAACCCTGCTCTAGCTGCTGAGGTAAATGATGGATTTTCCCTTCTGATTACTAAAATGATAAAACAGATTTGGTTATAATAAATATTAAAGAAAAGCCTCGTCAAAGAATAAAGATAAGCAAAAAGTGATGAGCAAAATTCCACAAAATGAAAAAGTTGAGTAAGAATACTTTTAAAAAAAATGTAATTGTTTTTGTATAGTGCATATTTCATGCTATAGTGTGCTCAGTGCACTATGATCCTAATCTTTTCTGTGGACATGTGGTGGTGGGGAGGGTGGAATATAGGAGATGGTTTCTATGCTACTTTTAGGTGCTCAGCAAACACAACTCAACTCGAGTCAGTTTTTTTTAGCTCTAGCCCCCTTGATGTATAGCCAAGCTGTTTTAGTGCCAGTCAGCCCCACATTTAAGAACCAGTATACCAAGACTATTTTTTTTAGAAATGATACTAGATATTTTTTTTCTCTACTAAAAATTTTATTTAGCAGTACATTTTTTGTTGAATTTAAGTTTTGATTTTGCTAAAGTATGTCCTGTGTCATGCACTATGAAGAATTTTTGTTTTATATCGTTTATATTAAATGGTAATGGTAGTAATATATTTTATTAGCTTTGATGTGTAAGACTTTCATCAGTTGAAGACGTAAAGTATATAAGTTTGCAGCTGAGAAAAAACAACAACTATATCTTTGATTTTAATTAAAATAGATTACCTTCATTTTTCACAAATAAAGGTCTAAATGGTGGTTCATCATTTATAGAACTAAGCTCACTCCTAGTAGTTGATGATCCTAATCCAGCTGTGCTCACAATGGGACCAGATGTTATACTTGATGCACTGAAAGAAAAAAAGATTTTAATAAACAAACCAAGAGCACATTTACAATATTTTCTAAATAATGTATTTAATATGCATCATATCTTAATAGCCCTTTTGGGGGAAACCTCTTTTGTGCCATCCTCTTTAAACTAGCTAAAAAAGATCACATTTGGCATGCAGTCATCTATCATACAGAATAGGTGTCCAACCCAGCACAGCTGTCAAATGGTTAGTAGTGCATAGAAATGCTGTTTAAATCAGCTTCCAGCAGAACATGCCTGAATATGCACATTATCTAGCCAAGTCACCTTAGATGGAAAGCAGATGGCAGCAGAAAACTCAATAGATCCATGACAGTCAATGGTTTTGCCAGCATCAGATATTTTATTCAACACTTTAAATCTTTTACATTTTTTTTTATAGCCTTAATCATACCAAATCAATATTTCCAATTCGAAAATATTTAAACTTTTTAAAAACCCATTTAAACACATGAAATTGCAATTGAAACTCAAAAACGCCTCATAATTTCAATGTCTTTGTTAGACCCATGATGAGATATGGGTGAAAATAATTAGAAAGACTTAAATGAGGCAATGAAACCTACTTCTATTTGGAATGAAGTTTCAAACTTTGATAAACATTACGATAATTTATTTTTAATTTCACTTCATTACAAATGATACTTAGAGGAACAATTTCAAAGTATAAGAGAAATGGGAACAACAACCTTAGTTCCCCCTCTCTATTTTGTTTTACAACTTCAACATTTGTATCTATTTGCCCCTGCATACTTTTTTAAATATTTATATTAATTATCTGAGTGCTATAAATAGTTGGTATATAGAATATAATTATATAAATACACCAACTTTTTAATATTAATTATATTTTGAATATTAATGTTCATTAAAACTAAAATAAAAATGTTATGATATTTTGAAATAATTTTTTTTTTTTTAAATTAAATTTAATTTTAATTTCAATAATACAGACTTGAAGAACTACAGAAAAGAAATATTTTAAGGCAAAAAGTAAAATTAAATTGCATAGTTACTAACCTCTGAGACAACAGTCTGTCTGCTTTATGCTGTAATTTCAGAGTTTCCTCATCCACAGCAAAAAGAGCTTCTTTAGTAAGCTGCACAGTGAAAGACATTCGTTATTAATATATATAAAAATTCATGGTTTAAATACTAAAAAACTAATTGTTTTATGTTACCAGAATATTATGACAACATAAGAAATTATTGAAACAAAAAGTTGGTTATCTTATAAATTAGAGACGCTAGGAGACTTAAATTCTTCTAAGTCATTGGTTTTCCTGGCTGATTCAGGCAACCTATACCATGCTGTAATTAAAGGAGCAATAGTACAGATTTATACTAGCACATATGGAATAAGAAATATGCCTTTGGCAGCCAGTTTATACATGTAACATCAATAATAGTTACTGTACAAAACATGAACACTAAAACTTGCCTGTTGTTTAGTCTGGGCTTCAGGGACAACTTTTTGGTTGATTCTTCTTAAGTTTGGATGTCTTCTATCATCAGCTGGGTCATTTTGACTGGCAGCACTACCTGGAGATGATTCCAGCCACCAGAAATCTTGTTTATTTTTTTCATTTTCCTTCAATCTCTCCTCTCTTGGCTTGGGATCTGAATTTCTAAATCTTTCAATATATCTGTTGTCAACAAAAGAAGCAAATGGGAATTATAGAGCAGTGTTTCTAACATTTCTTTTTCTTTCCAGCATCCCTTGTAAGATTTTATCTTCTCTACACTTACACACAAAGACAAAAAAAAAACATCTCTTCATTACAAGCATAGTTCCCCTAACTCTTCAAGTACAGAATTGCTCTGTCAAGTATTTCAGTGGTACACCCATTCCATGGTAAGCAACCCTGAAATCTGATAGGATGAAGTTGAAATACATTCAGACGTCAAGTATAAGAGAAATGATAGAGAGGGCTCTGGCTTCAATACTAAATTACAGCTTCTTTCTAGAGAATTCTGAGACTAAGTTATATACAAAACACTAGCTAACTTAACATCAACTCATGAATGTCTATATCAGTCCAAATTACCAACAAGTGAATCAAGGTTAGGCATTGTGCTTTGAATCATTATCACATGTGAATTGTCTCTAAATTCCTTTAAAACTAAAGAAATATTGTTAAAATGAAATGTTATAATTCTCAAACCTTTTCAAAACCGATTCAGATGCCTCTTTATCTTTCACTTCCTTGCCTCCTTTGGCAGATTTGTATTTAGTGGCAAGACTTTCCAAGTTCTTCACAATATCAGCGATGTTACTCTGTGGATGGCTGGCAACTGCAGAATCTAAGTTCAATGTTGTATCATCATCATCTCTTACCACACTAGTTAGAGTAAAGAGGAAAAAAAATGCTTTCATTAAGAAAAATCGAAGTGAAAATTTGTTTAATCAATATGATTGCACTGGTAAAAATTCTAATTTTTAAATGATGCTGACAAAAAAAAATATTAATTAGAAAAAAAAATCAAATTTGAACCTCTAACATCAGCATTTCTCAACACACATTTGTGCAAATTAAATTTTACTGAAGTTTCCATAGCATCCTATAAATAGCTTAAAGAATTGTAAAATTGAGTATAAAATTGTGGCTTATGATAGTTTTGGGATTGATTAAGGAGGTTACATCTGTGTTTTGAAAGAATTATCTGCAGAGAAGCATATATTTTCAAGAACAAAATAATGATGGATATGTAAATAACAATGCCTAATAATGGAAGAAGTGGAACAAAGCAATGAGTCCAGATGGAAGAGAGACAACTACTAAAATAAATTGTAATTAATGGAGCGAAATAAGTGTAAAGCTGGAGAATAAAATTCAATAAATACCTAAATGATGAAGATCTTTCACTATTTGGCCAAGTTTCATCTAAGTGACTGTCTCCAACTGATGACAGATCATGTCCATAACTGTTCAATGTTTGAATATGAGGCAATGGTGATGTTGACAACTGAATGTTGTCTTTCACACATTTCTCTTCAAGGGGCTTTCTTCTGCTCCATCCTGGGCTACATATTGCCTTAAATGATGACAAAATATTCTATTTAAAATGTTTCATTATCCAAACTAGCTCACTTGCAATGTATATTGCAGGCTATATAAAGTCCTGGCTATAGCATTAATTTTGAACTTTTAGTGTTGAAACGAATAAACTTGACAGAACTAATTATTGAGAGAAAAAGGTAAAGAAACTATTTTAAAACATAGATAAGCTCTGACAAGGACTCAAACCATAGACCTCCTTCCCAGCCACAATATATAACAAATCATAATTTCACCATCCATGTGCCCAAAAGAAGAACCATATAAATCAGTAGAATTATCTGGATTCATATTGTCACACAAGGGTAAGTGACCTGCCAAGAGACTTCCCACATCCCATGTTGACTTGGCACCATAACACTCTTTAAGAGGGTACCAGATCATATAGTTGTGAATCACAAATACTGTGGCCAGCTAGCAACAGCTTACACACCTATTGAGCTGTGTATGGATTTTCAGCATGACCAAATGATCATCTAAAAATTTGAAGAGGAAAGGATCAATCCCAAAGTCTCATGGCACAAGAGGCATCCAGATGATAAAGAAGCTATCTAAGTCCATTGCCCTATTGGTGCTAATTTCGCATGATTCAAGCCAAACTTAGATACATCTACTATAAGCCAAAAATAAATAACGAAACACCATAAATCTGGATTTTAAAACTCGTTATTAATTAGGCTTTTGTTAAAGAATAGCAAGTGGTATTTTCTTTGAGTGTGCTCAAAATAAGATAGAAGGAAAATTAAGATGATGACCAATTATAATAATTTTTCTTATTTTAATAAAATAAATTGTTAATTTAAAAAGACAGTAAAAACTTAGAACAACTTATTTAAAATACACAGGTGTGATTCTACAAAGATAAACTTAGTAAAAAAAATGAAACATTGAAATTAAAATCTTTAATACCTCATGCTCATCAATATCTTTAGTTGGACTAGGATAATAAAAAGGCTTTGGCACTGGGTTTTCTGCAAATGGATTTTTAGCTCTGCAAAATAAGGGAAATTTTTTTAAAATTAAAATTAACAATATTGTAAAGCTAGAGCTAGGTTAAAAGTGTTCATAATGTGTATAATTTACACTATTACTAGATTTTAAATATACACATAGGCATCATATCTAAATAATATAAAAGCCCAACACAATTTTTATTGTCACTCATTCTGAGATTCTAGATGAAACTAATAGTAATGATCAATCTAATAGACTTGTTGTACAGGTTTTTGGGCGTTCCTTCAGATTTGAAGATAATTACCGATAATCATAAAAAAGTGTTTAAATTATATTATAGATAAAAAATCCAGATAAAATTTCAAGTACCGGTAGATATGCAATAAAAGCTCTAGCAATACGACAGAAAAATTTGGTGTTATTTACTGAGACAGTCACAAGTGACAATGAATATGAATATCACGTACAAACATGTTTTTAAATGTCTTATTTTTATTCCTCTGAAGACTGAACAAGATCAAGAAAAGAGAATCTAAACTTTGATTGAAAGATCAACTGTAGAGCAATAATGGCAATGTTAAGCTGTTATCAATTAACAAATAGTATAAAAACTACGTCTGTTCTACAACCTTTGATATTTAGTAGCGTGATATTCCATGTTCACTACAATAGCTCTAGATCTTTAGTAGCATTCGAAATAAATAGTGAGTCGCCATTTTGACGCTAAAGTTATTTAAAAAGTGATACTAAGTAGAGATGGAGAATGTAAAAAAGAACAAAATAGATTTAGAATCTAGTATATAGATATATCATATTAGCATGTGTGAAAACTAATTGGAAGAATATTAGATTTAATTATGTCGATAAAATGATAAATCTTACGAACAGAAAAAGAAAGAAAACTTAATAGAATAAATAGTTTATTGCCGAAAAGGATTTTGTGCATTGTTTGTACCGTTGCAGGCTATGTTTTTTTTTTTATTATTTAGATCTAGATCTGGAAACATGGCGACGTCGAGTGCAACTGCGAAAGCACTATCAAAAGAACAAATAGTTGCCGGATTTAATGAATTACGGCAACAGCAACGAATGCTGGCATCTAGAATATCTGAGATTGAGATGGACATGAAAGAACATGAGTAATAGAGGCTATGTTCATTATTATCTCATAGAAAAGATCTTGTCTAGGCCTAATCAGTAGTCTGGGCTAGTCATTGACTCAAGACTCAGACTCATCAGACTGACTAGTAAAATAGTAGAGTCGTCACTTATCACTAGAGTAGAGTGCTACTAGTCGTAACTAGATCTAGATACTAGTATATTAGTAACTAGAGTGTCTAGAGTAAGAGTACTGAGTAGGTGTAGGTAGGGCGACTAGGCTAGTCAGTCAGTGTAGTTCTAAGTCTACTACTACTCAGTACAGTCACACACAGTGTAGTAGTGACTTTTGTGACTTGTCACTCTTGTCTTACACTCTTACTCTTACACTGAGTTACAGTTACTTATCTAGATCTAGTCTTAGAAAGTTAGTCTTAGTTAACTTAATACTCTTAATTCTTAGTCTAAAGAAAGAGTAAGACTTAAGTTTAAAGTTACCTACTTAGACTAAGACTGTCTTAGACTTAGATTAAGTCTTAAGTGTGTTAGATCTAGATTCCTATATAAGTATATAATAATATAATATATATATATATATATATATAATTAATATAATATTCTAGTCGTCTTTAACCTAAGTCTTAAAATTTAAGAGGCCACTGTCATGTCACTGTGACTGTTGACTTAACACTACTTAACTTTAACAGTAATAACACTTAACAGTAGTGACTAGTCTAGAGTCTAGTGTAGTTAACAGTTATTGACTTGACTCAGTGTTAGACTTAGATCTAGTTTTAAGTCCAGAGTAGTCTAGACTCTTCCATGTCTATGTTTATAAAGAGATCAAGCTAGGGCATAGTAAAGTAAATAAATATTATTAAATGCTGTTCGCATCCAATAGGATTCTTAACCATAGCCTTATAATATTTATATATATGTATCCACACCCCAAAGCTATACCATTGCAATTATTCTCAAAGAATAACAAATATTTAGTTTTTACTTTTTTTCCCCTATTTCTGACATGGAAGCGACGCGTAGAATCTACTTATAGATAGATGTAAATGCTAAAATTTATCAATGTAAAAAAATACTAAAATTTAATTTATTTTTTTTTCAGTTTGGTGATTGAAGTATTGAAAGGTGTTGATGCAAGTCGCAAATGTTTCAGAATGATAGGTGGAGTTCTTGTGGAAAGAACTGTTGGTGTTGTTTTACCAGGTCTAATTTCTAATCGAGAAAAGGTATTTCCTTTAGCTGATATATTAAAAAAAAAAATTAACTTTATGGACATGGAATCTTACAGCTTTTTAGTATAGCTTTTTAGTATTAACTGTGGCTGATGGGCATATATATATACCGCTTGGCTTGAGTTCGAATCATAGCTTGAGATAAGTTTGCTTAGCGCCTAATAAGGCAGCAATAAAAACTTCTTCCAGTTATCCACTCCCCCATAGGTCCACAAACGAGACATGAGTTCACTGAGCATGCTATTACCAGAGATGCTTTCATGCCAAAAATGAAATGCGTATTCCCAGACCTGGAAATGCGTATTTTAAGGGACAAATATGTATTTTCCTAAATATCAAGAAATATACTCAGGAAAGACTAAAATTAAATTATTCAAGCACACAACTAAGATAACATACAGGAAAGGCAGCAATCCAAAAGTTTACACTGCATAAAGTTATATAAGACATTTTGTACAAATGTGTCAAAATATTTACACTTGTAGTCTTTGTCAAAGAATTTTCTAGACTATGTCAGAATAAGAACGTTCATGTCATTTGGCAATGGTCTTATAATCATAATGCCTCTAGTGTACTTCACATTCCATAATAGCGGCAACAGAAAATTCATTCAAAATAATGGGAATTTGTGTTACAAGTGAAATTAGACTTAAACCAGATGTAATGGTTTGCTTAGCTCCATCAGTGACACCTAGTTTTATAAAATAAAACTTGTTTATAGGAAATTTCTTTACAAGGTATCCAGACGCTGAAAATATTTTATATCACTCAAGATTTTCTTTTTCTTCCAGACCTTTTTTTTTTTGCAGAGTTAGCAATGAAAGCTTTGGCATCCTCTACAATGCCCCTGATTTCATTCTTTGAATTTAGTCCTTCATAAGTAGAGGAACCTAGGTAGTCGCTAGTGATTATAGCGGTATCTACCACAGAAGATACATTCTGCAAGTTTATCATGCTAAGATATTTCTGCCCTTTTTTAGAATAAATCTAAATCTGTAAGCAGCTTCATTAAAGTTGATTTTTTTAATGTGCATATGGATATTTAAAGGTATTTTAACAATTCCAGAGAATTGTAGGCTCTATCGTGAATGTGAAATACTAGATCTAGACCTGTACAAAGTTAGCTGAGAACAGCCAATTTTGTCTTATTTTAAATTTTAGATTCCATAAATGATAAATTGCTGCTTTTGAGTAGACTTAGATCTAGATCTAGTTACAGATATCTTGAGCCTACCACTTCTACTAGATTCTAAGAGTGACTAGACCTAGCCTAGACTCTACATCTAGCCAGTAGCCTACATTTAGTAAATCTAAGTCTATTACACACATGATGATATCTAAAATTAGAATGTAGACTCGAATTAGATTTAGATCTAGAATAATCTATATCTAAATCTAGAACAATCTAGATATTATATTTAGATTACATAATTAGATCTAGTATCTAGATCTAAATCTCTATTTTAAATCTAGATCTAGATTTACGTAAATTCTATTATAGGTGCCTGACATATATTGTAAAATATCTCTGGTTCTAGATCTAGGTCCAGTCTTGATGAATTAGAACTAATCAATCAATGGACCTCATTCACCAATCGTAAACAAACAACATTTAGTCACATGATCTTATTGATAAAACAATGAAAAAAACTGTCACTGACAACCATCATGAATTAAACATGAGATATTAAATTATTTAGAAGAGATAGAGCACCACATGGCTAAATGTTGTTTTTTTATGATTGGTGAATGAGGTCCATTAAGTCCCAATTAGTTTGAAGACTTCATATAAACTGACACATTGCAAGGAACTCAACATTATTTAGATCAGTAAGATCTAGATGTAGTAAGTATTTAAATCTTCGCCCGTCAGCGCGCACGCAAAAAAAAAAATGATACTGTCTCGTGGTACATCTTATAAAAATAGCCCATTTCCAGGCATTTACAGACTGATTGATCTATATATATATGATAAGCAAAAACTCCTTTTTTTTTTTTTTTAATTTCTTTTTTGCTTAAGAGGGTGAAATGTATATTTTCAGATGATAAACCGTACCCGCGTATTTTGGTGTCCATTTGCGTACAAAATACACAAGATGCGTACTTGTAGGCGACTCTGTATTACATGAAAGATGTGCTCTACAAAAGTAATTAAAAAAAAATATTTTTTAACTTAACAGTATTGCTACAGTAGTGTTTACTACTAAAAACTTCTGTGAAAGTTAAAATTCCACTTCATACTTTTTGTGAGAAAATGAAAGTAGCGTTGATAGAAAAGTAATAAGGTATTTAACAATTTTTTAACCCAGATAACAAAAAATGTTATCATGTAGAGCAGGAAAAAGGCTGGAAATGTTGCAGCTTCTTGTGATTTTAAATGCACTACTTGTGACCATTTATGTCTTGATGATTTCCTCCTTAATCCACTTGAGATGTTGCAAAGGGAAAAGATCATCTCTTGAGGTTATATCTTAAGTTTGTAGTGCGCAGCTGGGGCTGCGTAGCCACAGGACATACTGCATTCCTCGTTAATCTTTGGACTCATCAACAAGCCTTTTATTGTATCTTATTAAGTTTAATTTTTGCCTTGTTGACTTTTCCAGATGAAGGAGTACACTGAATCAATACGCAGCAGTTTAGAAGCTAAAGGTAAAGAGCTCAATCAGTTCAGGGAAACTCATGGGATTCAATTCAAAGCTGATGACAGTAAAGAAGAAAAAAGATCAGATTCATCTCAGAAACCTGGTGATCGACAAGCAAACATCTTAGCCAATGTGTAGCATTGATATTTTATTAGAATTTTTATTTCTTATGTTTGTCTCTTTTTTTTTTTTCAAAGCAAAAACTGTTGCTTTTATTTTAAGCATATGAATGTTATAGTGAGTTTTATTTTAAGGCAGAAACACTTTTTTTTTCAATGACTTATAGATTTAAAAAAAAGAATTGACTTAAATAAAAAAAAATGTTTGTTAAATTTTTATTTCTTTTAGCGCTTAAGATCTGCCCATATTAGAAGACTATAGAGTATTTTGATCCCTAAATAGCCTCCTCTGCTCAAATTAGGTAACTAGAAGTAAGCAGTACATCTCAGATGAAAGTCTAATATGTCAAAACATTGATGATGTGTGTTGTGATACATGCTAGTGTAAGATATGTGTGTTACTGTTTGGTGACATTTTAACAAGTGTTTTTATGTATGAGACAAGTGTGTGTGTGTGTGTTTTGCTTTTTTCAGTGAACTTTTTAATGTTTATATTTGTATGATTTAATAAAATTGTTTCTATTAATATTATATAGATTGTGTTTGTACATTATTTCTTTTGGCAAAAAAAAAGGGAACTTAGTTGTTAGATGAAAGTTATATACCAGGTTTGAACAAGCAAAATTGTTGTCTTAAAAGTAACTATAACTTTAAAATTCCCTTGGTCTTCTCAGCGTTTGCATTTCCTGAATAGTGTGATTCCAATTTGTATTGTAATTGTGTGTTGAATGATTAAAATTTAGTATTCTTTTGTTGAGTTAAAAAAAAATTGTATAAAATTCTCTTGGAATTTCAAAGCTTATTTGTATGAAATAAAATGTATATACTGCATTTAATATACTTAGGCTGGTATTATTATTAGGTTTTAACATTAAGTTAAAAAAAATAACATTCAACTCAATCAAGAGCAATCCTTAAAAAAACATTCAATTTGAAAATTTATTTGAATTGGATGATTTATGACATTACAATTGTTCTGGACACAAAAAACAGACAAATCACTAGACAAGTCTAATTGAAGATGAATACATTCACAATTTGGCCAGATTTTGGCACTTTAATAAATGAGAAATTTAAGTTATTGTTCTCAAATTAATTCTAGTTGTGAAAAAAACATTTAAGCCACTTAATGAATAAAAACTATCATTGCCCCTATCATTGAACATTATTTGTGGTTTGATCAACACACATTTTTTAACAGACTTTACCTTTTATAACAAATGTTATCTATGTCAGAAAGAGAAACACTAAAGCTGAATAGTTGGACTTTAAACTATATATATAATATAACAAAATCCAACCAGAGTAGGTACCGGTACATGCAGAATGTCAGACTAAAAATATTACATAAAGGCATATTTGCAAGGTATAACATAGTGTCACATTTTATTTTAAATGAAACACTAATTTATAATTGGCCAATATTATTGTGGTATGGCAGAAATATTTTTTTGTTTCTAAAGAATAACTTAAGCAAAATGACATATAGATTAACAAAAAAAAAAAAAAAAAAAACAGCAACAGATCAATGGGTTTACTTAAAAGGAGATTTCATGGATTCTATCAGGGATTCAATTATTTACATACAGAATATTACATTTGTTTCAAACTAGTAAACTGGGTTTCTGATTACAAAGTTTCAGTGAGATGCAATTAAACAGAAAAAATATATATATATATTTGGCAGTAATATAAGGTCATGGTCATCACATTTACTTTTAAGTCATGAAGCAAGAAACTTTTTTACCTTGCCATTTCTGTTTTAACCTTTGAAAATATCATTGAAGATTTTTCTTCTCATTTCAAAATATGACCCAGTTAATAAAGTTTATTAGAGAATGTATTTAGAGAAAACATTTCTGCACAAATAATGTCACCACAGCACCCTTCTTCTGTATTATCAAATTAAATTGTTGAGGATGCATGTGAATAACAAAGAAAATATTAAGGCAAAAAATATCACAAAGGCATCTGCAAACTTAAGTCAGAGCGTCAATTCAATGAATGCTATAGTGTCCAATATCAGCATCATTTTCCTGAAAATATTTCAATGTCATACTTGTGTCAAAAAAGATAATTAAAACAAGAAAATAAAAGAATTATTTTTTTTTATGTATTAGTTTCAATAAACTGTAAACTAGAACAAAATGATCTTTTTGTTTCCTCCTAAACCAAGGCAATAATCAAAATTAAAAAAAAAGAGGTAAAGGTCTCATGCAAACATATAGAAATGAACATGCTGTATAAGAAATTAAATTGTATTCAAATGCATACATCATTTAAACAAGGCAAAGTAAAAAAATATTTTTATCTGATAAATCATTTTAAAAAGAAAAAAAATTAATTTAAGAAAATTCATAAGTCAAATATTAAAGAAAAAACTCAACTTTATGTCACTGTTATTTTCTGAAAATTTTAAATTATAATTAATTTTTTTATTATTTCTTTTGAAACGACCAATTTTGTTAATGTTAGTAATATTTTGTGGTGGTTCTCCTTTCCTCACTACCAAGGAAGAATGAACTGTTTAAAAATTCAATAAATAGCCTAAAGATTTGATTTACAGAATGCAATGATACATTCTGTTATTGTTTTCCTCTACTTTGAGTAGTCATGTGCAATAAGTTGATGTAACATATCTATTACAGTTACTCAAGTCTAAACTACAAGAAATGCACAGTATGCCCATCACCATCTCTTCATTTAATGGATGTTTTCTTATGCAGACTTACAGAATGGTTTACAGCAAAAGGTAAAGAGCCAGACAGAAGAAATAGTTAGTTCAAATATATTATCAATAAGTGTTGAGAGGTACACAAGAAGTTAAGAATTGTGAGCTTTGATGATGTGAACAGTTAATTGTTTTATGCTGAAGTTAGGCAATTTTGTTTTATATGAGCACAAATAAATTCAAGTTGTACTGAGTCCTGGGAACTAGGTTATAACAGAGTATGTCAACTACAAGAGTAAGATATCAAATAAAGTTATTGACACTGTCCTGTGCTGATTTCTTCACAACTTCTAACTGAATTCTTTTATATTTTCCCCACCAACACACAAAAATAAGGATTTCTTGTCTGAAAGATTCAGTTTGGAAACATCATCTTGATCTGAAGTAAAATTCTCTAAGTTTCTCTTTAATATCAGGTTTCACTATTTACCTTGTGAAAGTTTCAATTCACATTTTAAATCAACAATATACCATACATACAAAAATCACAAAACCAACATTATATGCACACATACAACATCACAAAGTCTAAAACGTACAAGGCAAAAAGACCCTGCCAAATTGGTTATACTTTTTACTTAGCACTAAGTAGCATTTATAAGACTTTTTTTCAAACAGAATTATGCAACTCTGTTTATTTCATATCACATCTAAGACAGAACCATCCAGATCAAAGTATTAACATTGGTCCTACTTTAATCACATATATTAACATAGTGTTAAACTAATGTTACCTCATTATAGAATAAAATATTTACTTCTTAAAGAATTAAAGAAAAACTTGTCAGAAATCGAGCCCTTATATAAATTCTACAAAACAATTATAGATCTTGAACTGTTATTTTTGCCGTTTCTCAAGCAAATGTCAAACTAACACAAAACATGCAACTTGACGTAATTGCAGTTTTCATTTTAAATGCATTTTACATGTCAGCAGGCTATTTGACTGCTTTCAATAATGTTTTCAATAAAATGCAGATTTGTAATTCCATATAAATAATTTTTGATTCATTCAAAAACACACCATGAGAAGAATGGCTAAAAACCCACACCATTTATAAAATATTTTTAGTTGATTCCACCGATGTTCAGGCTTGATGCAGCCTCCTGCTTTTTCATTTTCATTTCATGCTCTTTGATGATCTCCTCCTTGGAGGTGGCCTTAGCCTTAGCCAAAATAACATCAGCACCCTGCTTCACCATAACGTCAGCTAGCCTCTCCCCAGCCGCCCAGGCAGAGGTGTATTCATTTTTCTTACTGGGTGTTTGGCAGTGGATGCCCACAAAAGCATTCTGGGATGGAATCTGGGAAGAAAAAAATTTGTTAAGTTTAAAAAAAAAAAAAAAAGAAAATATCTGTTATTCTAAATTAACAACATGTAGATCTACTAGCTTTTAAAAGACTTCATAATTTCTCCAAGCTGTGGGAATTTTCTATACTTTTTTATCACTAGGCTTGCAACTAACTTAACTATTATAATAATAATTAACAGTTTAACAAATTTTTTTATTTAAAAAAAAAAAACAAAAAAAAAAAACTAACTAAAAACAAGTTAACTTAGATATTAATTTACACTCTTGTAAGTTTGTTGTACTAATTAGTCCTAAAGAATGTGCAAACAATATTGATCATTTAAAATGATAGTCCACAAAAAAAAACCAGTATGTATATGTAAATTGGGATAATATCAAACATAAAAAATAATATACAATTAAATATGCATTTATAATATGAGGGGGAAAAAATAAATTAGGCTACTTTTTATTCCTCATTCTACTGCTCAGAATTTATTCAGAGTTGAAAGAAATAATGCAAATCAATCACTAACTACTTAATGCATATACTACAATGCATATTTTAATATAAATATTTTCTTTTTTGGGTCCTGCTATGTTTCCATGTTTCTACCAGGATTTTAACTTCAGACCCTCACTTAAGCAATGAAATTATTTACCCATCTTCCCCAACGTCCACTTTTAGATATAATTAGGTGTGTAAAAGAGAAAAAATATTTGTTAAAATTTTGTTTTCAGACCAAAGCAGTAGACAAGTCTAAAAAGTCAAGTTTAAAATACTTACTGGAACTTCTGGGAACAACAAATTAACAACTTCTGTATGCTGAACAACTTGACTGCCGTCAATACTAAACACTCCACCTCTTATCCTCATCTGGGAAAAGGGGAAAATGAATGTCATGTGTTAGGAAAACACAATTTAATGCTGTGTCCTAGCAACACACCTTAATGTCATGCCCTAACTGACATCAAACATTATACATGCATTACCTGGTTATCAGAAATTTCTGTGAACACAGAGACTGGGACACTGCAGCCTCCTTCCTGAAAGAAACAAAGAACTTTAACATTAAGGTCATAAGAAAACAGTATAAAATAACTTAATCACCCAGTTAAAGGACAACAGAGTTCAGCTGGGTAATGTAAACTGACTTTTGTGTTATATTGGTCCAATAGCACCTAGTAGTTCTTTGAAAACAGCCTTAATTCCATTCTAGGTTTCACAACAAATGGTTTAGTTATTTTAGTATTTACAATGGTTCAAAACCCTAGACTGTGTTTAAATTCAAATAGGATGCATTGTAATTAAAATATCAAGACTAAAGGGAAGAGCTCACCAGTTTCCTGAGGTAGGCTCTTTCTGCGGTGCAAGCAATGGTAGAAGTGTGGTCATGGATCCTGTTCAGGAGTTGTAGTGTGGCTTCATCATCAGCACGGCACTCCACTGCCATGGCTCCTTGTGAAACAGCATACATGCATTCATCTGGTGTGAGAACCTGCAATCGCCCACACTGCATGAGTCAAATATGCATGCACAGAACTAGCTATTATACTTTGTTCAAAATTATTTGGAAAAAAATTGCAATAGCTTTTCAACAGAGTTTAAACAAGCAAAATTTTTAAAATGCTTTTTAAAAAATAAAGCTTAACAAGGGTGAAGAATTCTGCACTTACAACTTTATCTCTTAATAATGTAGACATTATATTACCTTATTCAACATCAAACAAAAATAATTAATTACCGATAATTAATTGACTAATGATTCATGTTTTGTTAGGTACAGTAAATAACTGTTTAAAAGTTTCAACTTGATCCAAGAATGGGTGTGGGAGAAATAATGTATCTAAGGGGACCAAATCCTACATATTCAAATCCTACATATTTAGCCATATTAATTAATACTAAAGAGTTAATTTCCCTTGTTGGTATCAAACAAAATAATTAATTACAAATAATTAATAGACTAATTGGTTATTTTTTTTTATTGATTCATGTCTTGTCTTTGCCATTGAAAAATTGTTCCAAGAATGGAAGTGGGAGAAATAACATGTACAAGCTTTTTACCAGACAGACAGAGATACAGACAGAGATGATAAAAGCTTTGTAAAAATAAATGTGGAAACTGAAGCATTTTTAGTCCTAAAAATCAATTCACAGCAAAAATGTGACAATCGATTACATTTATAACCATATAGAAAATGTACTCAGCTATAAGCATCTTATCGATTACATTTATAACCATATAGAAGATGTACTCAGCTATTAGCATCTTAAGTCCTGGCTGAGAGACAAAATAAAGCTATAATATAATAACAGAGATGTTGAAATCAAATCTTTTATTGAAAACTAGCTGAAACATTGAACAGTTGAACAAGTTGAAACTAAGACTTGGACTGACCTGAGAAATGCACTGATGCCAACCCATTCTCTCCAGACCTGCAACTGCCAAGATAATAGCGTCATAAACATTTTCCTCTGATAGTTTCTTAAACCTGGTGTTTAAGTTTCCTCTCTAGTTGTATGTCAAGGTCAATGAGGTCATTTATAGGTTAATCTTGGTTTACTTTTACAAAATTATCCATCATTATATTTACAAACAAAAGATGCAAACATAAAACAAAATTTTATGATTATTTCATTCGAAAGGATACAATATTCTCAATTTTGTACTGTGGGTATATCCTTTGTACTTGCGCAGCTCGTCTTAAAGAACTGGTACCAATGACACTGTAAATAATATATTCACAGTACCAGTTTAACATTCTATTTTATACATTTGAAGACTAATCAAAATGAAGGAAATTAAAAATGGATAACTTCTGCGTACAGAATTTATTTTTAGTCTAGTTCAGTAATTATTAAAATGCAACCAAGTACTATATTAGTAAAAGAATTTTCAACATAGTGTGATAAAAACAGTATGCAAGGAGTCCCTTCTGGATTAAGTTAAAATCTTAATACATCGCAACACTTCTACATTCAGAGTTGGCAAGAGTTCTTCTACATCAGTTTTAAAGTATGAAAATTTGAAATAAACTAAGTGCAAACAATAAAGACACACTCCAGTACCGTAATGCATGAATAGGAAACTGTACATGTAAAAAAAAATTAAAACTCAAAACATGTTATAATAACATTTCTAGTATGATCTGTTCTGCAGACTAATAACTAAAGCTAAGAACACTTACCTTCCAGCTGGGAGGTCCTGCAGAGTTTTCCCTTGATGCTTTGGATGAAGAACTATTGCATCGAATGGATTATCTCTCCTGAATGATACAAATATAACGTTGAAAGCTTATCAGGATACATTAGTCTTTCATCAAACAGATATGAAAAAGCAACATATTTGTTCATTAATTTTCTATCAAACTACCAAATATAGATATGTAAAACCTTTGTTCCAAGATGTTACAATTCAAACCTACTTGCAGACACATCCAATTACCAGTCCATCAGGCAATGTTGTGGGCAAATCTTTCAAAGAATGGACAACGAAATCCACTTGTTTCTTTATGAGTGCACTCTCCAACTCTTTGGTAAACAGAGATTTTTCTCCTATCTGAAATACAAACACAGGCTGATGATGATATTGTGTATAAAATGAATGAAAACAGAAAGTATAAATTTAAAGACTCTTTTAGGCTTATCATAAGACTTTGAAACTTATAACTATTCATCTAATTTCTTTATATTAACAAAACTAAATATTAAAATGTATGATTCTATCACTCTAACAAAATATTTTCACCTTTGAGAGAGCAGAGTCAAGAATTCTGTCCCCTGTTGTTGTCATAGGCACTGAAACACATTAATTGTTAAGACCTATGAATGTGAGTGCTTTCACTGCTTATATTGCTTGGTTAAGAATTAAAACACTGATATAACTTTGAAATTGAGTATAAATAAAACAAATAAATAAATAAATATATAACCACAATAGGTTAAGGATTTTTTTGGTTAAATATTGTTTAAATAAAGTAAATTTTAAAAATTATGAAAAAGTCAAGGTGATTGAGCAATGAAAGAATTAATTATACTTACAAGTTTCAAACTTGAGTGTTGGATCCAGTGATCGAAGCATCTGTATAACATTATTGGTCTGGATGAGGGCTAGCTGTTGAGGAGTGCAAAAGAAAACATTATTTCAGAATGTGTAAACTAACTCTTATGTTATCTGGGGCGATGTGCTAGCTGAGAGGGAAATGAGTTGGCTTCCAAACAAAGGGTTCTCAGGTTTAAATCTAGGTAAAGACTCTGGGATTTTTTTTTAATTTTCAGGATTCTTAGCATGCCATAGAGTCCACCCAGCTCTAATGGGTACCTGTTGTTGGGGAAAAGTAAAGGAGGTTGGTCAATGTGCTGGCCACATGACACCCTCGTTAACTATGGACCATAGAAATTTGTACATGGAGTGCACTAAGAAAGTGGGGTTTTTTTTTCTTAAGGGAGACAGTGTGTATGTGTGTCAGAGAAGGGGCTGAGGTGAAATAAGCCATAGGTCCAAGGTCAAGCAATTAAGGACTTAATGATCACTCCAATCACATTATTGACTTTCTCATTGCCTTGTTTATTTTCCTAAGATCAAGGATCTTCTACAAAAGCAATTTTTTTAGGGCACTCACCTATAACTGCGTTTAAAAATGGATAAAATTAATGATATTGTATATTTTCATATTCCAGACGTTTATAAAAAATCATGTGGAAAGTATATCAAACTTTTGAAACTTTCTGCCCTATATAAAATACAAAAACACAAACAAAAGAAAATCTCATGTATCATCTATTTCAACGTTAGAAATGTATACAGCGTGCTTCTAGATCTACTTGGATAGTTTTTAACTTGAAATATGACATTAGTATAATGTTGTTTTACAAAGAAAGGTTACTGGCGAAGCGCCTTAGATTAATGTTTTTTTAGCAATTACTTCCCCTGCTCTGTGTAACAACTGCCACAACGGTGTGATCCCCCTGGCCAGGCCTACGTGACTTTGGTCGTGCCCTGGTCTCCTTTCTATACTGTACCAGTTCCTGGCCTCACAAAATCAACACAGAACACACAAATCTCAACTTCCAAACGTACACAATTACCCCCCCCCTCCCAAGTAACACACATCTGGTAATCAGGCCAATCAACCAAGTGTTCAATCAAACACACAAACGTTTAATCATAAGGAGTCTCCAATGATAAAAATATTGAAGTGCAATCAGGTTTAATTTAGCATTGGGGCTGCACTCCTTCGAAATACACGAAACTAACCCAAACTAACCCGAGTTTGTACCCTGACCGCTTCCTGGAGGAGGTTAGTCTCAGACAGTACTCTTTCTTTCTGAAGGAATAGCTAAATAATATTAATCTTAAAGTAGCACAACCAGCGTACGCCCAAGACAATGGAAGGAAAGCGGCATGAATTTCCCGGAAAATTAAAATGAATCCATGACTAACCCGAGCAAAACAAAGTCGCAAACTATTAGAACACAACTAATTTTTAAGCATCATGGTAAGCATCGGCAGGGGTAATATGCTTCTTCTTTTTTTTTTAAATAGACTGGCATCATAAATCTGCTGTCTCTCGATACACAACTCCTCCTTCATGTTATGCTTACACTAGGGCGGGACATGTCACTAGAGAACGTAAACCATCCGCTTGTTTTATATGCTGACGCAGGCTACAGACACAGCCGTACGTTGTGTTGACCAGTTCCCATCATTCACCGCTTGTTTGACCCATCCACCACTCTTGTTTGGTTTTTCCTAATTGTTTCTCTTATCTGCCCCCCCCCCCTCTCTAAGATCTTCACTTTTTTTTTTTTACATGTGGCTCTAATGCATGTTTTGTTTTTTTTTAAATGTAAACTCAACTGTGTACCGACCACAGAATGTCCTCAGGGTCTATTAATTTTTGTGAACTTCCACTCCCAGTGAAATATAGTTTCTGCACTATATGATGTGTCTGTATATCCAGTGGGAGACGAAATGCCATCAAACCTCTAGAAACTTCTACCCAGTGTCTCCCATGTAGAAAAAGGTTGAAGGTATCACAGGTATAGACAGTTTCATTTGAACTAGGAGTATGTATATAACAAAATAAAGACACCCGGAACAGAGAAGACTTCCTCATTCCCCCCCCCCCCCCCAAACAAGGATATAATGCTGCACACAGTGCATATCTATCTGTATGAAAAAAACAAAGAGGGCCTATTGAACAGAAAACTATCATCTAAAACCCCGAATATTTCCTAGATAACAAACGTCTAAGTAGGATAAAAGAGATACATCAATATAACTTAGGCCATGTAATTCAACAGTTCACACATTTGACAGCTTGTAAAGTTCCGATGGCTTTCTAACTCAACAGGTTAAAACCTATGGCTCCAAATGAGCATCCCATCACTACAAGAGTGAAAGATAATCAGATTGTTAAAGTGTATCATGAGTGTCCACTGTACAGTGTTTTAGCAGCATCCTAAGGGAATAGAGTTTTTTTTTATTTGCTCCCTCACTCCAGTCTATGAAATTTAAATCATTAAAACTAAAATTTCTATTGAAAATCTGATCATCTCCCTTATCGTGCTGTATACAGATGAAACGGCTAGATCTGGTCATCCGAAAGCGTAATGTTTTTTAAAATCATGTCAACAGCTGCGTGCCTTTTTGTTTTCAGAAATAGACATACTTTATGGACATAAGTACAAGCCATTTTTAAAACAATACCTTATAGGCAGTTATTTATACAAAGAAATGACCATGCCGAACTAATGAAAGGACGATGGCGGGTGTATAGTCTTAATTATTCGTGATAGCACCTTCTCTAAGAGTCTTGGATTCCGAAGAATTAGTTCGTTTCTTATATACAGTGAATGGCTAGCGTCGTTCAATCCCACCTACCCTTCCGGGGTTAAGAAAAGGTCAACACGTGTCACCTATAGTTCAATGAAGTGAGACAAGATCTCTTCGATTTGCATCAAGGCCCATTACTGGAGTTTAAAAAAAAATGGCGCAACAGTTCAAAACATCAAATGAACGGTTCTGGGTTCGTGTCCTAAAGAGAGATGTTTACCTCAGAACTTGGCGGTCTTGGGCCTACTTTGCCTATCGGTGATTAACCGACAAAAACAAGGAAATCGATTCTAATTTGTCTTTGCTCGCTAGCCCTGCAGTTAGATCATGTTTCAACATCTCTGCCTAGTTTGTCAAATTGAAAAATAAACTTGATAAACTCCTAAATGCAGCTAGTAAGATCACTGGCGACAAACAAACTGCACTTGCACACATATTATTAAAGAAAAACATTGTTATGAAAGTTTCAATACAGTAAGTGTAAACAAAAAACATAAAAAAAAAACACTCTTGGTCAGGATATTAACATTTTATCATCACAGAGACAAGACCTACTAGGCTCTGAGACTCCCTTGATAACCAGTGAATAAGATAACCAGTGAATAAAGTAACCAGTGAAATCTGCCCATGTGGAGTGTCACCAGAGAATGCTGACCGTGTCCTTCAAAACTGCATTCTTTATCAAGAGGCCCGAACAAGACACTGGCCCCAAAACACCCCTTTAGAAAGAAAACTACCGCGGTATATGGAGAGCTCCCCGATCTGAACGCCACTGCGCAGTTCATCTCATATATTGGTCTAGTCATCTGAACTCTCCAACATAAAAATGAGAACGAGGAAGAAAAAGAATTGAATAAAGTCTTTCTGATATAAATTTTACAAATTGTGTTTAAGGGAAACTGTGGTATGAACGTATAGAGTGAGTGGTAGCGTACAATTCGTTGCTCTATTGTTGTATGTGCTATTCACAATAGCGAGACAAAGTTCCACACGTATAACAAAGATTATCATTCACCTGGCAGAGCATCTTGCACTATCACAAAGAGTAGACAAACATATAGGCATACAATACACCAAATAAATTGCGTTAAAACATCTACCAACAACTTAAGATATTCATTTAGAAGTTTAGACTTATACTATGTAAATTACAGTTTACAGAGCCATAAGCCCTTAACATATATGTTCTCAACAAGTCCCGGTTAAGGTGTTACATATTGTACTTTAACTCAGCAGAAAAAGGGAGATTTGAAAAGGGGACAAGATGGGACTCGGACAAACAGAACCAGGACTTTAGGTCACGTTTTCTTCTAGCCAGTGAAAGATAAAAGATAAAAAACTTTCAGAACAGGAAATTCTAGAAGATAAGGCGAAGATAGAGTCATAGAAGCGCTGGTCAAGACATTACTGCATGTAGATTTTAAAACAGTGCGCACACACACACACGAACATGCAGTGGACACGTTGGCGGTCTGACACCAAATCAGCTGAAAGTATTTTGTTTTTAAAATAAAAGTAAGAGAGTAAGACACTAAACATTCGCTTTCATTGTCTTAGGTTGTTTTTGTTTAATAATATAGATACGGTACTTCAAACGTACAGAACGTGCACAAAGAAGCCTTTCAATGGTGTGGCTAGCAAAAAGTGCAGTAGGGACACCATTATAGCTTACTTTAGGGGGAATCTAGTCAAAGAGGAGCTGGATTTGTTTGCTCTTCACCCCCCCCCCCCACACACACCTAACCAAAGCACCTCTCTTTTTCAGCTTTGTAAAAAAAAATAATCACGTGCCGCTATAGCTCTTTTTTTTTTCTCTATAAAAAAGGATGTCACGCGCAAGGATTGCAAGAGTGCATTTTGGTTTATTTTTTTGTAATACGCTAAATACATGTGGTATCTGCAAGGCACACAAACAATTGATTCTCACAAGCGTATCATTTACAACAAAAGCACAACGTGCTCAGATCTAGAGGAGACAACAGCTATCGTGCTCACTCAGTTCTTTGAAAAGTGTAAAAAAAAACATGTATCTTTCGAGTATTTTTGTTTGTTTGTTGTCTACGTAAATCCAGCAGGGTTTTCATATGTTTAAATCTATTGTATCTTTCTAGTTATCTTTCATAGAACAAGAGCTCTCCTTCAAAATAACGTGCATGTTTAGAGTCTAAATGTAGTTTCTTATTAATAAAAACCTGCATGGCAAGATTCGAAGCTGTAACCGCGATAAACCTTGCGCCATAAGTTAGACTTAGAAATTCATGACGATAATATTCACACACACACATATTATTTCTTGTACTTATTACATAGATCAGTGATTATCTACGTTTTCATTACGTACCTTTATTAATAAAATATAATTGAATTAGAAATGCCCACACTTTATGACTAATTCCGTTGACTTAAAGTCATACTGGGTGTAATAAAAATAGAGGTCCTCTATCAGACTTAGTGGGACAGCGGTTGTGCAATGGTCATTTCTCCATGCGACGTCATACATGGTAAATATATTCCACTACACAAAAATAGTGTGCGATTAGTAACTGTATGTTGAACATTGAAACATTCCAAAGATTTTGTATTATTTTCATTATCTTACTACAGTAGTCCTTTTGGTGTTCATTCAATATAGATCTGTTGATTTTGTATGTGATGCGTGTATTGCTTTCTATTATGCATTGTCCCCATATTTTTTTTACTATGCATGTAAACAAAAATATCAGCATTGAAATTGACACACCACTTGATGTTTAAAAAGATAATGTCAAGACACGGGCTGTAGGAACCCTAGGGTTAAATCCGCCACTGCATGCCACCTTATTTCAACTCGCGTGAATTTCCTGCTGGTGAGTTCAACTCAATGCGCCTAGCCAAAAGCTGATGTTTCGGACGAGTGAAAGGTCAAACGTCGGTCAACGTAAGCAGCCGAGTTCACCCATTTTTGTTTCTCTCCTTTCCCCCCAGGCACGACCTTTCAGTGTTCAAGACAAACACAGATCTGCATGCATATTAACATGTGTAACACTACAAACACAACATTCTGATTTAAGTCTCTTTACAATTTACATAGAGAAGGTTTTTGATTTTTTTTCAACAATCCAATTAAAAAAAAATCATTTTTAGCGGCCCTGAACTCTCTATCCAAATTCAATGTCATGTTTTTTTTTTCTTTTTAAAAGGCTTTATCTCATGAAGGGGTATAAAGTTACACAATGACCTAATTGACCTAACATTAACTCGAAACAATTTATACATTTACAATTACCAAATGTACTAGAACAGCTTCTATTTAAGAAAAAAAATACACAACATCTTGAGAACTACAAAAACTGTAGAGCCCCAGTCGATCTTGTTTCATTGTATCGTTAAATCTTTCGCGTATCAAACGAGAACTAGACATGTGTTTAGGCTACATGTAGCAACAGGTCAATAAACGAATGTATCAGCTTGAGAATAGTAGCAGACGCTGATATTGATATAACAGTAACATTGCAAAGTCAATAGCTTCAATTATCGCGATAAAGGTAAAGTTATATTTAGCAAAATGCAGTCATCAACCCAAGGTGCACTTTTGAAGTTAATCACTAATATCCATTTAAAACTAGTCCTTCTAGTGTAGAGAGCCCAGATAATGCTGAGTACATTTTAAAGTTAATTCCTATAATTTCATATATGTCCAATCATCATTTTAGTGTATTGAATCAAGATAATTCTAGTTCTCAAGAGTAGTACATAGACTGAATCCAGAGTTGTGCATAGATTGAATCCAGATAATTGCAGCTCTCGGAGTTGTGCATAGATTGAATCCAGATAAGTCCAGCTCTCAGAGTTGTGCAGGTATTTCGAAAACGATCTAATTATATGCATTGTCTTCAAGCTCCAAGATTGTAATTGAATGCAGTATTTAAACGTGGAACGTGACTAGGCTGACCCAGACGGAAGCTACATATTTTACCACACGAGATACAGAAAGGGAACTTGTCCACCGGGGGGGGGGGGGTCTATTCAAATTATCTTTTCACCGTCCGAGCCTTCCTTCGGCAAAAGCTTTTCTTTGGGTCTCAAATGTGAGTCCCGCGACTTGAGTTGCCCAGCTGCCTCTTTCCAAAGCCATCTGCTGTTTTCCCCTATGCCAGTGAGAACAAACTGACATCTCGGTCTTTATAGCGCTTCCGTTTTATAAGATACTAGTCGACCGGCGGCGTAGCATACGCCACTATTTTGCAGGGCCGGCCTTAGGCCACTGCAACCCATGCGACCGCAGTGGGCTCCGCACTTTCATAGGACCCGCGCTAATTCTAGGTGTATAAATTATTAAATTAAACCCTTTTATAACTTAAAACAGATTTCCCACGGCCTCCTGATTTACCAGGAGCTCCTGGAAATCTCTTTAACTTGCAAAATATACGAAAAAGTTTTGGAAATCTCCGGAAATCATTAAAATCTTTTGAAAACATACAAATCTCCTGAAATATATAGACAAAAATTGTCATTTTGGTGTGTCATTCAATATGGAAAACGCCAATATATATATACACTAATGGGTAATGAGTCTCTGGTGGGTTATTGTTATTGGTGAAGACAGAAAAACTTCAAACATCTGACATCAAAGTTCTCCATGTGGGGCTGCCTTCATTCCGGCGGTCCTCCCATGGAAATGTTGGTACATTATACGAATAAGAGATGCTCGGACTCGTCCGTCTGTCGAGAGGGTTAAGGAGGTCGAGATTTTATAACGGCTGTGATTACATTCTTACATCACTCTATCCTAAAATAAAATGTTGAAGTTAGGAAATAAAAGCCCCTCCAAGTATGTGAGAATGACAAACATTTGATTAGCATAGAGGTCACTTGTATTAAGATTTTACTATAACGAGAAGATGAACATTATCTTGTGATTACAACATTAATTATCCCCTGGCGTTCAAATTACTTTCCCCAATCCCAGCCTGCAGTAACAATAGTTGATGTATCACAACTCCAAAAAGCAAACAAATCAATACAAATAATCGGCATGGAAATTTTCCAACACAATTCTTATACAGATTGTTGACAACTGAAAATGACGCAATATTTTTTCTCATTCATTTGGCCATGGGACGCCAATCCCCCCTGCCTTTTTTTTTCATGACCGAATTTATCAAATTAAATTTGGCCCCAGGGAACACTCACTAGGCCTACTGACGTGCTAAACGAGCGTTACCTTTCAATCACCTGACCAGTTTAAATTTGTGCCTTTAGATCTAGATGCCATCTGGTCTATTTGTAAACATCACAAATGAAAGGTTTGGTCGATACAATCGGTAGTCTAAATGACTTTGATCTCCGCAAAGCAAAAAAACAAACCAGTGATAAGCTTTAAACATTGCATGTAAACTTGTGATAGACAACACATTTAAATGCACTGAGTGATGAGACTCGGTCCCTGGTTTATGGCTCCAAACGGCTAGATGCCTTGTAGATCTACATGACAGTTGGCATTTACTTCATGTTTTGAGACTACACACGAGAAATTATTTCCACACATTTAAATCTAGAGAAAATCAATTTGCTAATTAAAAAGTCATTGCCTTTTCTTCAGGACTTCCTAGTGATGATAGTGATTTATAGTTTAGGTTAGCAAAGAAGAACTTTGTTCTTACTATGTTACTTCTAATACAATAATATTCTACTCATACATTCTTATTTATTAAACTACTGAAACCAAAAAGGGTAATGCAAGTATGCATATATAACATTCAATGGTCATATAAGTTGGCGAAGGAAGATATGGGAGGACTCAGGAGTGCGTATGTTGAAATACACATTTTCTCACACTGATCTATGATAAATTTAGGCCTACTAGTAATTTGATTTATTTATTTTTTTGCCCACGCTAGTTATCCGACTTAGGTGATAATTTGTTGTTTGTTTTAGGGTGCCCCCATTACAGTAGCTATGTGTCATAGTAACGATTCCACTACTGTACAACTTGTATGCACGCAACCCTACAAACGTTAGAGCCCGGAGAACCCTCAGATTTGTGTGTGTGTGTGTGTGTGTCAGAGCTCTACGGGGATCTAGTCAGCTCAACTTCTCATACGCACAGGGAAAAGCTGAGTTAAAATTAATATACAGGAGACGAATAGAATATAGACACAGAGTATTCTCCAAGAGACAATCACAAGGCAGTCTAGATTGCAGACAGCAATTGTTGGTTCAAGAAACGGAATCTATAGCCTAAAAGCCCACAAGAAGCGCTTTCGTTAGATAGATTGTTCCAGCTTCTGCGAATGGACCTCATTCACCAATCGAAAACAAACAACATTTAGCCTCGTGATAATATTGATAAAACAATGAAAAAAGCGTATCACGTGACAAAGACTTTATGGATAACGTAATTTGTATAGAAGAGATAGAGAACCACGTGGCTAAATGTTGTTTGTTTACGATTGGTGAATGAGGTCCATTTGGTACTGGAGAAAAAAATACAAATAAACATGAATGACCTCTACTATGCTCTCCTGGTCAGACAGATCTGATCTCTTCTCCATGCAATGGGCCCTGCTGCAGCAGACCTGATGGAGACCAGTATCTCAGATCATGTGAAATCGATCAGAAAAAAAAAAGTATTTTCTCACGGCTTCTAAAAGGCAAATACATCAATCCTCTGAAAGTGAAGTGAAATTATTCAAGATGGAGGTGATAATACACCTTACAAATAAAACAGCTAGAGGGTAAACAATTTTCTCCTCAATCCAAAGAAGGAACTTCTATTCTTGAGGTTCAATGGCTTCAAAACAAAATATAATTTTAAAGATGATTGATGTTTTGCACCAAATAGTTTGAACCCATGATACTAATAGCTGTTGTTTTTTTTTCTTCTCAAAAAGCACAATCCAGACAGTGTGAAAATTGAAGGCTTAACAGGACATACAATGTATGGTTTATTGGAGTTAGGTCAAAGCCACCCCTGCTTCTGACCCTTCTATCTAAACTGTGCCAAAAACAAAGGGTAAAGGTCATCTGTTTGGAAATGTTTGTAAAAGTATATCCTTAAGTAAAAATATAATAATACATTTTACCCCATCAAGTAGTTGAAAGTTATCTTAGAATTTCTTTTTAATTTTAAGTTTGAAAGAATTTTAACTTAAGGAGGGTGTCAAGCAATCTGTTGTTTTTTTTTAAGAAAAAAATTCTTATTATTTGTAACAAATGTAATGTGTAAACAAATGTAATGTATGTAAATTAGTACATAATGTGTAATGTATACACATAAATGTAAAGCAATTGGTGTCTTTGCTTCCAATTTAATGAAAAATAGTATAATAGCTGGTCAGTAGCAAAAGTGAAATGTAAGTGATTACTGGTTATGTAAGTAAAATCATTTTAAAAAAGAAACCTTTATATTGTTGATTTTTTTTTTCAAAATTAATATTTTTCTAGGATCAAACAAAAGCTTATAGTAGAGCCATACAATTTTCTAAGAGATGTAATATATAAACAATGTCAATATTTCCTAGTATGTGGACTGGAGAAGCCAAAACACATCTTTGAACTCTTTCACACTGTTGTCCCTATAATTCTAACATATTATGAAAAGAGAAAGAGAATTCAACATGTGTGAATTTCTCTACCCAGAGGCATTTCTACACAAAGGCACCCTGACACTTCAAAATCACCTGTAGAGCACTTTCACATTCTCTACAAAAAGGTCCCTAGAATTAAATGTGGCTTTTCATCCAATTTAAACCTCTGTGGTCACATACAGCATGGTCCTCTATGCCCCCCACAAAAGGACAGTAAAATCTCCAAAACCTGAGTTTCATGACATTTTATAAACAAGGAGCTTTTACCTTCCCTTAAGCTATAAGGGCTTCCAACAAATATTTATTTTTATTTAAAGAAACATTCTTCATGTCTCCATATTCAAGCATATAACCCTATTCCTGAAAGTGGATAGATCTGCCAGTTTCTCTCATCTACTACAAGTAATACCTTCCCTTAGGACTCTCTGCTCTGCTTTCTAGTTAATAATCTGTTTGATAAGTGTCAGATATTCCTTCAGAAATGAAGAGTCACCCTAGCCCAAACCTCCTGAAGGACAGCAGCGGATGGAAGTGGGCAGGGTTCAAACTCAGGACCATCATGACAAAGTGCGTTTAAGTCTGTACCACATGACCAGGCAGCCATTTTAAGCCTTTTTAAAGGAATATTTTTATATGTAGATAATATAGATCTCTATCTATATATCTAGTAGGTTTATTAATTTGTAAATCATAGATCTAGGAGTTTTGGAGTCTAATAAATTATAACTTTTAAAATCAATTTTAAAAAAATATATATTTTATATATATACATATATATGTAAATCTAGATATTTTTATTATTATATGTAAAATATAAAATGTATAAAAGATCTAGAGTTTCTATCTAGATCTAATAGTGTAATTTTTTATTGACTAATAATACTCTATTTACGATACTTAAATCTATATCAATCTAGACATTCTAGATAATCTTAATCTTGGATCTATTAACTAGATCAGACCATCAGATCTAGTGACTAACTGCTAGTAAGACGCTAGATCAATCCTCTAGAAGAATCTATTCTAGACTTGCACTAGCATTTAAGTGTTAGAAAGACAATATTATTATTAATAATATTACATTAATAATATTATTATAGACTTTATATTTTTTAAAATATTATTATATACAAATTATAATATTTATAAATATTACATTATTATATAGACGCCCTATAAACTGCTAGACTAGCTGTGATATAGTTTTGAAACAGCATGGCTAGACTTCCAAACCCATGGTGTTAGTTGATTGTTTGTTGTTTTTAAATTTGCTTCATTTTAGTGTGATAATCTTAAAGGAGGATTCCTAAGCTTTTGAATGATACCACATTGTCAGCAAATGAAAGTCGTGTTTATTTCGAAAATTTACAGTAAAGTCATAGGTAAGAATGATTTTGCATAATTTTTACTATCATTTTTAAGCAAGCTTGGTATTTTTTTAATTGTATTTAGACCTAGATTTATGCTTAATGTTTGTTAAATTTCGTTATTTTTTAATGAAATTAGTCCTCCAAAATTAAAAAAACTTACCCTAACATGCTGTTATCAGTTATAAATGATGCCAAATTAGGCAATTTTTCGAAATGGGTAAGTGGAAAAATTGTAACTACCATAACAATCTATGACTATAGTTATAGTATTAAAATCAATATTTTTCTATTATAGAGTATAGTGTTAGAAATCTTTTTTTTTTTTTTTCTATACTTAGGTACACAAAATATAAAATTAAGGAAATCAGCTTATTAAGGCAATTTTGGGCTCATTCTGATGATGTCAAATAAAGTCACTCCATGATCTAGCAATGTGTGGCGCCAGACATTAGCTATTCTCGTTGATAATATGAAGTAGCAAATGATTTAAAGGCATTGTTTAATGGCTTATCTTTTATCAACCTAGTGGAGAGAATGCCATCAAGGTGTTATTTTACATTATATTTATAAAAATTAAAAAACTGAGGAAGTTTCTACCAAACGGTATACTAGAAAAAGGATCGAAGTCAATTTTCAAACAATTGGATTAGCTGTGAATGAATGTTACCGTATTTGAGATGTAACAATCAAATTAAAAACCATATAATGGAGTAGCTGTGTTCCAAATTTCAAGCTTCTATCTATTATATAAATGGTTATAAAGTTATGATGAGATAAAGATGAAAATTCATTTATTCTATCACAGTTTTTGGACATTTTCTAAAAATATAGTCCATTATTCTACACATAAAACGGCATAACTTTGCTCCTATATATAACACAGAAAGATAAATTTGGTATCATTGTAAACCTCTCAGCAAGCTCTATATAACTAGATAGTTTCTGATTTTTTTTTGTCAAACTGATGTTTGTTTGTTTACACTTTGTGACTTTGTAACTGGTGCCGTGGTGTTTGTATATCTAGTCAATCTAGATTCTAGATATCTGAGAATATCTCTAACTTACTAAGTGTACACGAGTTGCGAGTTGTAACAGTTACAGATGGAGATTACACACTTACACAGTACTAACACAGTAACAGTAACAATAGTAACAGTAAATAGAGATCTAACACTAACAGTATTGGATCTAGTATTGATATTAATAATATTGAATATTGAATCACTAAGTAGATCTAAATGAGTAAGTTTTCCAAGTTTTCTTCTAGATTCTAGTACTACAACTACTGACTACTGACCTGGCTTTTTCTAGTTCCTACGCGTATTATCCTTTCCTCTGACATTTTTCTTCTGTGAAATTGACTCTAAACAATCACACTCATAAAATTCTTAAACGTTATCTAACGAAAATGTGAGATTAGGCTTCTACTAGTAGATCTAATAGATATCTAGACTATAGATCTATTTCTTTTCTTTAGAGTAAGGCATAAAGTGCATACGAAGAACACATCCTGATACTACAGGCCTATGTCCTACGTCCGATGTTCACTAACACACAATGACGTAAACTTAGTTCCACTGACCCACAAATACAAGAAAACTTTACACAGGAAAACCTCCACATATGAATGAGGGCGATTGGGGGGGGGGGGATATACTAGAGGTTATCCATTTATGGCGTTCATACGTACAAAAGAGTCCTTTCCTAGATAGGTATACCTAATCCCAGCATTTTATTGTTAATATTTAAATATGAAAATTTGTATAATTGATAACCATATTTTTTAAACTAACAATAATACTAAAATAAAAATATTAAACATCTGAGACATCAAAATAGAATATAAGCTGGTAGCCTATATTGTTTATTAGATAATCTTCATCTTTCTAGTCATTGGGAGACCTTTTCTTGTAGCAACATCATTTCAAGATCATATGAAAGTCATGTGCGTAGCCGGGGGGGGGGGGGGCTCAAACGCCCCTCCAAAATGAAATACCCCCGCGGGGGGGGGTCGGAATTTAATGACTGATTTTTTGCTTTGATTCTGTTCATTTTAGGTGAGATTTTTATACTAAACCATCACTTGCCCAAGCGCAGCCAATTGGGTTTTGAGTTTAAAACCCCCTACCAGGGGGGTTTGCAGTTAAATTCCCTTCTTCTATACAAAAAAAAAATGTAAACGACAATCCCCAAATTCCAAGAGCATAGCTAAGGAAGATTTTGATATTTAAACCCCGTCCGAAATTTAACATAAAACCCTCTCTTCAATATAAGACTATCCATACATCAGTCACCGGATTCTATGAGCGTAGTCAAGAGGGGTTTTGTGTTTAAAACCCCCTCCAGTGGGGTTTGCAGCTAAAAGCCACATCTTCAATATAAAAAAGAACTAAATTTAGACCCCCCCCCCCCATGTACCCAAGCCCCTTTTTATCAACACGTCTACACAGTTTAAGAAACGCTGATCTAGATTCATATATTAAACGTGCTCAATTGAATAATCATGTCCACAGTTCACTCACCTATTCTACTGAAAAGATTTTGCAAAAATGAAGTGTTTTTTTTTTGTTCACTTGAGCGTCACCCGCAACCTTACCCCAGTGATGCCTCTGATGCAAATATAGTCGTCTGCCGGAGGTTTTCTTTTCGTCGCCATCGCTTTTCTTCGGCAAGGTCTCTCTTCGGGTCTTAAATGTGTGTCCCGCAACATCCAGCTGTCTTGTTCAGAGGCCATCTGCTGACATTAGTTTCCCTCCATGCCAGTGAGGGCGAAATTGTACCTGAGTTGATCTTTATAATGCTTTCTGGATAGGGCATCTCAGTAGCGCCTGTTTAGTTAGTCGGACTTGTTACCTCTTTTTTTTTGAGCAGTTTATGATCGTGACATCGCGAAGGTCAGGCGAGATAGTACATTTTTTCAGCACAAAGTGAAGAGCTCTATAAGCCTTTCTGAAAGTGATGCATCACTTCTCGTAAAAGTTTCTGTTGTAAGACCATCAGAGCCCGACGATTGTTGTATTTTGAGTTTTCCTATTACAGTCTGCACTTCACAATGGGATTGTATACCATAGATGACAAAAAATTAAGTGCCCTGTTCATTGGTTGAGTAGGCCTATATATTGGGTGCGTCAGTTTTCTAGTCAACAAGACCATGCAGTCTGCACTTGTTTTGTTTTTTTTATAGAGGCGTCTGGCGTTTGGTTTTTCGTGTTAGGGCATTTCAGTTACCTAGCATGGCCTCAACGTGGCGCCTCGTCGAAAACATCCGTTTGGTGGAAAGCAGATAAGCAAACAACGTGTAACGAAATAAGTCTCCAGTGGGTTACATCGGGACCATGGGAACTAACGCATTCATTGCAACAATACCCGAGACCCGGCGTGGGAATTCAACAAAGACTTGCTAACTCATTAAAACAAGCCGCCACTCTGTTCCATAAGGAGGTCGTACGTTGCGTGCGATAACGAAACAGGAACTTGAAAAAAATTGTCCGCAGTGCGAGGGCTTCGGCTGCTTTGACACAGGAGCGAAAAGTTTCTGAAGGTCGACACCGTGAAATATGTGACCCAAGCCAGTAATGATATTTTACATTAATGAAACTTCAGACAGAAGTAATGGTGAAGAACTCCTGGTCCACGCGTGTCCGCTGAGAGAAATCCGCACTATATATTTGTTTAATTTGCGGATTTTCGGTCCGATATTTACAGTTCGTGCCTTATTACGATTCTGCTGAGGTTCTCGATCACATAACAGTGGCAAGTACTTTTTCCAATTAGTAGTTCTTTGATTACTGCGTTGCAGTCATCGAACCACAACTCATTATTGGCATGGGCGTAGCCAGGATTTTTTTAATGGGGGGGGGGGGGGGGATTTTTTTTCTCCTTCCCCCACCATATACATATATATATATATGTGTGTGTGTGTGTGTACGTAATTAATCTTCATTACATTCCGACCCTTCATTCTTTCGGAAGACTTTTATTGTAGCATAGAATAGGTTATTCCTGGAGTTATTGTAAAGATTGTAGACACCCAATCCTCGCCAGCTAGTTGGTCTGAGGGGAGCGCCGTTAGCTCCCCCAGCGGAGTCCGGGGAAGAGCCCCGACACTAAGCACTATTTCCGGTATTTAAAACAAAACAAAAACATATTCTGAGGTATCTACAGTGCATTATCCTGCTATTTAAAAAAATTAGTTCATAAACCAAATCGACTTATTCACTGCACTGTGATAATGGAGCCCAGCGACTGGTCGAAATTTTAAACCCTTCTTGGCAAAGGGTGCCCCCGTCAGACTTGGCTAGTCAAAGCTTGAAGAGTTGGACAATTTCACATACCTTGGCAGCATCATAACAAACGATGGGGATGCCTACCATGATGTAGCGTGTCGAATAGGAAAGGCAGGGAGCATTTTCTAAAGGCTGCAGCCTATTTGGACAAGCCCAGCCATTTGACTTGAGACAAAAATACACCTTCTTAACAGAATCGTCATCCCAACAACAACAGATGTATGTGAGACATGGAAGTCATAGGCCAAAATTGAGAAAAGACTAAATGTGGCTCATCAATAATGGCTGAGACTGATTTTGAGAGTCAGTTACACAGATCAGGTCTCAAACAAGAAAATCCTATGCCGAAATGGAAGTCGAACACTTAGTGAGGTTGTGATAGAGCGTCGCATGAGGTTTGCGGGACATGTTCTCCGACAAAATGAACTACGCATACCAAGAGTTGCGATGACATGGAGGCCAGTACGAGGAAAGTGCAAACAGGGACATCCTCGTATACCTTGGTGCCACACTTTCATGGAGCACCTCAGAACATTGGACACCAGGTGGGAGGAGGCTTCAGACATTGCCAAAGACAGATCTTTGTGGAGACAGCTTACCGCTCAATGCGCCGAACGGCGCGGGAGGACCTAAGTCTAAGTAAGTCTCATGGAATTTGGTGACTGTAGTTTGCTTTAGATTTTACATCGTTAAGGGGATTTTTATCGTCAAAACCATCTGTTGGGGGATTTAAACTAAAAATTTATCTGGAGCTTTTTTTGAAAACAAACTCAAAACCCCCTTAGCTACGCTCATAGAATTTGGTGACTGTAGTTTGCTTTAGAATAATATTGAAGTGGGTGTTTTTAACCTCAAAACTCTCCGTAAAGGGGGGAAGGGGGCTCAAGAGTTAAGAGTAACAAAAAAAAAACAACTAAAACAAATTAATTCCACTTATCTTATTCATGGCAAACCAGTAACACAGACTAAAAACGCAAAATACTTAGGTGTTATAATAAATGAAAAACTGTCATGGAATCCACATATTGATGAAACTATAAAAAAAAAAAAATTCAACAAAGCATTAGTGTTTATTAAAAGAAATTTCTATAAATCAAATAAGAACATAAAACTAAAATGTTATTTAACCTTGGTTAGGCCAATAATAGAATATGCATCCTCCGTTTGGGACCCCTCAACTCAAGAAAACATTAAAAAACTGGAACAAACACAAAATAGAGCAGTGAGATTTATAACAAACGAATATTCACATTTGACTAGAGTAACACCATTAGTAAAATCACTAACTTTAGAAAGCCTTCAGGACAGAAGACTCAAAAGTAAAGTAGCAATTATACACAAAACACTGAACCATAATCTTCAAATACAAAAACAAAATTTAATAAAATACTCTGAAAGACACAAAGATAAAGGCCCATTCCTCGTCCCATATGCTAGGACAAATTTGTACAAATACTCCTTCTTCCCTAGTGCTATTAGAGCATGGAATGGGTTGCTAGCCAGGAAAACCAGTGACTTGACAGAATTTAAGTCATATGCATGACTAAATGCATGACGCGTAGGACGTAATCATCTTCTTTTTTGAAGTAACGTCTGTATTATATAAGATAAAACCACCAGGATGTTTTTTTTTTTACTGAAAGCAATCTAGAGGGGGTTTGAACTCAAATCCCTATTGGCTATACGCTCATAGAATTTTGTGACTGTAGTGTGACTGTAGGGGTGGTTTTAGCTTCAAACCTTGCTGAGAGAGTTTTAAACTTAAAGCCCTCAGGAAGAGGTTTTAAACTCAAAATGGCTCTTGGCTACGCTCATAGAATCTAGTGACTGTTATATGCTTTAGTCGTATATTGAAGAAAGGGTTTTATCGTAAAAAAATAAATTGGATAGGGTTTTAAAATCGAAATTCCTCTTGACTACGCTTATGTAATTTGGTGACTGTCTTTTTTTTTGTTTTATACAAGAGAGGGGTTCTAACCTCAATACCCCCCTGGAGAGGGTTTTTAAACTCCCCCCCCCCCCAACCTTTTGGCTGCAATGAGGCTAGCGCCTAAAATAAACAAAATTAAAGAAAAAAATGTCACAAACCCCCCCCCCTTTTTTTTTTTCGTGGAGGATCTCATTTAGAGGTGGTTTGAACTTTACCCTCCCCCCCCTCCCCCGGCCATGCGAATGACTATGGGATTTACTGCAAAAACCCATCTTTAGGCTGACATCCTGAACCTTTCTCTAGACCTCATAAATGAATGCTTCTTTATATCACTAGCCTATGTAATTTACTACTATACACATTAGTCCAAACACATTTCCCGTTCCAATTTTTTAAATATTGTTATGGACGCTTGATGAGACTTGCATTTCATACTCACAAACTTAGATCTAGATCTAGGTGCCTTAGTTGGTCTGCAACTTTATTTTGTTAAAATGATTGTATGATGTGTATTATTCTTTTATTTTAAACGGAATCTAGATTAGATTTTGAAGCTCAAAATGACAGATCATCCAGAATATTTATCTGCAGAAGAATTAAGGAATAGATTATATCACAGTTTAAGAAATCGCGGGTTTGTTGACTCAATAAAGGTAAATAATAAATAATATTAAATAACATCGTGATCGTTAGACCTATTTGTATTAATAGAGGGGGTCAGATACGCAGATATCTGACCTCTACTTTTACATATAGATCTAATTATAATTTTTTTTTATCTAAGACTAAATTATTTATCTAGACTCAACAAGAGTCAAGATCCATACTCATACTGATACTGTGTTACTGTCCATAGATCTGGACTGTAGTCACAGTGTACTGTACTGTTCCTATATAATCAGTGTATACTGTATATTATTAGTATATATATTTTAATAAGATATATTATAATATATAGTCTAGATCATTAGATCTATTATCATCTTGTCATATATGATATATCTATAATATAATATATTCATATAGATCTATCAGTATATCATGTAGGTACTCTAGATCTAGTGAAAGCTAGTGGCATTGGTATCTAGTCAACTTTCTCTAGTGTCTAGTCTAGACTCTAGAAGACTAGATCTATCTAATCTAATCTATAGATTCTACTATCATTATTCATATAGACATTTTTGTCATTTACTATGTTACCGTTAGTATGTACTAAATAACTAATACTAATAGTAATAGTAATATTATAATATAGATCTAGAATTTATATATACCTATAAATAAGCTTAGAGTTTAGTCTACATTTATTGATAATATGTATATATATATACTATCCTATTTATATTTAGACTACCTAATCCATGCCAAAGACTTGTGACAGGTGGGGAGATGTGACGTGTGTTTGGCACGTTTTATGTCTAGGGGATGATTATTTTTGATAGCAATCACACCCCCACTTATCAGCATATGAATCGGGAGCAGGCACGCAACGAGACAAAGCAATGAAAGATAGATACAAAAGTTAAAAATTAAGAATATTTATTTACATAAATATACATATAAGAATAAAAAGGGGGAGGGTTTGCATCTATCTCTAGTATATTCTATGTTTAATCATCACTCTTGCACCTAATGAGAGTATGTCACTTTGTCCTCTGACTTAGCTGGTTGTCCTGTTGATGTCGCAGCTGGCTGTGTCCTGGCTTGAGGTTCTGCAGCTGGAGGTGGCGCTCTAGCGGATAGAGGGACGCCGGCGATATAGTTCTTGTGGAGTCTCAATCCCCAAAAGCTAATATCTGTAGTGGGCACAGTAGGGCGGGTGGCCGGCTACCGTGGGCACAAGGTTACTGCGGGCAGAGCTGATCTGCCGTGGGCAGCGTAGTTGACAGGATATGTCCAGTGAGTTGCAGAGGGTTGGCGTAGCTATGACGTCTCGCACAGACCTGAGTCCATAGGGACGTCGCACCTAGTAAGATGACAGGTGGGCTGTCGAATAGGCGGGCAATGCCGATAGCGCCAAGTAGTAGAGTTGAGTAGTGTCGTGTAGACACTGAACATCAAATAGCAAATAAATAGGCAATAGGTGATTCTTGATAGCAACTAGGCAAGTGCAGCGCTGATTAGCACTAAGCACATAGATAGGCCAGTAGGCAAATAGGCAGGTAAGTAATCTGATAAATAGGCAGACACCTGAGGGAGGCTGCGGATAAATAAAGACAAGTTAGGACATGTCTCTCATGCATCTTATCGATGCCCTCGACTGAGGTGCATTCGTCAGATTGGTAAAATTGCTTTAGAGCATAAAGGGGAGATGATGACAAATGGGATTTGGAAAATAGATGGCAGATAGTAGCAATATAAAAATGTACATGAAAGGGAACGTAATAATATAAAAATGTACATAGAAGGGGAAATAATAATCTCAAATAAACAACACAGGTGGATAGAGAAAGAAAAGGGGGGGGGGTGAGTTGGGCGGTGGTCAGCGATCCAGATGGTTTGTTTACATATGACCGTGGGTCGAGAACAATGGAGCGTGCTTGAATGTCCCTTCAAGCGTCGCAACTCTCATTAGAGTAAAATGAGTAAAGGGGAGATAATTCGTTACAGGGGAGATAACTCGTATCTCTCTTCTAGACGCAGTATCAGTGCGCTAGTAAGATTATCAAGGCGGTCAACCGAGATAAAGGAAATAGACTAAGATGTACAAATATATACATGGTTGCATCAACGATCAATTGAGCAACGTAGCATTAATAGATTAACGCAATACATAAATAAATACATAGGACATGTTTATGTTTTCTACTTACGCCAGTGAGAATACACAATGCACTAATTAAATATAAATGAACTAGGCAAAATACACATGATAAAATCCAATGGAAATATACACAGAGTAATTAAGATGGAACTTGTGATTAAGTTCGGCTTACCACCAGGTATTCCTCTAGGAGAAAGAATAAGTGATATAGTCCAGACTCGATAGCTCAGCTCGAATGAGAAAGAGAGGGTGATTTGAGTTGGTTTACTATATATATATGCCTGTAAAATGCGGGCGGACACCGGAAATGTCCTAGGCTTAGAATTAGCTTACACGTGGGTGAAATCCGACAAGAGCCGCACCTTGGAGTATCACGCGGTGTGTTGACCAGGGTAATCTCTTAGATCAAAGAGAGACGTGAGGAAAGGGGGGGGGGAGGATTAGCTTGCATTCAAACCAAGGTGGTGTCAACCGCGGCTGTCAGACATCCTGTCGATAAGATCAAGGTCTGAGCGTATCTTTGCCCCGGTCAAGGGAAGATAAATGAAAGGACTGGCCTAATTTTCTCCAAGGTGGTGGACTAAGTCTAGCCTGGTAGAGAGGAAAAGGTGTGGCGGGTGAATAATTTAGGGGTAGGATGGAGAAATAATAAAATAGAATAAATAAATGATGAAAAATAATAATTAATGCTGTGATAATTTAGAGTGACTCTGACAGCGAGTTTTTGACTTGTCACAAGACTGATGATGCACTTGACTTATGATTACATTCTAGAGCTCTCTGAATGAGCTGATTCTTAAAGTAATGTGTATTACAAGTCACAAACATCAACATTCAATATTAAATATGATGTACAAACATCAAATTAGATCTATACTGTATACATGTACCCTATCTATCATTTTATTAGAAATTAGACATCACATGATTTTGGAGTTTTTGTATTAATGATGATTTTTTTTTTGTAGAATTTATTAGCTCTAGTTCCTTATTTTTTTTTTTTTTATTTTTTTTTTCTAAGTGTACTTGTAAGTACTTTAGACTCGCAATGTAGTTTGTTCATTAAATTTTTCAATACATTACAGTCTCAGCTCAGAAATAGTTTAGTTACAGAATTGCAACAGACTGTCCATGGTCCGCTGACACTAAAAGATTTAAACATTCCAGAAGAAGGTTCACTATTGCACAGAGCTTCCAACAGCCTGGTAGCCAATCATCTTAGTGCCTGTCAATATGAATACACACTCAGTGTGTTCTTACCTGAATCAGGACTCAGTCAGGATAAGGTGGGCCTAATACTTTTAATAGTGTACTGATTAATGCATTATAATAAAATTAGTATTATTTAACCAATTTGGTGCAAGCCACTATTACAAATGCAGTAACATTTAGCTATGCAAAAATCATGTTGAAACCAAAAAACTAATACTCTATTTATTAGAAATTAAAATTATGGTAGACCACATTATACTTGCATTCTTATAAAATAATTAACTCTCCTAATACAATTAACTTTTTAATTTTTCAGAAATTTGAAGCCTTAGATTTGCTTAAGCTACTGAATATCAGCCCACAGTCCAGACTTTACCAAAGATTGGTGAGTTTTTTGGATGTCACTTCTTATGTTGATTCATTTTCTCACTCAATTTCTCATTTATTTACTTTTTTTTTATCATTCAGAAGTGAGAAATATTAAACTCTCATTTTTCTGTTATTGAGAATTTTTTTATTTTCTGAGGGGAAAACATATGTTTCTAATATTTAAAAAATATATACTTTCAGATTGCTGAAACACATAAAGACTCCAAAAGAGGTAAAGTACTGTTCAGGAACTTTTTTAATTTCAAAAAAATATAACTTATCAGTCAAAAAATGTTATTATTTGAATTGCAGTACTACCATAACAAATGTTAGTTTTTTAAGTAAATCATATCCTATAACTTTCTAACAAGTTTATATGTTGGATGGTTGTCTTTTTATTAAAGATATGGGCATTTAAGACATTATAGATCTTCACTAGATCCAAAATCATTTTAGACTTTGAAATTTATAATGTAATCCTAGAAATATGTTATTATATACATTAAATTTTACATGTAATTGAAATATTAATACATCTTTTTTTTTTCTTGAAGGATTTTTATGGCAGCTGTTGTCTGAAGTCTCTTCCCTTCATGCTAACTCTATTAACACAGTAGGCTGCCAAACAGACCTTATAAAAGTTGGACCCATCACTCCTCTTGGTAAGTCAATTCAAAACGTATCTCACAGAAATATCTCCATTGAACTCATGGCATTCATTATAATAAATGCAATTTTTTAAATTGTCAAGATGAAAAGTTATCAGATGTCGATGAAATGTATGCGTCCCGTCGTGAAGATTATCTTCGCACAGGTAGAGCTGGTGCTGAAGAGAGGCTTCTGAGTTTTCAGCGCCAGTTAGAGGATCGTTATAATACACAGCTCAAAATGGAGGTAACCTCAACTTTTGTTGCTTAGTTAACTTTGTAACAAATGTCATGTATAATTTATGATTTTAAAGTAACAGTGTAGTAAAATATGATATATGATCCACAAAATATAAGTTAATGTGTTTTCTTTAAGGAATGACTTAAAATTGTGAACATAAATTTAAAAAAGAAATAAAAGTTATAGATCATAAGTTTTGTACATTAAGATAAGATTGTGTCAGGAAAGTTTTTCCTGAGAAAGATCAGGTTGAAAAATTTACCATGTTATGGTTACTCAAGTGAGTAATTTTAAATATATACTGTCATAAGTGTATGTCTTTGTATTATTAAAAGATGTATTACATTGGGTCCTATTTTAATTTTTTTTCATTTTACCTTAGTTTGCTTATCAATGAAAATCAGTTTTGCGTGCTTGCTTTGTGTATTCTTTTAAAGTATTAATTTTTTTTATAAATATTTCACCAGCTGGCCAGGATGAAAGAGTCAGAAATTGCAACAATAAAATTGTCAGAAAAAGAAAATAGTAGAAAAGCATTAGAGCAAGCTAAAAGAGATGTGAGTATTATGTTGGAGATGTGACTGAAGGGGAGAGAACCTGGCTGAGAAACTACATATTTAATGGATCTATAACATTCTTTTGAAGTAATATTATTTTTTTTCCTCTCCCATATTTTTTTGGTTACTATTCGTCAGGTTTCTAGATAATAAAAGTAATATAGTATTATTTTTTACTTATGAACTTATTTCTAAAATAGATGGAAAGGATATATAAAGACAGATATGATGCACTTGTAATCAGAGAGAGAAATACAATGGAGAGATTACAACAGCAAACAGAGGTAACAATTGTCTCATCTCATCTCTACTTGTGATTCTTTCTGGGGCACAGACTTTCAGCCAGCTTTCCTGTGGGCATCACCAACTTGCCCCCTCATCTTGGCATCTACTTTTAAATCTTGATGAATGTATTTTTTGGGCCATCCCCTCTATATCTTTCCTTGGGGGTTCCAGGTGAGGGCTTGTCTTGTGATTGCATATCACCAGCATCTCTGAAAGATCTGGACATTCCTTGTACCCATGGTGGTGATGGTCCTGATGGAATAATAGTCTTTGGCCTGCTGGCTTCCAGATGACTCTACCTTTCACCTACCAGGGTTACAAATTTCCAACTGAATTTCCATCTTCTCCCAGGTCTGCAATGTCTTGATTTGCTGTTAGATGTTTCTGTAGCTGGTGGTTTTTCAACAGGGTAGGATAGCTAGCCCTATGCTCAACCCTCTTCCATTTTCAGACAGGCCTGAGGCCATCTTTGGCAGAGTTTAAAGATTGTCTTCTTTAAATTCTTATGAATTATTTCTTGCTTACAACTCAGAAAAAAAAAAGTAGCATTTTATGAAGATTTTTAATTTAAAAAGTTGTAATAAATTGTTTAAATTGTAATATACACTTCCTTAATTTAAAGAGCAATGTTAATTACCATTTTTTTTTTACTATGAACAAAATAACTTTTTTTTTTTTAAATTAAAGATGCAGGAAAAAGAGATCTATGCTCAACGTCAGTCTATCTTAGAGGAAATAGAAGCTGTAAGACAGAGAGAAGCAGAAGTGAAGAGAGAAGCAGAAGTGAACAAAAGGTATAGTTACTACAACATGGCTTATTATAGTGAAGGCACTAATTTGTTTGACGATTGTTTTCAAAGACCAATGTTTTTGTTAATTCTAGAGAAAAAAGACTATCTGAAGAGAGGGTGAAAGATAAAGAGACAGAGCTAAGACGGAGAGAGATGGAGATTAAACAGCGAGAGTCATCCTTTGAACAAAGATTACAGAATGAAATGGCACAGTAAGAAAATTCTAGTTTTTGTAAACTGATTTTTTTTTTTTTTATATTTATCCCTTTTTTTATTCTGTCATCTTGGTTGATGATAATAACAATAATGATAATTAATTCCATCACTCCCATTCAAATTGGGGGATTAAATTGAGACCTAAAAGAAATATATAGTTTAGAGTTGACATTTTATTGTCTTTATTTTTGTTCATGTTCAGATTCAAATTAGATCAGCAAGCCAGATTTATAGAAAGAGTTCAGAATGTAGAAGTTAGAGAACAAACTTTGAAAGGTAAAACGATATAAATAACTTAAATAATATTTAAAAGCCAGAAGTTTTGTTTATTCACACGTGTTTACTAAAATGGTGTCTTCACCTTTAAAGCAATGAGACTTAATGTAAATACAGCGAATGGGTTCAGTTCTTATGATTTTGAGCACTTTAATTGATCATTTCAAAATGTGTTTTTCATTTGGAATTTGTTTAGATACTTTATATTATAAATATTAATAAACCCGTTCTCAATCTTGTGTATTATCAATGAGTTCAATGTAATTTGTTTTGACTTTCCAGAACAGGAAAGAATACTATCTGAAGAGAAATTCAGACTGCAGCAAATTAAAGATGAGCTCAGAGACAAAACCCAAAGAGTCAATGAACTGGAGGTAATTTAATCATCATCTCAAGCTTCATTTTGATCACACATATAGGAAAAAGGAAGTAACTTTAAATCTTTAAAAAAGAAAGAAAGAAAAAAAGCATTATATCTGATAGTGTGTTAATAGCCATGAGTGTCATGTGGTGTGTACTTTGGACCTTGATCTAAGTCTAACCACTGTCAGCCTGCAGTTGGCTTGGTCAAGGACATAATAATTTTATTTCTGAGGGAATATCTAAAACGTACAGATCAAAAAGTCTGAAGAAATGAAAATGATGCCTGAAAGTAAAAAACAAAACAAACATTTGATCATGCTATGTGGCATAGGCAAGTGATAAATGGATATTGATCTGGTTTATGTAAGCAACACCAAAGCTTAAAATTAATATACAGTTGTTTGATTATCCATTCACATTTCTTAACACAAAACATTCTTCTTATAAAGTTGGTGTTTTCAAATTCAAACTTAAAAAACAAAAATGTTACTTACATCAAATGCACTATTGCTTTGTCCTTTACACTTTAATCACATTTCGTTGACCTCTCTTCACTTATTTCATTACCATTCCACATAATATCTTATTATCCATGCTTTATTGGAGCACCTCACCTGGAACCCAAAGGAAAGATAAAAAGAGACAGCCCAAAAAGAATAATGCTATAATTTGAACAACATCTCAATGCATGGCTGTTGATCTTCATATCAAATCTTCTTGTTGTCTTGATATGAGAAAAGAGTCCTTGCAATCACAACAAATTTCCAGAAGGATCAATAAAGCAGTCTTGGTCATAGTCTTTATTACTGCTAGTTAACTACCCATTTGATTTGAAATAAGTTTGAATTCATAGAGTAAAAAAAACGTCTAAAGCTTCCTCCAAATGCAATTATTTTGTGCTTCAGAAGTGCCTAGAAAATGTGTGCATGGTAAAAATGCACAAAAATGATAACTTTAACCCAAACCCAAACCTAGCCTATCACCACTTCCTTAGTACACCAGATACACCAAAATGTTAGAGTTTTTTCCCCCAAGTATGAAACTCTTCATGCTCATTGACTACATTTACTATTCTTTCATTAAACTATGTGATACATCGTATGTGATAAAGTTTTCTTTCTGTTCTGTCCTCAGACCAAACTTTCAGAGTGTAAATATAGTGAAGTCAATGCCAACAAAAACAATGAATACCTCAATGCCAAACTTAGAGATGTAAGTTTAAATTTTCATTGTTTGTTTTTTTTTCCATATTTTAAAATCTTTAGCTGCCACAACTAATGTGAAAATAAGCTTTCACTTCTAAATGTGGCTTGGGGTGGCTAGTTTCAGAGTTTAAACATGCAAGAATGAAGTTTGTTTGGAAGTGTATGTTTTTATTCTATAGTAATAATGGTAAAAGTTTCTTGTTAGGTAAACAGAATTGCAGATTCTGTTACTTTGAAAATTGAATTTTGTACACCATAATATTGATGATTAACTTTCTGTGTTGTCTAAACAGATGTCAGACTACAGTACTTTGAAAGAACAAGTTGTGCTCTACAGAAATGAATTGGAAACACTCAGAACGTACGTTTAGAAAGTCTATTTCAGTACAACCTTTGTAAACATATTACAGAGTATAGATTATAAAGGAACATTTTATCAAACTTATCCAGTATGAGTAACTATGTAATTCTGTTTAAATCTGCTGATATTATAGTAGTGATACTGAAACAGTAATTTCAATATATTTATCAACTTTTAATGAAACTTGTATTTGTAAACATTTTTCTTACCAACTAATTGATTTAAATCCTTTTCTATAGGCGCTTGGCTGAAGTTTTATCCATGAATGAAAGGGAAAGAGGACGTAAGTATTTTTTTTTTTGTTTCAAGTTTTCTAAATGAAAGATATGCTCAAATAGTTTTTTAATTGAAAAAAAAATAAATTATATTAATTCAGGCCAAGAAGAACTTCTGAGAGAATTGAGAAGACCTTCACCCGAATCTTTAATGCTTCAAAGAGATTTGGAAAGAGCTAAAGAAAGCTTACGCCAGGAACAAATAGTTTTTAATCAGCAAAAACAGATGCTTGAAGCTCGACTGAAAGAAGAGGTACACATTTAGGAACATAAAACTTGTCTTTTTTTTAAACTTTAAATTTCTAAGAAAAGTTTTTAATGTTACACTTTATTTCTTGTTCTTATTGACTTTGTGGTTGGACATTATTTGGTCTTTGTTTTTAATGTTCTATTTGTCCTTGTTCACTAGCTTGATTGTAACAAGGATCTAATGGCACGCTTTGAGGAGCAGACATTGCAGATGAAGGAAATGAATCGTGAGATTGTGGATTTAAGACAACATTTACATATGACAACTAAAGGTAATGCCTTGCTAAATTTTGTTTATCTATCATTTTTAATCAAAGCAGGGTGTTTTGATGCAGCCGTTTTAGCGTAATGGTCGTTCTGGCACAGCCCTTTTGTCGTGAAATGTTGTAGTCACATTAAATATGTTAATTTTATTGTATCTTTGAAAAGAATGATAATTATCTTTGTTCTGTATGTGTGTTTGTGTTCTTACCTATTTTAATATAAAGAACAATATTATATTTGTCTATTAGATTTGGGATTTATTTAAGTTAGTTATATCTGTTATATCTCTAACATTATAATGTGCATGTGGCAAACAGGGTTATCAAGACATGTCCTAAGCTCATACCATATGACCAAGTAGCCATCCATGGTTTGCAATAATAGTCAAAATTATTAAAACGTTTTTTTCGGGGGAGGAGAGATTATATACTTTATATACTATAGTATATTATTGTGAAAAAAAAACAATGCTTATTTTAAAAAGATTTGTGTTTTATAAATTATTGTCAGAATCTCTTGCAGCGAAATAGCCGTGCCAAAACTACCATTATGCCAAAATGTTGCATACTGCTTTTTTAAAAACCAACTTTTTTTATTAAAATAAAAGGTAAAACATAATTTTTTTGTTTACATTTATAGCCTTGAATTAGTTTTTTTTTTTTACAAACTAAATCAGCTCTTGTGTTTGAACATAAAAAATCTTTCTTTGTTTCATTGTTGGTAATGTCTCACTCTTTCTTTCTAAGTGTGCCTTTTTGAAATTCTGTAAGAGTTATAAAAACATATAGACTTAAATACTCTTGCTAGTTTCTATTCATGCAAAAATAATTATGTAATTAGTATTATCATACGGAAGCATTGTGTCTGAGTCATGGAGCATTGGACTTCTGAACACAACTGTCTTAAATTTGAATCTTGGTTAAGGCTGAAATTTTTAATTATTTCTTAGATTATTCTCTATGACCTCTAATATCTCCTGAAATGTCTTGTAGAAAGCAAAGGCAGTTTATATATGTTTGCAACATAACACAGATGTCATATGTGTTTGTGTTTATTAAAAACTGTAATTCCATAAATTATTGAATCTTGAATGGATTTGTTACATTTACTTACTTGTTGTTAAGAGGTTATAGTTTATACTAAGTTAGTATTATATAAATTTTTTTTTTTTTTTTTTTTATTTATTTTGTAATAATAAATAAATTCACATCTCTACAGCATTAAACAATGAAGTTTATAGAAAGCCAAAAGAAGGATTGGAACAGTAAGTTTCTTTACAACACAATTTTTAAAATTTTATTTAGACACTAGTTTAGGACCATGACTCATTTACCACTTACCTATCACCATTTCTCCTATGAAAGAAACATAAAAATGTAAACTATTATTACTTTTCTTGCATCTAGAGCAACTAAGTCATTTTCACAAATGAAACTTTAGCAGTTAAATGGAACAAAAATGATTTTTTATTTGTAATTTCCACCTGATAATTTTTATTTAAAGCTAGCATAATACAAAATTTGCAAAAAAATAATACTTCTGGTTTGCTACAATTTATAGGCCTAATTTTTAATACTATACATTATTATTTTTAACCATTTTATATCTAGACAACAGGCGAAATTAATAAATATGAATTCAGATTTTATTTTTTATTTAGGATAGTTGAATATCTGTATGAAGTCAATTGTATCTGAAGTAGTATTTCAAAATTTGCACTTTCTTTTTGAAATAGCAAAAAATTCTACTTACTGTTCACTCCAACTTAGGCCTAATTTTTTATTCTACACATTTCCTCTTTTGCCCATGTTGATCGAGAAGACTAGTGTCAAAATAAACAAATAAGAAAAAGTTTGAAATTTCACTCAGTTATTTCTTAAAATAGGTCTACACCAGGAATAACTAATCCCTTTTGAAATTAGCTATGGCCAAAAAAGCAATATATAGTCTATCATATATCAAATATTTTGATATAGACTTGAGAAACTGATGATTAATCATAGATCATATATAGGATTGGCTGGGTAGAGGAATAGTTTTTGAAGTATTGAACATGGCCTAAAATTATTTTATATATTTTAGATGTTCCTTCAGAATTAAAAATTAATACAGCCTAGCCTCTGGACAGTAGAAGACATGGCATTTTATTTGCTGTATGAGATGAGCCATAGTTGACCTATATAACTGATCCCTAGAAATTTTTGTAAGCCCTTGGTGTTTTTCACATTAATTTAATGTTCCTTCTGGAACCAAATGAAGGTTACTTTCATCTAAACTCTAAACCAGCCTGTACATTCAAAGAACCATACAACAAATCAGACATTAAAAAAAAATGCTTAGTTCACCCTTATTTCTTCTGGCATATGTCTTTATATTTCATTATTATGGCAACGGAATTTAAAACAAAATTTTGTTTCAGAGCTCAGCTTGTTGAATCCAGATTGTCCCATAAAGTTCATGATAGCAGCAGGCATTCTGTTGACCTAAACTTTGATGACCATGAACCTCAACGACCTTCCAGGTTTGATGCTGACCCAAAAGAGATCTACCATGGAGTGGACTTTGAGACTTTTTCGCAGGTCAGGGATGGACTTTACTTTGAGGATGATATTTCGTCTACTGACTCAGCTGATGTTATCGCTCAGGCTAAATATAGATTAAAAAGTTTGGACCAGGAAGCACATGTGAGTTTAAGTATATTTTGTCTCTAGAAATGTGAACTAATAGGGTTTTTTTAATAAGAAGAAAACTGTTCTAGGTTGATTTAAGACTAATGTTTATTGATCCTTATTAAAAAGTTTTTTTGATTATAATGACTTTTTTTTTTCAATTAATAATAACAGCAACATTCCTCAAAATTGAACAGACACAACATACAGAGAAGTTCATTGAGTGACTACACACAGATGTCTTGATCTTTTCACATTCCTTAGTCATTGAGCAGTGCTGATACAGTCTTACAGAGTAATTATTTTGTTCCATGTTTCAGAACCTAGAGAAGGCCTACCATGATTTTCACTGCCGAATCACCAACATACATGCCCTACCTCTAGATCAGCCTGCTCAGTCACCCCCACGTAGCAGAGTAGTAGGTACTTAAGAACTTTTATTGTGCTTTTTGTTGTTTTACTATACCAATGCAAAAAGAAACTTTTTATTCCTACAAGAAAGCTGATGATCAAAGTTTGTCTTGTTGAACATTCTGGCTAGTACCAATTGTTTAGTACTTAGTAAATATTTTTTAATTTGTTTGAATTTTTTTCTCTTCTCTTTAGGTCAACAACAGGGTGTCATAGTTACTTCCCCTGCACAGAGCCCCATCCTCTTTGATAATCCAAGATCTTCTACACCTTATAAACAGAAAAGAAAGCCTCAAGAGATAGATGGTGAACCAATTTAAAATTTAATAACATTTTTATTAAATACTGGTATTAAATGTCTTCTAAACTTATTTATATAATTTCTTTGATTGATTTGACAATGTCATTGATTCATTGCTATACAAAGCAAAATATGTTTTCCTTTTCTTTGTCTTTCAGTTTTAATTCAATAGTTTCCTCCTACTCTGCCTTTTAAATTCATTTATTTTTTTGCTCTGATTTTTTTCTTTTCATTAAACTTTTGTGTTTGTTTCCATTGTGCAGATAGCTTCAGTGAACTAAAAACAAAACCAAAGTTGACAGCAGATTCTCAGCATCCAACATTGACTTCCAAAATAACTTTAGACATGTGAGTAATTTCTTGGTAGTTACATCTGCTAGTTTATCTGTGGTGTGTTTGTATGTCCTTTATTGCAGCAGTGACACATTACTAATTAATGCTTTATTTTTTCCTTATATTAATCAACTGCAAGATCTATCTTGTTTTATTTTGGTCTTATTTTATCATGACATTTCTTGTCACATTTCTTTGAAAATTTCTATGTACTACATGTCAATCAACTGTCAGTTCTTCTTTTTTTTTTTTTAAATATTGCATTTATATTAGCTTATAAATGCACATTTCAGTATGTACAAAATTTGACCTTGTTAAGAATAATTTGTTAAAAATAAAATTACTCTAACAAGTGCCGGTTAGAGAAAATCTTGTCAAATGTGACACATGGGACTCACGTTTCTATTTTCTTCAAGTGTAAGGCCTGTATTATATCAAATAGGAATATATGATATAGTAGGGTGTGCAAGGCCTTAAACAATATATATACTGATGAATAGTTTTAAGCTTTAGTTTATGTTAGTCTCTTTGTTGATTTTTTCTTTGTTGCTTTACATCTCTAGTAGCAATTTTTTCCATGCAATGCAGAACCTTTTTTTTAGATGATGAGTAATATGGTAAAAAAAAACACACAAAAGCCTCACTGTAATTATTTTCAATTACTTAAAAAACAAACTTGATTTTATTTTTTTCTTGTTACCTTTTAATTTGTTCAATATTTCTAGAGACAAAGATTTTGTTCAGAATAAGCATATAACAGTGGCAGATTTGGAACAGCGGCCTGGATCACCTCCTTTGATGGTCATTGCTGGTTCTGTCTCTAGTGATGAAGGCTTGCCTAAAGGTATATTCATGGACATATATTTCCTTAACAAAAAAAAACTGAATCAATTATTAACAAAGAAAAATAATTAGCACAAGGATTTTAAACCGAACACACAGCTGACAAAATAGTTTTTTTTTTTATTCAATCAGAATACCAGCATAAAGTGGAATGAGTTTGTTTTTAATATTATAGATTTTTTTTGTTTGTTCTGCCCTTGAAAATTGAATTCAATATTTATTATTAAGTTTTTCATAATTTGTCAGAGAATAGAGGTTTACAGAGTTTTCCTATACTTGTTAATAGAATATAGATATACAAGCATCTAATATTTATCATATATTGGATGTACATTCAAGCTGGGTTCGCTATAAGATATCATAACAAATTTGACAACAAGAAAGACCAATTTGCCATACACATAATCAGTCATATGCACTCATAAAATTGTCTCTTTAAATAAATGTAATTGTATATCAATACTGAGAGGTGAAGCAAAACTGCTTGGTTACCTATCAACAGGTATGTGGCTTCTAAACTCAACTAGAGGTGAGTTGTGTTTGTTGAGCACCTAAAAGCAGCATGGTAACCTTCTCCCAGAGACCCCTCCACCCATTGGTTCACAAAAGAGATTTGACCTTAGCGCACTGAGCATGCTATAAGCATGAAAGTTGCGCTATACGGAAAGCAATTAAAAAATCCAATGAATATTGTTTTACCTTGGCAGGTAGAACATTGTCTGCTTTAGATCAATTGGAGCATCATGTGACCAAAACTCCTGCCTTCACTTCTGCGGAGCAGTTGGAACAAGTGGCCAAAACTTCTTTAGTCACTGTGACACATACAGAGTCAACCAGCACTAGACTAATGCAGCCTGAACTTGTACAGCCAATTTCTTTAGACACAGCATGGAAGTCTCATGCAGAGGATGATGTTTTAGGTATTAATAACACCTTTGTATCTCAATTAGACCTCTGTTTAGATGTTGAGTTCTCCTGTACCAGCATCCAACATTTTCAAAAAACCTTTTTCACTTTTTACTTTACCCCAGTGTAGATGAATATAATCAATGATCCAGACATTCAGTTTTAAGTAAAGTAAAGTTATATCAACAAGATATACAAAAATAATTTCAAGTGATTTTTGTTGAAATCTAATACAAAAATTCAGTTCATCATCATCTATCGTTTGTGTTTCTCAAGGAGCAAAGGGCCTCAGTAAAAACACGCAACTTTCCACAGTCTATTGCTAGTTTTTTAATGGCTTGCAAGCTCTTTCCTCTCAGCTTCATCTGGTACACTGCGTTGCCATTGTTTGTTTTTTTTGGGTCTTCCTTTGCACCTTGTGCCCTATTAGATCATCTTGAAGCAGACTTGTGATTTTTCTTGGTGCAGTCATTGTCTCAAAGACAGTGCCATAATATATAACGGTATACCAGTACAGGATATATTAAGAAATTTAAGCTTTGTTGTCTAAATAAAATATTTATTCTGCATTCTATACCTTTTCTTTAATATTTTCTTTAGAAGATGTAAAAAGGAGACAAAGAGAATTACAGGAAGAAGAAGAAGAGATGGAAAGAGAAAGACAGAAATTAGAAGAGGAACAAGCTAGAGAGGTATAGATTAGAGACTACAAAATACTTGTAACAATTGTCTGTTTTTGACTGTCGTTAGATTATTTGTAGATAATAACTTAGTATTGAAAGAAGAGATGTATATTACTGAAGTTCAAATTGATATTAAATTACTTAGGCTGTATCCACTGTGACTAACAAGCTGGATGAGGAAGACAACATAGATCCAGTTATGAAACAGTACATGGCAATGGTCACACAGCAAAAAGAAAAGGAAAAGGAGGTGAGTTGTTTTTTTTATAATAGATTCATCACACTAATAATTGTGGGCACCCTGTCTTGATTCAAATTGTTTCTGCTTATAAAATAGTCTTTAATTATATAACTCTGTATTGGCTAATAGTTTTAAAAGTTAATTTTTTTTAATTCATGTTTTTTTTACAGTTAGCTAAGAAGGCAGTAGCAAGTTGGCAACAAGAGGTGAGAGCAACTTATAGTCTATTGCACAAATTTGCACTAAACAGGCCTATATATTGAATGCAATAATGGTTTTAGTGATTCATTATATGGACTCACATAAGAATAAATGTAATACAATTTTTTTATATCCCTGTCAAAAACAATGTAGCCTTGAGGTCACATAAGAACATAACCTATATATATATATATATATATATATATATATATATATATATATATATATATATATATATATATATATATAAAAGCTAAAAAGGCAAACTAATCCAAATAAGTTTTGTTTCTGGTATTCTTGAGCATGTAGTTTGGCTTAGCTCAATGTGGAACAAGTTGCAAGCTTTCTTGTCACTCTACTGAAAAGACCCTGAGGCGTTAAGTTTTAAGGAATAAACTCTGTATGACTAGCACTGCACAACTAGCAGAGATGAATCTATTGTGCCATGGGACATATGAAGTGATTAGTTCTCTAAAATACAAGGGCTTTTCATAGTAAGGGCTTAGATGCTCTGAGGATGAAGTAAGGCCAATTGCAATTGTTTTCTGCATATTGACACACTATCATGGCAGTGCTATGAGTGCAGTAATGGTTTATATATATATATGTATATGTATGGCACACTCAATGAAAGGAATTATACTATTATAATTATATATATCTTTCTGTCAGACTGCTTTTAGCAACTACTGCAAGCACCACACAACCAACTCAAGAACTTGACAACTCTGGCTCCAAAAAATGTAATAGCTCAATGAGTCAATACTGTACAATTGGCAACACCAGCCACTGACTGTACAAATGCTACTATAAACTATCCTGGACTTGTATTGCTTGACTCTTTCGTACCAATCTGTCTTGCTGTGCTCAACTGTACCAGACCCAATAGGATTGAATCTGACACTCTTGCTCCTTATAAAGGGACACTCAAGGCCTTCTAAAAAAAATAATCAGTGAACACCTGTCCTTTCTACATGATCCCATGACCATATAATGGGTGATATTCATGTGGTTTGTTCATGCCAGCATTTTTCTGTTGGTCCATTCCTTGTCCCTTGACATAGTTGACAGCTGGCTACCACTAGTTATCACACATTCCATGTAATCCTCTATGAACCAATGTGTTGTGATAGTGATATGATTAGAACAATTTCAAATGTTTGTCCCTTGCTTCATGATTTCCTATTCAGCTTTTATCATCAGTATTGTAAGGGTGGATAACTACAACCAATTTTTTAAAAATATTTTTGTTGTATGTTTGAAAGTTTTGTTGATGGTGCCTTTTTTTTTTTTAAAGGAAAAAACTGAGTCCCAGAATGCATCTGAAGAATTATCAGTTGCAACTGATGATAAAAGGTAAGAAATAACATTGAGTGCACATTTTGTTTTCTGTTAATCTGATTTCATTTTTTAAGTGTTAAAAAAATGATAATTCACTAACCTGTCATTATTTAGACTAGCCTTAAGTACTAGGTAACACTTTGCTATATCTAGCTGTAAATCTTCAACATTAATATGCAGCGGTCTTATACCAAAATGTATCTACCCTGAACCCTTAATATTTCATGAAGGCTATTCCTAATGAATGAAAAGGGCAATACCCACCCTGGGTATAGATCTAATTTAAAACATTATGTTCATTTTTATACATAAACTTAACCATCAAAGAATAAATTATTGAACTTTACAACAATTTGATTCCATGACTTGAAGTTCATTAACTTCCAAGTTACAATTAAAATTAGGTTTGAATTAAAAGTTAATGCTTTATTCATACAAGTAAGATTAGTGTGGTGTGGTGAGGGTAATACTACAAATCATTATGGTGAAATCTAGTCTGCTGTCCTTAATGAACCCACCGGCAAGTTTAATTAGTTACTCAGTCTAATTTTTTAAAAATTACAAATGAAGAATGTATTTTATAATGACTATTTTTTTTTTATATTACAGTGAACATGATGATGATATGTCCTCATGGTGAATGGCATCTAGATTGCAATAATTATTTTTTTACTTAAGCTTAATAAAAGAATGAATGAATTATTTTTTTTTGTACTGTATCTGTCTTCTTATATTTAGTTTCACTTTAAGCATGTCTGTGATAATATCAATTATCTGAGTAAAATATTTTAATAGTACTCTACTACTGAAAAATTTGTATATTGAATTTTCTTTTTTTTTTGGCATGTTTTTATACCATTATGCTAAATATGATATAAATAAATTTTGATTCAAACAAGTTTATAATCTTTTACAATAAATACTGTCTACATTTTTTTTAGAATAATGTGAATGTTCTGAGGCTGAGTAATAATAAGTAACATAAAAAACTTTTTTTTTTCAAGAGACTCCTCGTTTGTAGCTGAACAAACTCTGTAAGAGCGATTATTTTGCCGTTAATAACTTATGAATGATAGATTTTAAAAAGACATTTTTTACCCTGCTCCAATCCCCCCCCCCCCCCCCATGCTGGTTAAACGGGTGTATAAATCACAAAATGAATGTCTATTAAATGTATTTATTTAACTCATAAATCATGAATATATGCAGGAATACCTGCTGACATATGTGCTCAAGATATAGAATGCCTTTAACTCCAGAGCAAATTTAATTATTATATTTTTTAAAATCATAACATAATATAAAGGTCAAACCAGTTTTCCCAGTGTGGCCAATTAGCTAGTAATTCTTTTCCAATAGACATACATAAACTGCCAAATTTCAAAGAAAATCATTAAATTAAAGCCATTTTTGAGATTTGTGTCCAGGTTTTGCAGATGAATTTGCAATCTGAATAGAGGAATTGTAAAAAAAAATATTTAAAAAATGGATAGCTTAGACATGATGCAAAGGTGTACTAAGACTTTCTCTGTGAATTAATTATTATTTCTCTCTACCCTAATAATATACAAATTACTGTCATTTTACATTTTAATGTCTCTACCTGATTAACCACTGTGTCATTGAACAAAAGTATTTTATCTATTTCATTACTTTGAAATAATGACGAACACATGAATACATTATATAACTATGTATTTGCTAACCATACAAAAACAAAACAGAGAAACATTCTCATTGGACATAGAAATAACTTGCTGGTTCAGTTTAGCAGCAGTATTTACTTCTTTGTACATCATCCATTCACAAGCCCAGTGGAGACACAACCTCATTCTTTAACTGAAAAGGCAATGTAAAAGCTAAACTATGTAGAACATAAAGAATATAACATTGAAGCATAAATTTATATATAAAGGGTAAGTAGTATAAATGGTCAAGCAGAAAAAGCATAATATTGTTCTTTTTTTTTTTAACGAAGTCTAATATTTTTGTTTACATAATGCTATGTAAAATTTAAATGTCTTCCTAGGCAGTAATTAACATTTCTACTCAGTTCTGTGATGGCTTTCCTATTGAGACACAAATATTAGATGGCTGCCTGGTCGTGCGGTTTGCGCGCTGGACTGTTGTTCAGATTTATCTATGGTCCCAGGTTCAAACCCTGCCCGCTTCCATCCCCCATCGTCCTGCAGGAGGTTTGGACTAGGAAGTAATTATCTGGTATTTGAAAACATTTAAACCTTATTATCTTCAACTTTATGGGACTCAAAATGATTTGACATCAATGAAACATATTTATTACATATACAGGGGTACACTTTTTACTATCAAATATAAGATAACCAATTTCTTAATGTGACATGTATATTTTACCCTCAAATGTTGTTGAAACTAGACCATTACAAATAGTTAGAAGAAATAAATGAAGGATCAAAAAAAAATTATGCTTCATCAAATGGAAAGCCCATTCATTAGAATAAGGCCTAACTGCATGATTTATTAAGATTCAGGTATTGTTGTTTTTTTTTAAATATAAATAAATAAATAATATAATATATATATCTGTGTGAAACGTGTATATTATAAAAGAAAATGCATGCTAAATGTGTGCAACCACAGAGTAACTTTGTTCATTTCTGCATATCATGCAAGGATGTGGTATCACTAAAAACAACCACAGAGCAAACAAGCAGAATACAAAAAAAAAATACTTAAAAAAAAAAAGCTTATATTAAGTGTAGTTGTATCAATTAGTTAGGATCAGACATGTAATTAAATTTGTAATAGATCTAGACTAACAAATATAAACCTGTGCGATTAGAAATATTTTTACCAATTGTTTTTGTTAAGCGTAATTTCATGCTAGCTTTCTCAATAGTCTATGACCCTATCACTTGTTTGGACCAGTTGGAAAGGGGTAGAGGCGAGAAAGAAAGGGGTATCTGGTCGCCGCTTTTTAAATGTATTTATTTAAAAAAAAAAGAGTCAGCATCCTGAATTCAAACTCAAGGGATAAGGCCTTCTCAAGCCAGTACAATAACCACAGCACCAGGAAGCTGCTTATGAAAGTAGATTTATTTTTTACATTTTTTTCTACAAACAATAAAGAGGACTAATTCAACTTATACCACTTTATCAGTCAAGGAAAATTGATTTCTCTTATTGAATCCTGGTGAAGACTGGGATTTTTAATCATAGGATCTTAGGGCCACTCTGAGTCCATCCAGCTTTAAAGGGTACCTGACATTAGTTGGGGAAAAGTAAAGGAGGTTGGTCGTTGTGCTGGCCACATGAAACCCTTGTTAACCATTGGCCACAGAAACAGAAGAAATTTACATCATCTGCCCTATAGACCACTAAGTCTGAAAGGGGAACTTTAAGTTGTTTTTTTTATTGGAGATACAAAACAAAATAATTAATTACCAATAGTTAATAAATAAAGTGGTTAATTTTTGTAATTGATTCTTGTGTTGGCATGTAAAATAAATAATTGTGCAAAATTTCAGCCTCATCTGAAATTAGGTGTTGGAGAAATAAGGGTGTACAAAATTTTTACCAGAAAGACAGACAGAGTGAGTTGATATAAGCTTTAAAAAATATTTTAAATATGTCCTCATTAATTCATTTTACTAGAAAAATAAATGTTGAAAAAGTTATAATGGTACAGTCCTTTCTGAAAACTAAATTAAATAAGTTTGATTTATATTCGTAATTAACTAGAGGAGAAGATAGTTATTTATTAGTTATTTGTATGGGTATATTTTGTTTTTCAAAGTCAATACCACTTTTTATTGTAATAACTGGCACAATCTAGCATTTAAAAAAAATGTGTAATGTAATAAAAAACATGCAAATGAAAACTATATGCTTTACAATAAAGAGCTCACAGCTCAGCAGCAATAAAGCTGGCTAGAAGAAGAATGCTTTACAAGGCTATATGCACTAAAATAATCCAAGCAAAAAAAAAAGAAAAAAAAGTTGATATATGCAAAAACAAAGTTCTAATTTACATTAGAAAAACCATTTACGCCAACTTTATCCTTAATATTTTTAAATGCAATTCTTTTTCAGACTGTTTAAAACACAATTAAGTACTGGTTATACTATAGATCAAAGATATGTAGATTCGTTTCTTGCATAACTTAAAAAAAAAATTGCTTTGAATTTTAATTTAAACTAAGGTTGCTAGCTATCACTTTGATCTAGCAAAAAAAAAAAAAAAAAAAGGCAAACTACTGAAATGAAAGAGATGATAAGGCAAAATAAAATATGCATGCAGGGCATCATCCATATTAAGTAGATGTTCATACCTAGACTGATTTACCATCTGCAATTAATCCATACAACGAAATGATCATTAAAAATAAAATTGCATATTGTGCATTATTATCAATAAGCACAAGTGGTCAACATTTTCAGGATAAAATTTACTTTTGTCTGATTTTGCACCCTGAAATCTTTTTTTTATCTATACAGTAACTCCTTAAATTACAGCTTTTAATAAATTATTTGATTGTTTCTTAGTAATCCTTTCTTTCAAACACAATGCAGTGATGTTTCTAAGTTAGCTAAATAAATAAGTAGCCATTGTGTGCTCTTACACCAGTTTGAAATTTACAGCACCTTCTTATGAACAAGCATAAGCTTGATAAAAAAAAACACAGACTTAAGAGTGATAAATTAATTCAAGAAGTGTAATTAACGGTCAACATTTTTATTTGCTTGTCTACTATTTCAAGCAGACACCAGATTTAGAAAACCCATAGATTGTAATACATAAATTTACTTTCTGAAATAAATTTTTGGGTCACATAAGGAAACTATCTGAAAATATGAAATAAATTACAAGTACCGTACATTGATTATTACTAAAGAACAAACAAAAATTGTGCTTGTTTTTAAAAAAATGAATAAACATTTTTTTTTAATTTTTCATTTACAAACAACATAATTCACTGTTACCTGTTTTGACTATTTTGCCATTTTCCCATTTTGCAGTTTTGATAAAAGTTTCATCTCTACCGAAAACATTTGTTTTAAATGGTTCTTTGAGTGCTTGCCGCACTGCTCTTGCACAGATCTGAGAGTATGTAATGTAGCTGTGAAGAGATACAAATATTTAGTTTTCAACTGGAATAGTAAAAAGTAATCTCAGTGACAACAGTCCTGCATTCATTCATCTATTATTTTTAAGTCCAGGGCAAGCATCACCTTGCATGCCATATATTTTCTCATAAATTCAACATTTGTACAATTTCCCTCTATTTATTATTGAGGTTTGCTTGGAGTCCAACTATTACAATGGGACCAAGGATATGATATGACTTTTTTTCCCCATTGTATCAGAGCTCTAAAAGTTAAAAACCAATTTTATTTAAGTAGAAATTTTATTAAACATTTCATAAATATTTTATTAAGGGAAGTCTTATGATTAACCATTTCACAACTGTTGCCGCTACTGCCTGACAACTATAATTACCAGGATTCGCTGACTATCATTGATTTTGGGTTGTTTCATTTGCGCTCAAAATGCTAGGTTTTAAATAAATATTTTATCTTAAGTGAATCTATTTTTAGGTGTTTATTATGCAGCATATTGGAATGGATTTTATGAGTTTTTGAAAATTAAAATGTTTTTCTTCCGCTAGTCTACAAAATGGAACATATTTAGCTAATGTTTAGGCTAAAATTGAATATGATTTTGATGTGAATAATAATGTTTCAGCTTTAGAATAATGGAAATAATGATTAGGGTAAGTGATTTAGAACCACTTGAGACCCATAGTAGTGATAGAAAAGAAAAAAAAAGCAATGCTAGATCTAATTTTGATTTGTTAGATCTAGTCAAACTGGAGATTGGAATGCAACCAAATCTGATGTGATATTTAAAATGCGTTTGAGCTCTGTAGAACTATTTATGACTAGAAACATAATGCTAATCCCTAGGTTTATTTTTCTTTATTAAATAGGACATTTTTTATGAGTTGTATTAGTTATTTTGGTGAATTCTGTCAAAAAATGTGATGTTTAAAAATAATTGATACTAAGTCATATTTCCTACAATTAGGTATTGGGTTGATAGATAGAGCCAAAGGGTTAGGTTAATCACAGAAGTTTGCTTTTTGCTTACATTTTTTTTAAAGATTCAGTTTATATTCAAAAGACATTTTTTTCAAGCATTACAATACAGTAAGAGAGAAAATGAAGAGAAAGGACATGGTAAATGTGATAATAGAATCTACAAAAAAAATGTTAAGAAAATTAGAAAAGAAAAATGGGGAGAGATTTAAGCATTCAAAGAACAATACTGGTAGCTTTAAGATCTAAATTTGTTCTTAGAATGCTTTAACTTTTAAAAATAAATGTCAACATAAAAGCTCCCAAATACAAGAATTTGAAGAATAACAAGATTATTAAATTTTCAAAGCAGTTAGATCTAGATGAAGTACCATAATTAGTCTAATGATTGACTCTATGAATATTGAGTAGGTCTATAGGCCAAATGACTAAATCTAGAATTTAAAATCAAATATAGATGTAAATAAGTTAAATAACTAACATTAAATGACTAAAACTAAAACACTAAGTCTAAAAAGTCTATACTAGACTAGACTATAACAGACTATCTAATAGATAATACTATAGTCAGTATAGCATAGTTATATTATATAATAGTATAGATCTATATAAATTATAATACTTAAAATGACTTAATTATCTAACTATCTAATAGATAATACTATAGTCAGTTTTAAAATGACTTAATTATCTAACTATCTAATAGATAATACTATAGACTATAGTCAGTATAGTATAGTTATTGTATTTAATAGTATAGTCTGTATACTACTATAGATCTATATAAATTATAATACTTAAATAAAATGACTTAATTATTAATAGATTTAAATAGATAAATAGAATGATTTAAGCGTGTTACCGTGTAACTATTGTTACTGTTCAATTTTAAAGTAACTGTAGTGTAGTGTAATGAAATGACACTGTTACTAGTGTTACTCACACTGTAATGTAAGTAAAGGCCATGTTACATGTTAAATGTTAATTAAGTAAGTCTAAGACTAAGTAGTAACTGTAGACTGTGGATTACTGTAATTATAACTGTAGTAGTAGTCTGTAGTGTACTAATTATGACTAATATTATCATAATTATGTAGTGTTATGTTTACTTTACACAAGACCTGATGTACTCTTTTTGAAATTTGTGTCTATGAAGTGTGTTACTGTGTGTGTATTGTACAGTAGTGTAAGTGTTTAATACTTTGACTTTACTGTTAAAATTTAAAGTGTAGTGACCAGTGTAGTCAGAAAAAAAGCGAAGAGTCCAAGTCAAGCGTCAAGAGTAAGAGTGACAAGAGTTTAAGAGACTAACACTCACACTAACAGAGTCACAAGTCAAGAGTGAGTCTACCAGACTCTACAAAGATATAGAATCTATAGATGGTGATAAACTAGATCTAGTTATTTAAAAAAAAATAATATTACGTAAGGCCAACTTGTCTCCAAAAGGCAGTCATTGTGTTAGAAAGAGTGACTGTTGCGAGGGCACCTTCACAGGAAGAGATACGAAACAGCGGATGTATACGGATGTAGATCTATCTCCCTTAGATTTATATTTTTTAAAAAGAGCCATTTTTATTTAGGAAAAAGAAAAGGAACAAAACTACTAATACAAAAAAAATGTGTATAATTTAGTTTGGATAATTCATGTAATTAAATTTATAATAGATCTAGACTAACAATAACAAATCTGTGCGATTTCATGCTTTAATGCGTTCTCAATATACTTGTCTGCAGAGGCGGACTTGCATTACTTCAGGAACAAAAGTCAGATTATTTGCAGACGATTGCATAATATATAGAACAATAAAAACAACACAAGACACAGATATTTTACAAAGAGAATTAGATGAATTACAGAAATGGGAATCAAATTGGAGCATGTCTTTCCACCCAGAAAAATGTCAGTTGTTAAGAGTAACAAAAAAACTAAAACAAATTAATTCCACTTATCTTATTCATGGCAAACCAGTAACACAGACTAAAAACGCAAAATACCTAGGTGTTATAATAAATGAAAAACTGTCATGGAATCCACATATTGATGAAACTACAAAAAATCAAACAAAGCATTAGGATTTATTAAAAGAAATTTCTATAAATCAAATAAGAACATAAAACTAAAATGTTATTTAACCTTGGTTAGGCCAATAATAGAATATGCATCCTCTGTTTGGGATCCCTCAACTCAAGAAAACATTAAGAAACTAGAACAGACACAAAATAGAGCAGTGCGATTCATAACAAACGAATATTCACATTTGACTAGAGTAACACCTTTAGTAAAATCACTAAATTTAGAAAGCCTTCAGGACAGAAGGCTCAAAAGTAAAGTAGCAATAATACATAAAACACTGAACCATAATCTTCAAATACAAAAACAAAATTTAATAAAATACTCTGAAAGACACAAAGATAAAGGCACATTCCTCGTCCCATATGCTAGGACAAATTTGTACAAATACTCCTTCTTCCCTAGTGCTATTAGAGCATGGAATGGGTTGCCTGAGCTAGCCAGGAAAACCAGTGACTTGGCAGAATTTTAGTCATTGGTTAATATGCATGACTAAATGCATGACGCGTAGGACGTAATCATCTTCTTTTTTGAAGTAACGTCTGTATTATATAAGATAAGACTGTGTACTAAAATCGGCCCAGGCATTTCTGTACAATCCGGCCCACAAATTGTAGTATATCATATGATGGACATCCACTTCTAGGTCTACCTGTCCTCAAAATCATTCTGTTAAGTTTTATAACTCGATAACTGTTATCGATAACTGAACGCATGCATACAATGAACTCTGTATCTTTTTAAAGAAATATAAATATAGTAGGCCTTATCTTGCTTTTTAATCGCTAAAAGTGTGGGATGAAGGATGAAGTCTACTAGTAGCACTGTTTACGGATGTAGACCAGGGGCGGACTGTGTATCAAAATCGGCCCGGGCATTACCATATAAACCGGCCCACAAATGGCATGTCATATATTTTCGGGGGGGGGGGGTTAAACCCCCTCCGCAATTTATATATATATATATATATATATATATATATATATATATTAGTGTGTGTGGATATGTAGTTAAACTTCATTACATTCTTATCTTTCATTCTTTTAAACGTTTTTTCTACTCTAGAATACTATTTTTCTATAATTAGTGAAAGGTAGTACACACCGCCAAGGGACAGCTACATCTAGGATCCAAGCTTTTTTTCCGTTATTTTAAGCTATAAAAAATGCATATTCTGAGGTATCATAGTGCAATTATCCTGCTACTGTTCCGCAAAAAAAAAAAAAAAAAAATCAAAAACTAAATCTTCTATTCACTGGAGTCCAGCGACTGGTAGAAAATGGTAAAATGCTTTACTTTTGTATTGGAAAGGGGGGGGTCTATCGAGCCGTCATCCTCCTTTACATTGCTCTATGCCTCAGAAACATGGATAGTGTATAGCTAACATGCAAAGAAACTGAATTACTTCCACGTGACATGTCTGTGAAAAATACTGAATGTCAAATGGCAAGACAAAATACCAGATACTGAAGTCCTTCAAAGAGCGGGTCTGCAAAGCATCCACACACTCTGATGCAGTCCCAGCTGCGATGGGCAGGACACGTATGCAGAATGGAAGACCACCGCATCCCTAAACGACTCTTGTATGGCCAACTAAGCGAAGGAAAGCGCTCTTAAGGTGGTCAAAGAAAACGCTTCAGGGACACCCTCAAAGCTTGAATAGCCGGGCTCACATAGGTCTCACCAGCCACTCGAGGAGACATAAAACCCCAGTGCAAAGCCCTCAGCCCCCTGGATGACAAAGTGGTCATAATCAAACTACGATGGACGAACTATATATATTCCTTTAGAAGATAAGAGAAAGCAGAACGGTTAGAGAGGTACTTCTAAAAGTGAAAAGCTCTTGCTTCGTCCTAGTAGCCTACATTCTCAAAAACGAGATTTGTATATGAATATATTATTTAAAATATAAATGATTCTAAATCTCCTTTCATTAAATATCGGATGTGACAGCGCTATATAACTTATTGTAATTATTGTAATAATTTTCATCGTCAATGACTTCATACTAAGCATAAGTTTGCCGTTAATCATAACGGTATAAATTTGATTTAGATCTTGATTTATGTTTTAATTCAATAATATTTTTTTTTTGTAAGCCTTAAATGTAGTATTTTTAGATCTATGTTATTACAAATAAACAACAGAAACTTACTTTTTCTTTTCAAATCGCAGAAAGTAGAACTTTATACCCATATTGAGCTATGAATAAGTTGGGTGGTTTGAAATTTCGCGGCTGTGTGTATGTGTTATGTTAAAGAGCTAATTGTCTCCCCTTTTGCCGCGTTATATCAATGTTTTCTAACTTATCCTCTCCCATCCCTCTTTTTCGTTAACTTTCATGGAACCATCAAAAAACGGGTGTGGGAAGGAGCAAAACAAAAATAGGAGTGCCATCAAAGGCCCATGCCGACCAGCAAAATGATCAGGCCAAACACAGTCTCGAAGACATCAAAGTAGTGTTGAAGGCCATGCCGCCCATGCATAGCAGAAAGTACGGTCTAACGTTTTCAAATGATAATAAGTACAGTGTATACTGTATAGTGTAATTCTTAAAATTATATTCTTGTTGAATTTCAAACAAAATTAATTGTAATAATAATTTAAAAAAAAAAAAACAACAACAAGAAAACATGTTCGGGCCTTTGTGTCTTGTTGCTGTTACTTTTTTTTTAAGTAGTCTGCATTGATTTTTTTTCTTTGGTCGCTACCAGACCGGCCCATTTGGTACCGGCCCACCTGGCATTTGCCCGTTTGACCATATAGCCAGTCCGCCCCTGCTTGTCTGGACCAGTTAGAAATGGGGAGAAAGAACTGGATGATTGCTTTTTAAATGTATTTAAAAAAAAAGATGGAAGGGAACGTCCTGAATTTGAGCTTGTGAGCTAAAGCCTTCTCGGGCTTCTCAAGCCAACACGATAACAACTCTGCTAGCTAAGAGTCCTATTGAACATGAAAGACCTACTATTGTACTATTGGCCTACTATTGTTTCTATTTCATGTTTGTGTTCACTAAGCCTTAGACGGCAGGCTAATATAAAGGGGACAAATTCAGCTTATACTTATAACACACTTCCGTCAAGTCAAGAGATTATTAATTTAAAAAAAAATTGATTCTTATATATAATTGTCAGATAAAAGAAATAGTTGTGCAAAATTTTAGCATGATCCGAGATTGGGTGTCGGATAAATAACGTGTACAAACGTTTGGCTAGACAGACACACACAGACAGACAGAATGAATTGATATAAACTTTGTAGAAAATATTAACTTCTTATTTCAGTTCAATAAATGTGTGTCTATGCTTTAAATCTATTGGCTTATGTGTCCTTTAAAAAAAAAAAAAAAAAAAAAAAAAAACTTTTTGTGAAGTAGGCCTATATATCTATAATAGACACCAACGTATTGTGTAGCCTTATACGATAGGCTACTAGGATATGGGGTAGGCTTATAGCTATAACCTAATATTTATTTCAAAGTAAATAAAAGTAGCCCACCATGTAGTTATAGATATTTGATAAAGAGTAATAGATCTGGATTTTGATTTAAATACAACTTAAAATTTTAAACACCTCTCGACTTCCATATTAACTTAGAAGCCCAGGTCTTAGCCCAAAGTTTCTCAAACTTTTACTAGTGGTGCCCCTGCCCCCTTTCCCCAAAGCAATTAATTAAAAAAAAATAGTTTGCAACTCTTTAGCCCTATGGGATCGGGAGGAACGCTCTCATTGTTGGGTCCCGGTGGAGGGTAGGCCTAATGAAACAGAAAAACGTATATATGACATATATAACACAATTTCCCAATTTGCATTGTAGCCTATATTTGCAATATGTTTGGAATGAAAATTTACATAATGAATGTTCATTAAAGCAAGCCTGTTTAGTCTTTTGTTTTTTTTTAAATCGGTACTTAGAATTCTTAAAATAATTTCTGTAGATAATATATTAAAGAGGCAGCAGGTTCGGCTAGGGTTCTAAGGGAGTGTAGGCCTAGTAAGTAACTACAGTGGGGTTCAAGGCGGAGACCCAGCATTTATTTATTTATTATAAACCACTGTATTTCCTGATTTAGACATTCATCCTCCTGCGTCTTGTAACGTTGCAGGTCAGTGTTTAGGCCTTCTATAAAGGATAGTCTCGCTACAATACACTTTCTATCATACTTTTAAAAGGAGAGTCAACATTTAAAAGGTTCTATTAAAGTGTGGTGAGGCAGGTTCAATAATATAAGCCTACGCTTGTCCAGTATAGAAGGAGGCACCACAGGCCAGTGCTAGTAGGCCTATATGTGACAGACATTGGAGATATAAAATCTTATTAAGTAAGATCGACGTCTCGTCGCGGACCTGGTCAACATAAGGATTGGTACAATTTTACCGTTATAACAAAAAGACAGTCGAGAAGTCGGTTTTGAAAAGGATTTTGAAAAAGGCTACATGTTGTAAAGCCCTTCATTTTTTTTAAATGTCATTTTATTTTACACGGTTAATATAAAAACATTGATAATGTGCCATCCATAGACGTAAGTATATTTTATGTCTATGTGTGCCATAAATAAATAAATATATATCAGTCCCTTCAAAAACAAAAACAAAGACCAAATTCATACCCCTACCACCTGGTTGTCAATAAGTCGCGCCCCCTGTTTTAACCTATGTAAAAAAACTCGTTAGGTTGAAGAGTTATTGTTAAATTAGATACAGGCTCACAGTCAGCAATAAGCAAACAGCTGCCACTAGCGCACCATATAAACATCCCCGTTGGCATGTGGATATAACGCGGCAAATACCGGTACCGTACCTCTATACAACTTATAGAGCGAGTATTTTGCTCTTATTCTTTATAACTAATCAGAAGATTTCTAGGTTTAATTCAGTACCTAGCAAAATTTATTCCTTATCTAAGTCAAGCAGATGCTCCAATACGAAAGCTTCTAAAAGATGATATAGAATTTCAATGGAATCATGAACAAAACAAGAGTTTCAAAGAATTGAAACATCTTTGTACAAACCCTCCAGTTTTAGCATATTATGATGTCAACAAGAACGTAGAGATAGAATGTGATGCAAGTAAAGATGGACTGGGAGCAGTATTACTCCAGGAAGGTCGTATAATTGCATACGCATCAAGAGCTCTCACAGATACAGAAACAAGATATGCTCAAATTGAGAAGGAAATGCTCTCAATTGTGTATAGTACAAGCAAATTTCACTGCTACATATTTGGTAAAGAAGTAACAGTTTATAATGATCACAAACCTCTGGAGCAAATCTTCAAGAAACCTCTATTGTCAGCACCAATGAGAATACAGAAGATGCTAATAAGACTGCAGTGGTATGATCTGAAAGTCTGTTACAGAAAAGGCAAGGAAATGTTTATCTCCGATACACTTTCTCGTGCACATCTACCAAATACTGATACACAGACATGTGAATTTACAGATGATTCAGTGCATATGATCTCTGTAAGTGATTCAAAATACAGTGAAATTAAAGACTGTACAAGCAAGGAACTTTCAATGCTTCTGGAAGTAATTATGACTGGTTGGCCAGACACAAGAAGCGAGACTCCAATTGAAGTCAGGCCGTATTGGGATTCAAGAGACCAGTTATCAACTTCGGATGGTATTATATACAAAGGTCTGAGAATAGTCATGCCACCAAGCTTACGTAAATACATGCTAAATCTGATTCACAAGTCTCACTTAGGAATAGTCAAGTGTAAGCAGCGAGCCAGAGAAGTCATGTATTGGCCAGGCATGAATGCAGACATTGAAGTGACAGTTAGGGATTGTAGCAGGTGTGCTGAACATCAGAATCAAAATGTGTCAGAACCGCTAATACCTACCAAGACACCAGATCTCAAGGTGGTGAAGAAACACTTTGACTCCGAGAAACAGTCTGAGAAACATTATTATGATAAGAGGAATGGAGTTAAGAGTCATAATCCACTACAAGACGGAACAGCAGTCAGAATGCAACTTAATTCTAAGTGGAAACCAGGAACAGTAGTTTCGAAGCATTCTAAGCCTAGATCATATAATCTCAAAAGTGGAAATAAGGTCTACAGAAGAAACAGAAAACACATCAGAAAGTCTTCTGAGAAAGCAAACAGATTTGACAATAATTATGACTTTCCAGATGACATCTCAGAACAACCAGAACCACTAGATCTAGAGAGTCCAAGATTACAAACTACACTAGATTGTGAGCCGCCACTACACACTGCTTCTTCTAACACCTCTAGACCACATGAACCTTACGTAACACGCTCAGGCAGAATAGTTAACAAACCCAAGAGACTTGATTTGTGAATTGACTTTTTAGTTGACTAGTTTGTTAGTTATTCTGATAAATAGATTTTCTGAATTAAAGAAGAGAGATGTAACATAATAGTATTATATGTACATTTGCACACTAGCGCGTCAGTGCAACACCGCTTGTGTTTACGTAATAAATGGAGTTCCTAATATGTCTTCCCTCTTAAACACTAGTTTGTTATTTGTGTAACACGAATATTCTACAGGTACCGTACCTCTATACAACTTATAGAGCGAGTATTTTGCTCTTATTCTTTATAACTAATGAATAGATTTTAAAATAAGGAACATCCCCACCCCCCTAAGGAAAAAAAAATGGTTAAGCGAATGTTTAAATGTACTACACTTTATAATATTCTAATGATAGGCCTTTAATGTTGATCTAGAATAAGATGCGCAAAATGTTCCTGAACAAAAATTTATTTAATATGTTGATAGAGGCACAACAAATTCAGGCTAACATAGTGAGGTTATACATTTTCAATGGAAAGTTTTAAGTTACGTACGCACAACATTTTTTAAAAACTTGCAAGAGGGATTGAAACAAAAAAAAATGAATAAGACTGGGAGAGGGGGGAGCAGAGATTTTCTTTCAGACTTTGCGATCTGTTTAGATGTTAAGTTAATTCGGTTTTGTAGCCAACTCTCAAGTATCCAAAATAACAAAGCCGGCCTACTTTCCTCATACACTCATTAATGCAATGTTTAATCAATTAAGCCTCCATTAGAACAAGAACTTGTGGCATCCAAGTGTTGGACAATGTTCACCTAATCTCACAATAACAATGTAAACAGTAGGTCTATGTAGTGAAAACATTTCTTTTTTTAAGGTTAACTGTAAATTAGCCCTAAATAATAATTTTACAAAATATATTTGGGTATTTTTTAAATTTTTATTAATTTAGTACACATCAACATATACAACAAAGTAGGTAGTTCATTTGCACAGTAAAATTCACAGCATTGGTTCACTCTACAGCACACGAAATTGTTTAATTGAACAAAATTGAAAGACACATGGTAATAATAAGTTTAATATATAAGTATATTGAAAGTTTCCTTTAAGTTTATTCAGTTATGTATTGAAAGCACTGAGCATTTAGCATGGCAAACAAGGAGTAGCACAGTGCTTGCTGTTGTTCCAATGCCAGTGTATTTCTTCAGGAGACAACTCTGGTAGAGATAGCAGGTCATTATCACAAGACATCTTGCACTGCCATCTGTCATCCTGAATATGTTGGACATTGAGCCCAGAGAGCCAAATGCCCATGGAAACATCCTCCCCTTGAAAGTGCTTGAGTTTCTGTCTATTTAGCACAAGCCAAGAATGCACTTCAGACGAGACAATGTTTCCTGAACCACAGGCAAATCTGGGATAAACCATAGCGCCATACTCGAGCTCAACCCATTTTCCATGTTGCTCAACTGCCCAGTTAGTCCTAAAGTTTCCCCACCAGATCATGTTAGTCCCACTACAGTTTGGAAGTGATTTAAGAACAGTGTCGATGTTAACATAACAATCATCATCTGTTTTCATTACATATTTGACAACATAATTATCCTCTAACCATAAATGACCTGCTAAGACTTTCTGTGGTAAATTTCTGTACACATCCAAGACATCTACAAGGATGATGTCTTGATAGAGTTTTTGTTCTTCTTTCAATTGTTGTGACTCCAAGTCTACTTTCTGAAGCCACTCTTTGTCTCTATCCAAAACTAACTCTAAATGATTTTTTAGAGACTCAACACTGTGAACAGTAAACATGAATGAAACAGCTGGAATATAATTAACATGTGTTCTTTCATTTAACAAATGACCATATTGATCTGTAGCTCTTATCACAATCATCCCATGGTGACTCTCTTCCGACACACTATTGATCCCAGTTTTTAATTTTTCGAGATAACTCAATTTCAAATCCAATTTAAGTTGAATAATAAACTCATAACCTTTAGGCAACAAAATTTCCTGCACTGGTCTGTATGAGTATCCATTTCTTTCTTGGCCTTTATTATTTCCATCAAAATGAGTGATACTGATTTCTTCATCTGTTCTAGCATCATAGAAATACACATTCATTGATGCTTTTTCATGTTCTTTCAACACGAGCTGAGAAAATATATCAGCAATTCCTATCCTTTTCAAAACAATGCCATGCATCACTTTAACATAAAAGTTTAGCACAAAATTAAAATGTTGATTACAATTGTCTGGTTTCATGAAGAAAGTTGTAAGTTCTGAAGATTTTGGCAATGATACGTTCCACGGTTCACACCCAAAGCTGTCAATTCTATTTTCTGGATGAATAAGACAAGCATCCTGTCCAATAACAAATTTAGCTTGAACTGTTTTAGTATGTCCAAGCTCTATTGAAACAATATCATTAAACCATGAATTCCTTATAGCATTTCGTAACTCAAAATTTTGTCTGCTGGACAGAATACAAACAGCCAGATCTAAGTTCTGTTTTTCAAATGTCTTTAAATATAAATAACTTATCATTAAAACAATAAAGCAAATTATTGCTGGGCCAGATTTATCCTTCATTTGCAGATCAAATAGAATTAAGTTTCATTTGCTGATCAAATAGAATTAAGTGTTGTAATTAAGAAGAACAGACACAACTGAAAAAGTTTTGTTCAACATTTTCTGAAACCATTATTTTTTTTACTGGTAATTGATAATTGAAAAGTATTATTATATATCCACTTAAAATTGCACTCCTTTGTCCAATGTTTGATCTGAGGAATATAGTAGTAGAAAAAAAAATTAGTTCAATATGTGCACAATAAAACATACAAGATTTGCACCACATTTGTTATGATGCCTTATAAAATAAGTTGCTTGATACCAGCAACAAAAAATAATTTGGAATGAAATAAAAAAGATTTTGTAGTATTTATTTCTAATATCAAATGTTGACTGTAATAAATAATTTTTCAGATTTTATTAATGACAAAATGGCCAATGATCTTATTTACTGACTGGTTTTGGCAAGCAAAATTAAATGAAAACTTAATAAAATTGTCATTCTAGGGGTAGTTATACTGTAATCATGCTAAATATAATTTATTACTATTTTTAAAGAAAAAAAAACATTATTTTGCTATATGCTTCTTTCCCTTTTTACAGTGTATAAACTAGGATTTATGCATAAGGCTTTATTAATTTAGAAGAGAATGTGATCAAAGAATCATGAATTTTTTATCATGCCCATCACCCTAATTCGCAGAAGAGAAAGAAGTGGAGCTAGCAACTCCTCCACCCTGCGTTTCTGCAGAAACTGCAAGAATTAAAGTCATTAGGAATTAATTATCATAGAAATAATAGAATACAGAACACTGTTTAAAAAAATCTATATATCAAACTAATGAAACCATCTCACACAAAGCAAGTCATTCCTGTTTTTTATTTTGATTCCTGCATGGAACAAGTTGCCTAAATCAGCCATGAAAACCAATACTAAGCGAGTTTTAGTCTACAATTAACAAATGCAAGACTATCTGAACACATGGATTCGCGTAGGACGTAATTATTTTCCTTTTTGAAGCAACATATGTATTGTTGTAACTGCACACTGACATCTCATTTGTACAGAAGGTATGCACTGTTCTAGACTAGAATAATAATTAATGTCTAAATCCTATGCGACTATATTTATATTGATTATTAGATTAGCTGCCAGTGAGTTCGTCAAGGGTGCTTCCATATGTTTGTGTTCTGTACTTTGAGCACTACCAGTCAATAGTATAATAGATTTATGACTCAGTAATCTACAGTGACAAGTAGTTGCCACTTTTGAACCATTCCAAAAAGGTGTCCCTGGATCTGGATCAACATCTTGAATCTAGATTTAAGCTAGATCTTTTTTTTTCCTTTGAAGTTCTAGAATTAGGAATTAAGTTAACACTTCTTTTAACTAGTAAAAATACATTAGAGGCACATTTCTTACTCCAAACCACATGACAAATATATAATATGCTAAGACAAATAGTACCAGTAATAGGAAATGTAGCTATATGGACAGTGACTATATTTGGTGCTGTCAGAGCATGGAAGGATTTGCCTGAATCCACAGTGAAAACCAATTACTTGAATTTAAGTCTCTAATTAACCTGCAGACCAGAATAACTTTAATGAAAAACATATTTATATATTTAAAAAAAATTTTTTGAAGATGTGTAAGACTTCTTCTTCTTCATCGTTTTCATTGTTATGTTGGAGTGTTCATATGACTAGACCAATATATGAGATGAACTGCGCAGTGGTTTCCAAATCAGGGAGCTCTCCATATAGTTTTCTTTCTATTGGGGTGATTTGGGGCCAATGTCTTATACGGGCCTCTTGGTAGAGAGAGCAGTTTTGGAGGACGTGGTCGGCATTTTCTGGTGATACTCCACATGGGCAGATTTCACTGGTTCCAATTTTGAGCTTCCGGAACATGTGTTGTCGCATTCTGTTGTGTCCGGTCCTGAGTCGAAAGATTAGACGTAGGTCTTGTCAGGATAGCTTACAGTAAGCATCATCTTTCTTGTGATTTGGATGGGAGCTCGTCCATTTCTCATTTATTTTATCTACAATTAATTTCTTCATTTCTTCTGGATAGAGTGCAGAGTTTACTTGTGAGTTTGTGTGTAAGACTAATTAAGATGATTTAAGATGAGCCGTAGGGCAGTCTTAAGACTTAGGGAAAGTATCTAGATCTCTACTGACTAGATCTATATAGTTATAGATCTAAGTATATAGAATATAAAGATTGTTTTTTTTTTTGGTATACTATCCAATTGATCTATTCTAGACTTTAAATTTTAGCCAGGCAAAGATAAAAATCAGAGTTGAGTCCAAAAGCCAATTAAATTTAAACCATTAATGAATTAATGACAATGATCATCATCAAAAAGATATGTGGTCATGGAGCTGAGACTTAGGTCTAATTAAGTGTCTCCCTCTAGAGATTACTATGATTTGTATGAAATACTATGAAGACAATCTAGATTTGATGATAGATTATAGATGCTACATGCAAAGTTCAAGTATCTAAGACAAGACAAGAATAAAACCACACAGACACAGCCACAGACTCCGAACTGTCAGAGTCTATAGTCTACATTCTAGATCTATCAGACTAGTCTATTAGATAGTATACTACAAAATACTACATCTAGAATGAGACTAGATGTTGTTAATAAAGAAATCTAGCTTGATCTAGAGTCTAGATCTACTCTGATTTTTCGGTCATTTTTAAAAATCACCTGTTTATATTCTAGATGTAGATCTATTATAAATCTATATAAATCTAAATATAGATCAGGTGTATAGATTAGATTCAATAGTCTGGTTTCCGTGCGAGAGGTTGCCCCGGGGAGGGAGGGGGGGCATACTGGTTGCATGTTGACAAATCGGACCTTCCCATTGGTGAGACAATATATTTAGCTAGATACCCTGAACTGGAGTCCATGGCCAAGGCTGCTGAACCGCTGTCGGCACTGCCTGCTCCTCTTAGCACAAGACAGATAAGAGGAAATTTTGGAAGTCGTTTCTCACAACGTTCGTAACCAATGCCATTCGGGACAAGGAATTGTGAGAGAGGGTACTGGTCCATGTGCGTCAAAAGGTCTGTCCTTATACGGGGACAAGGCAACCTTACAACTCACTGCCCGCTTCCTCTTCCGTGCCCTAAGGCTAAGTCCTAAGTAACAAATTAGTTTTTATTACTACTGTCTAAGTCTAAAGTCTAAGGCAGACTAATCTCAGCATGGTTCGTTACTAATGGGGTTTTTGATTCGGTTTCCGTGCGGCAGTATTTAAAGTTGGTAACATGGGTGTTAGGTCTAGGTTTCAGTCTGACTTTGTGTTCAAAATCACACACGTGAAAAGGATAAATCAGCACGTTTTCATTGCTCAAAGTCAAAGCTTAGATGCCCAGAAACCTTTACAGACCACCATGTTGGTTTTAAGCATATTTATCTCCCTTGTCTATATTAAACTTTCAATAACTTTTTTTAAAGAGAGTTGTTTTTTTTTTGCTGTCAATTTATGATTTTTAAGTGTATTTACTGAAATAAAGGTCTTAATAAAATGTTACTAATAAATTGATGAACTAGTTGTTTCTTCCTTTTTTTCTACTTATGAAATTATTAATTAAAAAATATATGTTAATAATTAGATCTATAATTAATATACTAACTCACCAAGCAAAAAAAAACAAAGCGAAATATTGATAAAATAAAAAACAAATATGCATGAATAAAATGAAACACACATCTATCTCTTCATGTTATGTTTAATTATTATTTTTTGAACAAAATTATGCATTATGACTTAATGATCTTTTTAGAGCAATGACAATAAATCATATAGATCTAGTACGGGAAACTTATTACTATAAGAAATAATAGTTTTATTTTTATCTATACATTTCTAACGAATTTTAAGCGCTCTCTATTTTCGTAAAATATATATTATATATCACACCACGAAGAGAAAGAATTTTATGAAGCTGACACAGATCTAGTGTCCCTTTCTCTTTCGCCGTGAGGTCTTCTCAGTGGAGTCTACTGTCTACCAGAGATTGCTTGGCATGCGTTTTATGATCAGATAGGACTAATGTAGGTGACTATAATACTTACCACTACGTCTGGCCCCACCTCTCTTGTAGGGAGGATAGTTCGAGTGTAACTAGATCAAGAAAGTCTTTGTTAAACGTAACATAGCACCTGTTAAGCTGTTATGTTTCACAATCTGAATTTTAGATTGGGTAGGGTGGGGAACAAAAGAAGCATATACAGTACTATTTAGATAATTTATGCATCTTTACTTTCGGAGTTCATAAAGAAAAAAACAACTCCTCACCTATTACACTAAATTTGTTTAAGATGTGTAGTTGGGTAGCGACTCCACCTACCAACCCTTCTCTTCACATGGATCCACTAGATCCCATGTATTACATTCCTTTACGGAGTCCAAAACAAGTTTTTCTCTCCTGCCGTACCCTACAGGTGGCGATTTTCTCCGTTTATTCTTACGTACCTTTAAACCCGCGCTGCGCCGGCCGTCACACACGATCTTCTATGGATAGTTATGTATGACAAAAACTCCCGTGGTTGGATAATATAGTGTCGGCGGGCAGTCTATAAGTAGTTACATCTAAAAGTAGTTACGTAGGCCTACGTATGACAAATACACTCTTGTGAGCTGGGGCTCTGATTTTTATTTTTAATTACTTTTATTATAGGCTAGTGCTAAGTTGTATGCGTGCACTCCCGCCAGCTCTTTAACTTTAAAGTTAGTTTATATGAGTCATGACCTGGCTCTATAAATAGAATGGGTGCTGCAGTTTCTGGTTCTTTTTCCTGTGTGGACCACTGGTCGGTGGGTAGCTGGTCTGTGTGACCAAGCAGTGAGTTAGAAAGTTATTTTTAGTGTTGTTCCTGTGTAGACGTTCTCTGTGTGGGCTGCTTGTAAGTTGAGAAATTGTTTTATTTTTACTTGATATATTTTAATTAGGATTGATTGTTGTTAGATTGTTTTGATAGTTTAGATGTAGTCGGATTAGTGCCCTCACATCACCGGCTAATTAATTAGCCATTGTCTATGATGGAACCGGAAGCTCCATTAATTCGGATAGCATCACCCCCCACCATCCTTAATGATCCCCTTATTACTTTTGTTCTATATTATGTCTTTATGTGTAAATATTTCATTATCTTTTGTTTCTAAAAGTATTATTTTTATTGTTGGAATAGCTGCTCTAATAAGTTGGCAGTTTGTTCTAATTTTAATGTAAAAGATGGCTGCGCCCAACCCAGCATTCCATGATGGCGGCTTTGTGGAGCCTAGGCCTAGATCATTAGATGTTTATTGTTATCATGTATCATTAATGCATGGCTAAATGAAGGTAATTGTTATTACCTCATGCCTATATTTTGTGTATGCACTAGACTAGGTCTACTTCTTATTTTTCTTGTGTTTGTTTATTTTTTTGTAATTGCAGGCTATACTACTATTATAGTGACTATAGTGTCTATAGTTAGGTACTTTGATAAAAAAATCAAATTATTTGAATCTAAATGAAACCAGTATAGTTAGATAGATCTTTTTGAATGGAGTTCAGTGATACCTCATTTATGCTTCTAAGTTAATTAGAGCATGAGTTATGATCATTTTAGTGTCGGAAAATTCGTCTATTAAAAAAATCAATTTTTGTGACCGAAAGAAGGAGTTTGTACACTAAAAATGCTATAACTTTTTAACTCTTGAAGATAACTTAATGAAATTTTCAACAGATATGCACAATCATGTTCTGATAATTATTTAAATTTTAAACCATCTATGTCTATTAACACTTTTTTGTTTTAAGCCGTTAATGTTGGGGTAGGTGTTGAAAAACGATAGAAACAAAATACATTTCTGTACATAAATGTTTATAACTTTTAAACCAATAGAGATATTTGGTTGAAACTTTTAACACAAATGCATGATTATTTGTTATTTATTTATTATATATAATCCTGAGCTAGAAGTTAAATCAATTTTTTATTATCTTAGATAAATGTTGGATGGCATGTCGAAAAACGACAAAAAAATATGTTGACTCTTGAAGTGCTCATAAATTTATAACCATTAGAGAGATATTTAAATGAAATTTTGAACATAAAAGCATGATTATGTGTTATGCATTTATTATATATAATCCTGAGTTAGAAGTTAAAACAAAATTATTTTTTAAATTACAAAACAGTTTGAATGACGTCGGAAAAACGACAAATTATGTAGACACTTAAAGTAGTCATAACTTTGTGAGCAATAGAGATATTTGAATGAAATTTTTAACAGATATGCACAATTATGTTATTTATTTCATATATATAATTATTTTAAATTTGGAATGTATTTTAAAAAATATATAATTTAAAACATGAAGCGAAATGTTGAAAAACTGAATAAAAAAACAAAAACTTTTTCGTTCAATACATTTTGAATTCTGAAACATTTTAATTTTTAAATATTACATAAACGATTTACAAAAAAAAACACCTAGCATTATAATATAGATATAAAATGTAAATAGCTATAGATTTCTTGATGTCAGTCTGTGAATATATGTTAGTAGCCAAAGCTTGCGAACATCATGCATGATTGAAGACGCACATAGTCGGACTGTATCTGTTTTGCTGAAATAGAATAAATACTTTTACTGCGTACCAAGCTGTGCTTGCTGAAAAGGTAAAATTAGTCTTATAAATTGTTCATTGCACAATTATCAGCTGTATAGTGCTATACTTCCTGCTTTATTTACAGTTTACTGCTGCAACTGAGGCCACAATATTTTGTTATTGCTGCCTTTGACTGTTCATATAGAATAGATCTAGTTTCTGTTGTAAAGGGTGTTTTAGTATTTTGGTATTACATTTTTAATTGGGCGTAAATCTGGACTAGTTATTGTTGGTATTTTAAGGTGGGTTTAACGTGGATATATAGATCTAGTAAATATAGTTGGTTTAGTGTAGCAAGTTGTAATTCAGATAGTGCCAATAGTGGGAAAAAAAGTTGTTAGTGTCAATTATGGTAGTAGCGTAGAACTAGAGTAGAGTGTTTTCGAATAGTTGCTTTGGTTTTGTCAAGTTTAGTGTAGAGACATACTTTATTATTGATTTTTTTTTTGATTTTATGTAAATAAAGTACCACTTTGTTTTATTTATATCCTAAACTAAAGTTTCGTAATTGCTTCTTCTTAGTTAGGTTAGTCTAGTTGTCTGGTTGCTTAGGCAACTCTAGCCCCTTGCCCTTGGTCGCAGACAGAGGTGCACAGATTGAGCCCACCCAGTAGCGCTAACATCTGCCTACTTGTTGAGCAAAAAGTCTCCAGCGCCTCCTGACCTGCTCACACTCTGATTGTCATAGATTCTAGTCCCCCTCCCCTATGTGGTCCACAGAAGTAGTGACATATTATTTGATCTTGAAGCTCTTTCATCTCATTAAAGAGATGTGATATAGTCTTTGATTTTCATCGCCCCATCCCTATTTGGAGCCATCACAAGGTTACTAACTGTGATGCCATTGTAACATTTCCCGAATCTGTTAATAATAGAAGTTCCCTTCCACTCTTCAGCCCTATCATTACTTTCTCTACCTTGTTGTAGATATTGCTTATTTTTATATTATGCATTGTTTTTCATTCAATAATTTTACTATTTTTTTTTGTTCAATTACAGTTTGTGTGTGTCAGGCCTACTGGTATATCTATTTAACTCTGTGCATTAAGCAGTCATTTAAAGATATACATATTATATTTATTATTATAAAAACAACGAAGATTAAATTACATTATGGCTACATCATGTCAAGATTGTGTTTATTCACTTCAAGATTTCTTAAATATGTGTGATGAAGAAAATTCATTTAAAAAAAAATTTATATAGCCATGGTGTTTAAAGTGAAAAAATGCTTTGCACCTTTTGGTGTACTAAAAGAATAAAAAAAATTAATCCAAATATGAAATGTCTTTGTGTGTCTCGCATGGTTAGCCTGGTATAGAAAAGGAAAATGGCGTGGGTTTTAGTAGTGTACGCGGTCTCTTGTCGTGAGTCGGACACTGTTCTCATTCAGGCCGGTGAGAGGGAGCTCTTGTTTACTTTTGCTGGCCTAGAGTTTCAAGAGCTGAAGGCTCAACTCTACCTGACAGTTAAAGAAGAAGAAGAAGAAGTGTTCCTTGCAACTTTAAAGTATTACAACACACAGGCTCTTTTTTTTTGAAAAAGTCAAGATACCAAAAAACATTGTTTGTAAATTTGTTGCCTTTTGGGTAACCATGCAATTTCCTCGTGTAGACTTTCTTCAACTAGAACTAAAATTATCAAGGAAAACCATCATAGACTGGTCATCTTTTTTAAGGGAAGTGTGCGAACACAATGTTCACACTAATTTTGAAATGCTAGGAGGTGAGGGAAAAATTGTTGAAATTGATTTAAGAGGTAGGTGGTTCTTTAGAGGCATCGAGCAAGATACAAAAAGTGTTTCGTTGTACCTGTGAAAGACAGAACAAAGGAAACTTTTACAAATCATACAAATCGGAACCACCATCATGAGTGATTGCTGGCGTTCTTGCGACTGCTTGAACAGCGAAGGATATCACCATCTAACTGTAAACCACTCTTACAATTTTTTCAATCCAGAGACAAAAGCTCACACTCAACACATTGAGAGGCTCTGGAGAGAAGTTAGATGTATGGAACATACCGAAAGCTGGCAACAAAAGGCATCACATCTTTGGACACTTGATGGAGTTTTTATTTAAGAACACTGTGTATCAAAAAAGATTTCATTAAATATTCAAAAACATTGCTACTTTATACAGGCCAATATCTACTGACTATGATTTAAAAAGCAGCACAAGCAGCACCACCTGAAACAGGAGCAATGCCATCAACTACTATCACAACCACTCACTAGTTGCACCCATTTTGACAGCAAAAGAAAGTATGTCAATGCCACAAATCACCACCATCGCAAAACGCCCTGATATGACACCATCATTAGAAATTACACAACATCATTGCCCATAACATTTCCACAACTGGAAAAGGAAATGATTAAACAAAAAAGGATGATCATTAAAATAGCTGCTGATGGCAACTGTTTTTTTTAGGGCAATTAGTCAAATTATCTTTTTAACTGAGGACCAACATAGGAATATGAGAAAACAAGTCACTTCTTTTATGATCACTCATGAAGAAAATTTTCCGATGTTTTTGGATGGTGACTCCAAGGTAAGCAACTATTGATTTTTGCTAAAAAAAATAAATAAAAAATTAATTAGTATATAACATTTATTACTAATATTTTAGTTTACATTATGATTATAAGATATATAATAAGAGAAGGATAAAGAACTTGTACTTATAGCTACAGATATATAATAAGAGAAGGATAAAGAACTTGTACTTATAGCTACCATATCCTTTTTTTAAATAGCAGCATATGGAGCTGATGAAAAAAGATAAAACATAAATGGGCCGCAACTGCAGAAATGCCTTTAGCCGCTACACTACTGCAAAGAGACATCTATACATTCTCACCAAACCACAACAAAACAAAATATTCATGGCTTTTATTAGAACCTTTATTTCATGATGCAAACACATACATGCTATCTTACACTTTGATTAATATTTCATCTTACAATATATTCAGATTAGATCTATTTGACTATTTGATTTTTTTTCTTGCATGCTTTTTAATATCTTAAATAACATTTAATGTTTATTATTTTTATGTATTTAAATGCCTATTTATTTAATGTCAATTTTTAAAGATAAAAGATATTTAGTTAAGTATAGAGTTTTGTATATTTAATGGAGTATATGTTTTTTAACTTAATATTTATTAATTAAATTATGTTTTCTTGCCTTTGTATTTTATTACATTAAAAAATACATACAAATATACCCATTTTTTTAAAGATACATTTTTCTTTTGCATGTCTTTAATTTTATCATTAAATAACAATATTAATATTATTATTAAGTTATGAGATTGAAAAAAAAGATTTTAAAAAATTACCTGCAATATATGGTAGACACCACTTATGGTAAACCACTTACAGTGACTAAATAGGCCTATTCCATACCTTTTTCTTATACTGGACTTGGCCAGACTAGCGACCATAGATAGGGTAGAGTCAGAGTTACCAGCTTTTAAGAATGGTAGACATTTTAATAAGACGGTAGAGGAAACATATATATTTATGCTAGCTGATGCATCTATAAAATATATTCTGAATTAAATAACCAATGTCTCCACATTTTCCTAAAAAAATCTATAGCCAGTAGAGGAAATCTATAGAGACGCTATTTGATAAAATATGATTTTATTCTTTCTGACTCCCAATCGACTATATCATCAGTTGGAACAGCCATACACTCCCAACATATTTTATTTATTATTTTAATATTTAGTATGATACTTGATAATGTTGGCAGATGTTACATGGTTGGTTCATTTTAGTCTTATCTTATAGATTAAAGATGTTACTTCAAAAGAGAAGATATTTATATAACCCATTTCATGTGTGAATCTAGTCATGCATGTTAATCAGTGACTTAAACTCTGTTAAGAGTCTTAGAGTCTCTCTCCCTCTCCTCCACCACCACTAAACAGGTTGACTTGCCACAATAACAAATTTATGTCATCTCACAATAGATGCTCATTATTATTATCCACTATCTCTCCCCACCCTATATGGTTCTACACATTTTTTGGTTACTACTATTGTTCAAACATATCATGTCCACCATGGTGAACTCTGTTTCCCTCACACCAATATTTAACAACTAGCTAAATCATCGCAATCAGAAAAGACCTGCTCTCATGTGTATTGTCCGAGCCTCTATAAACCAGACATACGTCTAGTGTCCAGCTGATTACCAGTCTCATCTCAGACATCGTGAAAAGCCTAACAAAAATTAATGAATCCTTTTACTTCATACATGTCCATGTAATGTTATGGGCGAATGTAAAAACGACTGTCTTGTTTACATTGCAGCATGTGTACAGTATGTCATATTCAGAGACTTAATCCTCTCAATCCTGCTAAGCAATATGATGTAAGTAATAAGAGAATAATATGCATATGATGTAATCATCTTCTTTTTTGAAGGGATGTCTGTAATTTATACAAAACCACAAAAGGTTGTAAAGTGCTTAAGGTCGTAAAAATATTAAATATTCAAATGAACTAAACTACTATTGTTATAATATTGCTTTCCAATGTGTATACAATTTTCTCTGTTTAAAATCTACAAATTCAATTCCTATTTCTTTTTCAATCAATTAGGCTAAATTATGTCTAAAACATTTGCATTTCCGCACAATATTTTTTCTTGTACTTTTAGCAATTCTTAGTTTTAAAGATATGCACATAAATAAAAGAAATTATGTAGTTATAGTATATTTTCATGTTATTGTTAAAGTAATTCTAGATTATATATATCCCTTTTAGGCTTCCCTTCAACTACATATAAAAATATAGTAACAACATGACATAATTTTTTGTAATGCTGAAATTCCAATTGAATATTATTTTAATAACTTTATTTATTTTGTAGTGAATTATTAAATTATTTTTTTATGTTAACGTTTTTAAGAAGATTTCTGAAATAAATTTCCCTTGTGAGACATTCGTTATTATCATGATTCATTAAATTTATTAAATTGTCATTAGTTTTTCATTGCCATTTTTTTTTTCTTACACAGAGCCTGTCTAGTAATCTGAACTACCAGTACTGGGTGACATGCTCAAAATCCAAAAAGGAGATGATTGCTTTTAAAAATAAAAAGATTGTAGCTGAGGTACAGACTCTTGAGGTAATTTAACTTTGACAGATTCCCAACCAATCGCAGTTCACAAAAACCACAAGCATTTATTTATTCCATAGGGTTGTAGTGTATTCATTATTCATTGCTGTCAGGTTTTACGGTCCATATTTTATATAGGTCTGTGAGTCGCCTCTATTATTTCTGTACGTTTAGTTTCTGTCTCTCTCTTCCTATCAGTTTTAGGTGTCTGTATTTAAAACCCTTGAAATATTCTTTTAGTCTTGATCTAGTGCCTTTGCAACACAAAAGTCTGGCCAGGTATATAAATGTGATCCCAAGTTGCAGAAATTATCCTTAAATCTCTCTATATAATTTTATTAAATTTTAATTAATTCTGTGTACTTTGCTGGGTTTTAACTATTTTATTCAAGTCCTATTTTACTATCCTTTTGCAATAATATTATTTATAAACTACGTTTTTGAATTAAATATTTTGAAAAATATATATCTGATTATAGAAATGTTGTCAATATATTTCCGCAGACATCATTAGCATGCTAGGCAGTGATGTGAGCATGTTGTATATCAGAAAACTTATCGTCTTAGATTTTTCATCTGTGGCAGTTATATATGAACAAACGTTTGTAACATTGATTATCTCCTTCAACACTGCAATGAAAGTAACTGATTCTCTTTCAACTATTGTACAATGTTGGGTATAGTGACAACCAAGATGACAATAAATGCTAAGTTGAAAAAGCATATGAAAAACATGAAAAAACTTTTGCAGGAGTATAACTTGTAGCACCTCTCTTATTCTTGGTACAAGTTGTAAACATCAATTCTGCAGGCAACACAATGCTCTTTATTGTAGCAGCATTTTGTGGTTCACTTTGCAAATTAGGCTGAAACGCTTGTAGGCTGCGGAGAAAGAATTAAGCCCTTCACACTAGAAGAGTCAATCAGGAGCATGCCAGGGAAGCTACACTTATTACAAGTTACAGACAATAGAAAGCTAATCTGAAGTGCACCTTTGAAAAGAAAATAGGATAATTCAAATCAATCTGTATCTGTCATGCAGAAATAAATGATGCCCATTACCCCAAGTTTCAGTAGAAAAAGCAGGACATCTTTTTTCAGGTTCATTTTAAAGGAACATACACTTCTGTTGCTAAGACTCATGCCTCTTAGTTGCACAAATGGCTTATTGAGATGGCAGTCATATCCAATGTACAGGTGGCAGAGACTCTATACAATACCAGAGACAGTAACATTTGTTTGGGATGTCTAGACCATTGATGGGTCACACTTTAATGAGGTTAATTTTTCATTTGTTGACTTTGTCCTTTTGACTGTCAGTATAGTATAAGGTCACAACAGTACTTCGCCATTGAACTCTTTTAGGCCTCATGTCTGTCCATGCCCACCCTGCCATCATCTTTTGGTGGGAAATTGTATGGAAATAGGTAAACTTTAGGTGAGTCAACACAAGATTTCTAGGGGCACTTGGTAATATTAGAAATTCAGGCACAACTTACTCCACAACTTTTAAGGAAGTGTCTCCGACAACTCCTGTCAATAATTGTGTTAGCCAGCTTCTCACACAACTTTAAGACTCCGACAACACTCAGAGTTTAGGGGACTCCTGTTAATAATTGTGTTAGCCAGCTTCTGAGTGAGAACTTTTAAAAACCTCTTAGACTGTAACCTTCATCCAATTGATGGCTTGGTGACTGAAGAGGATCAACTCAAACTAAGCAACACTTTTGACAATGAAGGAAGAGCAGGAAACTTCACACAATTTCAAATTTAAGGTAAAATATTAAGGAACAAATCTTCTCAATTCCAAGAATAAGAAGATAACAAGAATATAAATATCTAGGAACAACCATCAACAACAAACTGAAATGGAGTGAACACTGTCAAAACCTCTAAACAAAAATTCACCAGCGACTCTTCTATCTCAGAAAGCTAAGAAATTTAACATCGACAAAACAATTATTAAACTTTTGTATACAGCAACCTTCAGCAGTCTAATTAATTTTGCCATCACCTGCTGGTATGGTAATACTTCACTGGCACAAAGACATAGATTAAATAGACTAATTAAAAAAGCATTGCATATCACTCGAATACAATTACCATCTCTTGAAGAAAGATGCCTTTCCAAAACACTCTCGATTCTTAACCTGCATCCATTAAACCACTGTTACATAAGATCTGAACGAAGTGGTTGTCTCCTTTCCAATTAGGACTAAAACAGAAAGATTTAAAAACTCCTTTATCCCACTTTCAGTCAGAGTGTTACAAGATCGGCTGTCGTCATTGAGAAGTACATAGAAGTCAAATTCATAGAGCGCTAGTTGTGAATGTGTTTCGTGTGTGAATGTTGTTTGAAATTTTCATCTATACTGTTAAACTTAGCAAGTCTTAAAGTAAGAATTGTAAGATAAGTGGATTATAGACTTCATATTCTGTTGCACTCTGCTAGAATCATTCTTTACTTAAAAGATAAGTCATGTGGTACTTGAAAAGATTTCAACTGTCATTGACTTGCAGCAACCAAAACTTATCAGCTGAGTTTTAGGTAATAACATTTAATTGTCACATTCAGTAATTTTATAATTTATAGATAATTACATTTTGAAAATTTCAATTTTTTTCAATATTTATTATTACTTGCTAAAACAGGGTTTTTTGGAAAGATGTTGACAGTATCTTGGATGACACTAATCTACAAAACCTGAGATACAGATGAAACATCTTACAGCAGATTTATTTTAAAAGGCCAAGAGAATAAAAAGAAAAAAAGAGTTAAAAGCATTAATTCTATATGTACTGGATACATGTTAGTATAGTTTGTGAGGGGATATCACCCCAATCATATTTGTTTTTATATGCTGAGTGATAAGAATAAAGTTTTTTTTAAAGATAATTCCTTGCTCTCACTAATTAAAATATTAATTTCATTTTTGAATGGGATATGTTGAGAAAAAAAAAATTTAGTACTGTTGCAAATTTAACAAACTCACTTCATAACATGGCTAGATAACAGGTTAGATCAACAGTAACAATTAATCATATAGTTTACACAAAACAAATTCCTCAGAATATTTTTTTTGTATGGAACAGACACTCAGTAACAATTCTGTCTCACTAGTAGTTTTATTGACAGCCCCACAAGGGTGGAGCTGCTTCTTAGGAATAGTTATCAATAAATTAGCTTTTTCTCATGGTTATAACTGTACCCCTTCCCTGGTCCATATGCATCTTGATACTTTGGAGTTTACTTATTTTTCAATGAACTTCTTGAGTTACAAAAATTATGAACCTTCAATAAATAAATAAAAAATTCTATTATTTTTATTCTTTGGAAATTTTTAAAATGAAGTTTAATGTACACACAAAAAAAGGCAATAATATATAAAATAAATATATATTAAAGTATAAATTATTGAGTCATAAAGTAAATCAGACAAAAATGTTGGTCCTTAGTATTAAAATATACACTAGGAATGTGAACATGGTACATTTATTACTTTCACTGTGGTATATTGAGTAGATGCCAGACTGTAGGCAAAGGATGAGAATCCATGACATGAAGCACCTGCAATACAAACACAATGCAGCAATAATGACAATTATAATAGTTAAATTCTAGTACATTATTAACTTTGTTCCTGATTTTATCTACTTACCATTCATTAACTTAAATTTTATTTTTACACTAGTTCAACATATCACTATGTTCCTGGAAACAACAGTTGTAGAAGTTTGTATGGGGCATGGTGACTGAGTGGTAAAGAGGTTGGCTTCTAAACCAAGAGGTCTTTGGTTCAATAGCAGTGAAATTTTGAATTTCAGGATTTTTAGGATCCCTTTTCCACCCAACTTAGTTGGAGAAATTTAAGTGGTTGGTCATTATGATGGCCACATGATACCCTCATTAACAGTTGGCCATAGAAACAGATGACACATAATTTATCTGATCAATAGGTCATAAGATCTGAAAGGGTATATAGTATTGAACATAAAGTTTATTTGAAAAACCTGGTTTGTAACCTGTGAAGGATAAATTTAGCAAGGAGGCCAAACTTGACAGTGCACTGGTCTGCAAAAAGCTAGTATATCTTTGCAGCTTAACCAACCAATTTATAAGGCATCAGCTGGCATCTTTTGCTGATATTTCGGTTTACATTTGCTCCTCAACACCACATCTTGTGAGAAAAGTTCATTGTGTGGCTGCAGGCTTTTTGTTACAAAAATAAAAAAGTTGGACAAGTTCAGTCCTTGTCATTTATTCTTCTGTGCTAAACCCACCACACTTAAGTAAGTACAATAAAAAAATATATGTAATATGATGTAATATAATATATTTTATAATTAAGATAATCTCACAAAAAAATTAGAAATCAAATCAAAAGATGATAATCTAGAAAGAAAAATTATCTGTATAATTATTTGAAAAATAACTGTATCTGTATGAAATTTAGAATTAAATCCCACCCATCATTTGATGATTGTGAGTGTGATGTTAGATCCAAGCCAGAACTAATGAACTTCTTTCCATCAATATAAATTTTTTCGCCTTATTCCAACTTTATTAAAAGAGGAACTATCTGGTTCATTATCATTTTCTGATGTGTGGATCTAAAACAATGCTTACCCTGATGTCCAGTAATATTCACAGCAACCAAAGCCCCACTGAACTGTGGGTAATGCTGAATGATGGGAGCCATAGCTATTTGAGCTGCTATGTCTGGTGACACACCTCGTTCCATTTCGATGACAGCTCGTAGGCTGAAAAACGAAAGTGAATGTAATGACAATATAGTTAGCTTTTATATTAGACAATTTTCTTATTTAGAATTTATACTCTAGAATTTTCTCTTGCTTTTCAGACCTTACGGTTATAAGATGATAAATTTTGTGTACATATTTTGTTTAATTTGCATATATAAGATGGATTGAGGGCGACGTTTTTGCATATCACAAACCCAGATTTGCTTACCCACATGAAAGCTGTAAAAAAAAAGAGACTCCTTTCAAGTAATCAGTACATTTTGTCTACAAGAGAAAAAGTTGAGACTTAAAGTACTGGGTAGGGTAATATTTCTTTAGTAAAATGTTATTGTGATTTATTAAACTGTATTCATTTGAAGTCAGCCTTTCGACCCATTTGCATCTTGTTCTGTACAAGACAAAAGAGATCTTCTTAATTAATAAGTAAAATTTAATAAATGCTGGTACCGGTAACTTCCTATCACATTATATTACATTAGAAGTGTGCTGTAAATACCATATTGTATTGCATAAAAATTTTTTAAAAATCAAATTACCCTATTTATGATGAATGTCTAACAAGTTTACATTTAAATTAGGTCACATTTATATAATGTGTTTTTCATATAAATCAAAGGAATAATAGAATATGTACATGAGAAAACATTTGTTAAAACTTGTACAATTTATTCATATTTCATACAAGTAAAGGTACTTTCCAAAAATAAGTTTGAAGAGATGAAACATTTTATATTGACATTCAAACAGTGAAGTAAGACAACTCTATACACATTAGGCTATCATTCTTTTGTTTACCTTGGTAAAAATCTCATCATGATGTCTCCATCTCCAGTTGCTGCTGCCCCACCACCAGTGTTACTAGCATAAGCTCCGGCACCCATTACTGGGGAATCGCCAACTCTCCTAAAAGAACATTGTAAAGAAAAAGTGTCAGATACCGGTACCGGTACATGTAAAATGAAAAGTAAATAAATGTTTTTATTCATTCTAAAGAATAAAGTTTAACAAATGGAATGTGCTTAATAAAAAGCTTTCAATGTATGAGTAGCAGCAGCACAAGGTATTGAATGCAATGAAGTTAATTAATTAACGATAGTTTATTTTGTTACGTACGGTATCAATATATCTGACTAGAATCAGATTAAATAAATTAATCTGAATAATTTAGGTCTACATTATTTCTTAACAAATTTTTAAAAATTTAAGAAAGAGATTGTATCCATGTTTTCGTCTTAGGAGTCATAACAACAGAAAAAAATGAATTGAGATTTATTATACATAAACATTAATATATTTGGTCAAGATAAAAGGGACACCTTATTGAAGAAATAAACCAATGTATTTAATTTAATCGACATTACTTTTATGCTCATGCATGAATTTAAAGAGAATAATTGAGCTATTAAGAATAGACAAATGTTAGATAAAAGAATAGGCACACATGTTGTGAAAAGAGAATATGAAATGGTGACATTAGGGCTCCAAATATGAAAGGTTAGTTTTACTCAAGATATGAATTCCATAGAAAAGTATGTTTCTGTGTGTCATTACCTAAAAAAAATGAACCAAAACCATAAAAAAAAAAATTAAACCTACCCAGGAACTTTATGATTGGCTCCATTTGTTGAAGTTCCAGCCCATACATGACCAGAGGCATCTATGACAATCATACCAATAGTGTCATGGTTGTTACGATTAATCTCACTGTGAGATTTTCTAGTGTAAAGTTTTAGATGGTCAGATCCACTTCTTTGAAACTTGGAAGGAGGTGGAGGGAGGGGAGAATAAGGACCACAACTGGATTTGGGATCTGGTTGTACATTCTTGAAAAAAAAACAAAGCAAAATTATTGACAGCAAAAATTTAATAATAAAAAAAAATAATAATAGTAATTACAAAGTTTTTTTTTTAAGTTAATAAATTCTGTTATTAGAATTCTTAACTTTGTGCTTTTAAAAATTCTTTTTTTTATAAACAACACAGAAATATTATTTTTTTAAATAACTTTTATGACATACTGGTACTATACTAAATGTTAAACTATTAACAAACCTGTCTGAAGTTTGGTTGACATTTGTTTTGTTGCCATGATTTAAACATATTTATTGAATTATTTGTTGCCAGGGACTCTTCTTTGAAGCCCATTTCAAGAGCAAAACTTGTAGCTGGATAGAAAATAGGAATGAAATAAAAATTAAAACTATAAGCTAAATATGTCACAATATTTTTGTGAAAAGATTCAACCCTTCTACAAAAGTACTAGGGTCTTTGAAATTTTGTATGCCCCTGAGTCCACCCAGCGTTAATCGGTACCTGACATTAGCTGGGGAAAGTAAAAGTGGTTGGTCATTGTCCTGGCCACATGACACATTTGTTAACCATCAGCAAAAGAATCAGATAATTACATTATCTGCCCTATAGATCACAAGGTCTGAAAGGGCAACAGTTCTTACTTTTACTTTATTACTGTGGAAGTATATAATACTTTATCTGGAAAGACCCTGATCAGAAGGGTTTATAGAACTGGGGAACTTAGTACTTACCAGATTCTCCAACAAGAAGGGTATGATCAGTATAATGCAATACAGCCTGTGCTACACCAATAGCATTCTTCACTCTTCGTAAATCGGCAACAGCTCCAACAGCATAAGTTGAGCTGAAAAAAAAACGTACCGGTAGATAGGTTTCGGGTTTAATTAGTACAGTATTAAAAGATCTATTAATTACATATACAGTTTCAACTTGATCCGAGAATGGGTGTGGGAGAAATAACATAGAGAGACAGAGTGAGTTGATATAAGCTTTATTTTGAAAAAAAAAAGAAAGAAAAGTGCATAACAGAGAATACTAGATACCGATAGAAAAGAAAATGATGTACGGTTATTTACCCATCCATAATCATAGCATCAAGGGTTGTTTCCCCTCTTTCATCTGGGTTGCTTCCATAACCTACACTGCCATCGCACTGAAGGACCTCGCAAGTAGTACATCCAATGACAAGGCTCTCTTCAGCACTAATCCCTCTGCTCAAGGCATCCCAAGCTGAAAAATATTTTTTTTAAAGACAAAATGTGAATTCGCATACCCGGTATCTGTAATCAAGAACATATACACCTTAACAATCATGCATAAGTTTGTGAATAGAGAACTCATTGCACTGGTATGTTAATCTATTATGTTCAATATTTAAGTTTATAGGCTTTTGTGAATTGACAGGCATGACAACTTGAAAGTTAAAAACACGAAAAACAAGTAATGCGCAATATAATGACTGTCTAACAATCATAGAACAGAAATTATTTAATATTAAGATTATAACGTTCTCTCATCATTCTGGTCTTCATATGTGGGTGAAGGAGCTGATGATCTGGAATGACGTATAGCAAGGTACTGAAGATACTGTGCTAAGCTTAAATTTACAAAATGTTACACTTGTTAGATACTGGTAACTTAATGCTTGTAAATAGTTCCAAGTCATTTTCATTGCAAGTATGGTATGGTACTTCATTCAATTAAATGTTTAGTTTGCATGTTTACCAATAATTTGTTAATCTCTGACCTGAGTGATTGTTGAGAGCAAGAAACTGTTAGTCCCGGTTGTAAGCCCTAGCCAATTTATTGTAATTGTAAGCATCAAACAAACCTGTCTGTAACTAATTGAAGATCAACCTGACCCAGGTAACCAAAACTAGATCTAGATCTAAATATAAAACAACAACAGACCTAAAATACTCCAGGTATACAATATAAATTAGCATGCTATTTCCTAGCAATATAAAACAATTAATATAGATCTACCATTAGGGCCAAGACACGACTTATGGACCTCATTCACCAATCGTAAACAAACAATATTTAGTCACGTGATCTTATTGATCAAACAACGAAAAAAACTGTCACGTGACAACCATCATGAATTAAACATGAGATCGTAAATTATATAGAAGAGATAGAGCACCACGTGGCTAAATGTTGTTTGTTTACGATTGGTGAATGAGGTCCATTGAGTTATTCAATGATTCAGTCACTCAAGTCAATTGAATGAATTAAATACATACTTATATATTATTAAAATTATAATTATATATAGATCTAGACCTATATTCCGATATTCTATTCATGGAAATTTAAAGTTACCGTACCGGGTATTAGATCTATAAAGATTAAAGTTTAATAAATTATAAAGTCACAAGTGACATTGACTGAGAATAAGTTCAATACAATATAAGTAGCCTACTTGAAGCTCACTCAGACTAGTGAGTCAACTCAGCCTCAGAGAGGCAGAACTGAAGAGCCTCAGTAGAGGGCAATCCAGTCAATGCAATCCAATATCATTATCATGAATGTGTCATATGTTGAATATTACTTGAAGTTGAATGAATAAACCAATATTACCATTCATTGATTCATTGTTGACATTATTATAATTTTATTTTGCTTAGAATTATAGAATATAGATTATATATCTACTCATTTATGATTATACTAAATTATAGATCTAGAATGTCTAGATTCTAGATCTACCTGCTTTGGTTGCACTAGTAAATGGCCATGTATTCACAACAATGGGAAGAAAAGAACTGTAGTTGGCACACACTGAAAGATTAAATTCTATCAATAAAACGATGCAAACAATTTTAATAATTTTTAACCGCAGCATTTGCATTGTGACTGTCGAAGTTCTTGTTCATGTTCTTGTTGCTTTTTACCATAGACTGCTTTTTACGATGTTTGGTTATCACGTGATTGCTAAATATAGAACAAGCGCTTGGAAGTAAAAAAAAAAAAGGATCGTTATTTTTATAGATCAGGGATCAGTAATTCAGTATGACGTAGAGTTACCAGTACCGACAGTGTCACGGAGGTCACGCCAGTACTGACCAGTAGATCTACTACGACTACATCCAGTGGCGTAGCCAGGGTGGGGGAGGAGGGAGAATTTGAAAATCCCTCCTGGCCCCAACTTGAGGGGGGTCCAAATTAGTTATTTTTTTACATTAAAATTCAATATTACGCAAAATGCAGGGGGCCCCCAAAGAGCTCAAGCCCCTGACTACATCTATCTAGAAATGAGGAAACGAACTGATTTACATCCTTATTTTCAACTGAACTTTAAAAGTGCTCGGTTAACTCGGTATGAACCTAACCGAACCAAATGTATTTGTCCTAACCAAACTGAATCACGTAGGACGTAATCATTTTCTTTTTTGAAGTAACATCTGTATTATATGAGATGAGAAGATAGAATCGAGGTTTGCAGTTATTGCTTTAAAAAGCAAGTGTAGCCTATTGGGTTGAGTTCACTAACAGGCATATTCATAACCGAGGTACTTCCATGTTCCCGTGCTCTCTGTTTGGCACATCCATGTCAATGTCTGTGAGGAGGAATTAGAGGTTAAGTTATTAAAGATAAGATAAAGATGGCTGCGTGGTCGTTTGGTTTGTACACGGACTGTTACTAGGTGGTCTTGATGGTCCCGCCCTCCTGCGGGAGGTGTGGGCTAGGATATCATTATATTAAATCTGAAGGAACATCTGAAACATGTAGACTCTAAAAGAAACAACACAAGTTGAGAGAAGAAAGCGTTATCGTTGAAGTTAACAATTGTATTTTTAAAGAAGAAATCAAATGTTGAAAGGATAGGTTTAGACACATACAATGCTACACTCTGGTAGATTCTACTTCCTACTTATTGCGGAAAACAGCTGGGCTCTCTACTGATAGAATTCCCATTAGAGGGATAAGTAGGCTACTTGCCCTCCGTGGAGGAGGATGCCAGCCCCACAAATTAACCTTTCCCTTATAGGGCAGGAGAAAGTCACTAAGAGGCAAATAACACCTGCCACACTCCAAAATTTGGCATCAGCTACATTAAAGTCCTACCCATCAGATGCCATTTTCTGCTATACCGATGGGTCGGTATTGAGGGACCCCGATAGATCTGGGTATGGGGCCCTTATAGTCTACCAAGACCGGACAGAACCAGATCGGCTCTCTGGTCCATGCGGCTTCGCTGCATGCTCCATGGACGCTGAATTTAACATGGATAACTCGGGCAATCGAGGCTATTAAAACCCGAATGACCCAACATGAAACTAGCGCTACTACTGTAGTCAATGACTCTAGCTCCAGTCTCCTAGCTATGGGTGGCGGCGGGTGAGGGTCGCGCATAATAGAAGATAACATCCGCCGAGCCATTAGAGCTATCGTTTTTATGTAGTGGGCGCCCTCACATTGCGGCGTGAGGGGCAATGAAACGGCAGATACCCTTGCACGAAAGGGAATTTTGGCAGCCACACACATCGAAGCACCAAGCACGTTTTTACAAGCAAAGGCAGAAATCCGAGCACTCATTCATGAGAAGTGGTTCAAGTTCTGGGAGGAATCCGAAAGAGCACATAGTGTCTGGCAGTATATACGTCACCCAGATCGCGACGATCCGTGGTGGCGGTTACGGAGGTCAGATCAAGCAATCATTGCACAGTGTAGGACGGAACACTGTCCTGTTGGTGCATACTTTGCCCGGTTCCGCCCCAACTATTACTCCCGATGCCTTCACTGTGGAGAGAGCGTTGAAACAGTGTCGCATATCTTGTACGAGTGTCCCCAGCTCCGAGAGCTAAGGGGGGAGTGTCTGAGCAGTCACTCGACTTGTATGGTAGCTACGAGGCATTACTCCGAACGGCTCAGTTTCTTGCCAGAGCACTACGGGAGCATTGAGTCCTTCCTGCTCTGATTTTTCAAAAGGAGTTCATCTCAGGTAGATTCTACGACAAAACTGATTACAAAAAGTAGCCCTATCAGTCTCAACTGTCGTTTCTTGAATTTGGAATCGCCAACCTCGTAGAGAAGGTTGAACTGTTGTGTAGGCGACGTTTTGACCATAGATCATGCTCAGGCTTTCATCTCATGTGCAACGAGCTATTAGTCGCACTACGACTACAATTGAAAGCCACCAAAGGTGCTATTTACTTAGGCTTATAACTTATAAGGGCACGTTTATCTACAACGAAAAGTTCGCTACATCAGACTTTATTTGCTCGACTTTATTATGTGTTCCTGACTCCCGATTATACAAATACACTAAAGTGCAAACATTTTTGAGCGTGCTTTGTAGTCTGCCCTTTCAATCGACATTGATTTTTAAACCTTTCACACTAATTTGTTCGTGTTTTGATACAGGTAGATATAATGGACGTCAACACTTCTTGACAACCTGTGAAAATAAACATCGTTATACAGGCTGAGACGTCAAGACTTGACGTGTACACTCATCAACCTACAATTTTAAGGTTTGGGAAAATCTAATAAGCTCATGGATATTTTTTTTTTACTTTGAGAAATCTAGTTAACGCATTTCATAATAATGAATAGACATTTTGAACGAGGTTTTTATATTTTCTTTTAACTAAAATTAAAACAAAAATTAATTTAAAACATTCTATTAACAATCGATTTATTGAATACATTGAAGGAATTATTGGATCACTTAATCGCAACATTGGATGCCAGAAGAGAAAGTCGACTGATATTAGACTCTCGTGAGAGTTGGGTACGGGAATACATCTTACAAAAAATGGTTAAAAAATGTCTTTCCAATAAGAAATTATGCGATGTAATCATATCAGTATCAGCAAATACAAATTAGCTCGAGTCAAATCCAGAATAAAAATTCAAAATCGACATTGGGATTTGAGCTCAAGACCAATCAGGTAGCCAAGCAGTTTATGCAATCCAGCCTCGCATCTTAGAACCGCCAAATAGGCTAAGAATTAAACATGTTTAAGCGCGTGATTTAAACTTCACATTTTAGAGGCCCGCTAAAACGAAATAGCCATTATTGGTTTTGTGTGTTCTGTCTGTCCGTCCATCAGTCCCGTTTAAAATTCATAAACTAGAACAGATATTGAGAATCCGATATTATGATATTTCAAAGTTCCGATGCTACGGCTACATTTTTGTTTTCTGAAAGCAAAAAAAAAAAAAAATTAAAAAAAAAATTAAAATCCACTATGCAAGCAGTTTCTATCCCATTTATGCAAAAAAATGGCGCACAGGTTGCTAAGGGAAAGAGAACAACGCTGGCAGAAGAAAAACGCCAGAGAAGAAAAGCAAGGCCAATGACACTAGCTCCAGCTGGAATAACCTGCCCAGTGTGCAGCCGAACATTCCGGGCTCACACAGGTCTCACAAGTCACACGAGGAGGCATAAAACCCCAGTGCAAAGCCCTCAGCCCCCCTGGATGACAAAGTGGTCATCATCGAACCACGATGGACGAACTATATATTCTATTTGAAAATATTGAAGCCTGTCTTTTTACCTGCCTGAGCGGATCACTTCAGGAGCCGATTTTGAGTTTGTGTTTCCACACACTTTGTAACCTTGTTGAAAATAGAAATAGGCCTATTAGAGAATTAGCAAATAAAAAAAAAAGGATTTGCGTTTCAATCTTCTTAAAAACTTTTTAAAACATAATACTTTACAAAATTAATTGTCGAATAGAAAAGGGGTGTGAGACGGTGGGTATATATGGTGTTGGTAATATCTCTTTGCCGTGACTTGAGTACCGGTATAGAGACTGTTGACTACGTTGAGGCGGAGGTATCAACTAATCCCAGATAGGGTTCCTCCAAACACAGTTTGGGAAACACTGGTCTAGAAAATTATAATTTTTTTTTGGTTAAAGATAAATTATGGAAGTATTCGAACACAACAAATAAGAGTTATGAAAAATAAATGTTTTCAGACAAAAGATTTTACTCTACCATTCCATTGTTTTCACAGCCTCTTCACAAGGCTCTGAAACTTCTTTGATAAAAATACATTGTTAGGCTAAAAATAAAAGTTTTTTTTTTCAAGCAAATATAATATTACAATATTACAGTTTGTATGTAATCATATGATAAAGTTGTTTTTTTTAATTGTCTATCAAAAATTCTAGATAACTAGACTCTTAAAATGTGCACCCAAGTTAAAATAGGCACATAAAAAATTCTTGCTTGACTTCTTTAAGTTCTCACGATAGTTAACGGCCACCGTTGAATAAAACGGTAACCACATAATTTATTTCTATTTACGCAAATGTAACATCTATGAAATGAAAAAAAAAATTAATGATCGAAATGAAAAGAAATGAAACAACATTGGAAACACATTTCTTTTTACATTTAAGCATACACCCAAATCGAATCAGTGTTCAATCACTGAAATCACGCACTTAACTGCCAGATCGATGGAGACTCTCAGTATGATTTATAACTGCAACTCATTTGGATTGCAGACGTGACTCGGGTCAAGATGAAGATCTTGTTTTCACTGACTTTAATTGTCTTGGTCCTCGATTACAATGAAGCTGATATTACCTATCTCAATGGAGGTAAGTTTCTATTTTCAGACTCAACTTAATACATTTTGATGTGAATAGCAGGTGCTGAAGTTTAAACCTCGATTTTTAGGGCATATCTGAGTTTACCTTGTCCTAAATAGTACCTGGCATTAGTTGGGAAAAACACTCTTGTTAATCGTTAGCCACATTGAACGATATGTCTCAATATTTACAGTCCATTTTTTCTTTGTGTTTCGTATTTTATTTAGTTTGAGTAAGGTCATAATAGTGTGTAGTTGTAAAAATGTATCCAGTTACGTAAAATGTATTCATTAAGTTACGCACCATTCAAAACAATATTTTTTTCAGATCACGCTGTCTTCCTACGGTAAATTCTACTGTTATGAAATGCATAGCCCCGATGACTGAATGATCGTCACTAATTCTTCACATTCCCGTGGACGATTAAATACGAACATTTAACTCTTTCTCTCCTAATTGACGATGACAACGTTGATTTGAGTCCCATTTAACTTAATTGGTTTTTGGATTTATAAACTTTAATTTGTGTTGTGTAAGAAGAGCATGCATTCTCCTATAATTCAACACCAATTGTAACATTTTATGGTTACAAACAAAAAAGTTATTATGATAGTGAACTACAAATGAGCGAAATGAATAATACTATCGGAACGAGAAAAATAATTACGGAGAGAAAGAGTTAACCTGTTATTAGCCTACTTAGGTCTAACCTAAGCCTAGAACAACTAAGTAATTTTGAAGATTTTAAATTGCAGCGGTTAAATTTACAACAAAAGGTTTTTTATTCGCAATTTTGACACAATATATTTTTTAAGGCCGACATTTTCAAGTGTCTATAAGCACAAAATTATAGGCCTAGTTCCTTCCTCTTTAAGCACTTATTAACATTTAACATTATTTTGGTGAGTAACTTTCTTCCATTTAAGTTTTTGTTTTTCAATTTTATGTTTATTTCCTCGCAGCTCTAGATCAATGATCTCAAATAAAATATTTCTCTAGATATAGATAACTGTCGATCTAGAATCTAGAGTCAAAGTGAATGTTAGGGATTATCCTTAGAGCAGCCATCATTGTGCTCATCAAATGTGTTTTTACAAAGAAGGATTAATTTCCCTTGTTGGTATCAAACAAACTAATTAATTAACATTCAATTGATTAATTTTTTATAGCTTCAGGTCTTGTCTATGCCAATAAATTACTGTGCAAAGTTTCATCTTGATCCGAAAATGGGTGTGGTAGAAATAGCATGTTCAAACTTTTTACCAGACAGACAGAGTGAGTTGATAAAGCTTTGTAAAAAAAAAAAAAGAGTAAAACGTCTTAAAGTTATTACGTAATGTAAACCTTAACACTTTTTTTTTCCTGGCTTACTTTTGTGGGCCCCCAGAGTCAGGTGTCTCATGCGGTGAACATCGATGTTTGAAAGATCAAGCCGAGTGCGTGGATCAGAAATGTGTTTGTTTCAGTGGTCATGGCAACGGGAATTTCGCCTGCTACAACTCAAGCAATGGTAACTTGTAGTTAAATAGCATTTAATTTTTCACTTTTTTTTAAATTAAAGAAACCTTTAATAATTTCGCCTGCTACAACTCAAGCAATGGTAACTTGTAGTTAAATAGCATTTAATTTTCACTTTTTTTTTTAAATTAAAGAAACCTTTAATAAATAGTTCCTTATAGTTAATTAGTTAGGCCTAATTAAAAATCGTTACTTTAACTAATTCTTGGAGTGTTAATAGAGTAAATTAAGTCATTGCCCGAAATTATAGATCTGGTATGATAACCTTTCACCTGTTTTATAAAAAGCTATTCAAATACTTTAAAGGATTCCTACGATATTACAAACACAATCGCACAATCGAAAGAATTTAGACTATTTTTAGCGGCCCCCGTAAGGGGAAAAAGCCGCTATTAGGTTTGTGCAAAATGTCCGTCTGTCCGTCTGTCCGTCTGTCACACTCAGATCTCGAAAACTAGAAGAGATATGAAAAATATTATTTCATCATTAAATCCGGCTTGAAAAGTTTAGGTGCAACGGCTACTTTTGGTTTTCTAAAAGCAAACCGTTTAATTTATAAAATTAATTATGCAAGCGATTTTTTCATAAAAATACACCAATTCTAAAACAATTACGTAAATGTAAGGGAGGCAATGTTACAATATGCTAACAAAGATGGACAATTTTTGTGTATTTTCAGTATCACTAAGTCAAATATATTTTTAAAATGTACAGGAAATGTTTACAACAAATACAAATAATAGTTGAAGACGTTTTTTCTGGTCAACTAGCTGCTAAAATTAAAAGAAAACATTTCTGTTTGTTTATAAAGGCTAATAATGCACTTTGTATGTAAATATCACGCACATTTTTTTAAATGGACTTTTTATGCAGCGATTTTCGTGCAGTAGCGTAACGTCGCAACATGATCAGGTGCTAAACCAATTCCTTAAACTTTTTTTAAAAATCAGATTTTATTTATTTTTTGTTTAGTGCCCCCATCCGAATAAAAGAAGCTTATTTTTGTGCGTTTTGTCTGTTGGTCGGTCTGTCCGTCACGATTAGATTTTAAAAACTAGAACTCTAAAAGCTATTAAAAATCTGATTTACCCTTTAATGTTCCTCCCATAACATCTCAATAGTTTTAAGTATCTAAAATTGATTGTTCCGGATTTTTTTTGTGCAAAACTAATCAACGCCAACAAATGTTTGTTTGCTCTTCTAACTTATATTACATTCAATTTCCATGCTTAAACGTTGCAAAAACACATTATCAATAATATGTTGTTCCGTTTTTTATGTAAATAGCATATTAATGCTAAATCATAATCTCTATACTGACATATATTTCATTAAGTGTAAAAATGTTCCGGATATTGTTTTATAAAACATGAATTATGCCTAATGATTGTTTGAAATCACATAAGGCTTTTAAAAAAAGTAATTTACTAGAATTGATTACTGAAAATTACTTTTTAGACATTTAATTTTCTTGTAAAACATAACATAGAAGTTTTGTAATCGATAAAGAAAGTTCCGGATTTTGTTTCTTACAAATCGTCGCCAGAAATTTCCGAATTTATTTAAAAATCTACTAACGCCAAATAATTGTTTGAACTCCCTCTTCTAATTAATAAACAAATAATCTTCTCATTTACGAAATAATGTTTTTACGGATTTTTATGAAAAATATTTTAACTCACTACTCTCTTACAGTACATTTAACTTTCTACCTAAAACATTAAAAAATCTAATTATCGTTAATATTATGTTCCGATTTTTAAGGAAAACAGAATCCAAACACCAAAGTAAGGTATGAAAATCTCTCCACGTGGCTGTAGTACATCTAATTTTTATACGAGACCATCCAAAAAATTTAATTAACGGTATTACATTTATCTGAAATTCTCTTTTTCTTTTACTATTTATACAAACATCCGGAACAATCTATTATATAAACTTTTCAATTGTGTTCATACCTAAACATTATTGCGATGTTTTGAAACGTAAAATAAAGGTTAATCAATTTTTACTAACTTTTAGTTGTTTTTCTATATCAAGATAACGGACAGACCGACTGACAGACAAAACGCAAAAACAATGTGGCTTTGATCCTTTTTAAATAATATCTATTAGAACTCAGTGCACCAATGTCTATGAACCCTCGTTAAATATCTCGTGTAAATAAAGACATTTTTTTTTATGGTACCGGTACTAGCCTATTGTGAGGTAATGGAATTTTTTTTTCTTTGACGTCATATGAATGGACTCTTTAAATGTAATGTTAAAAGAACGCACTCGGTGCACCAATGTCTATTAACCCTCGAAAAAATTGCTTGTATTAATGAAAACATATTTTAGTCTAACTAAGCCGTGTGACGTAGTGTTTTTTTTTCCTTTGACGTCACATGGAATGAATTCTTTAAATGAAATGCTAAAAGAACGCACTCGGTGCACCAATGTCTATGAACACTCGAGAAATGGCTCGTGTTGATAAAGGTGATTTTTAGTCTAGCTAGGCCTTGTGACGTAGTGTTTTTTTTTCCTTTGACGTCATATGGAATGAATTCTTTAAATGAAATGCTAAAAGAACGCACTCGGTGCACCAATGTCTATGAACACTCGATAAAAGGCTCGTAATGATGAAGGCGATTTTTATTCTAGCTAGGCCGTGTGACGTAGTGTTTTTTTTCCTTTGACGTCATATGGAATGAATTCTTTAAATGAAATGCTTAAAGAACGCACTCGGTGCACCAAAGTCTATGAACACTCGATAAATGGCTCTTATAGATGAAGGCGATTTTTAGTCTACCTAGGCCGTGTGACGTAGTGTTTTTTTTCCCTCTGACGTTATATGGAATTAATTCTTCAAATGAAATGAAAAAAGAACTCGGTATAGTAATGTTTATTAAGCCTCGTTATGTGACTCGCGTTTAAAAAAGGAATGATATCTTTATTTAGATCTAATCTAGATTTTTAAAACTAGATCTAGATTTTTATTACAGTATATCTAGATCTGGATTTATATTCTAATTAAAATTATTTTAGAGTCTAGATCTAGAATTTCTAGATCTAGTTTAGACTAAAATAGACTAGATTAAGATGTAGAATTTCAATTTCTAAACTTAAAGTGTAAAAAAAAAGTGTAGATTTTCATTTCCAAACGTTTTGATCAATATTGTAATGTTTTAATATACTAAAACTAATCTACTATTTTTTAATTAAATTTAAATTTACGGCAAATGAATCTTTGAAACATTATTACTTTTGACCATCGGATGGCTGCCTGGTCGTGCGGTTTGCGCGCTGGACTGTCGTTCAGATTTATGGATGGCCCAGGGTTCAAACCCTGCCCGCTCCCATCCCCCGTCGTCCTGCTGGAGGTTTGGACTAGGAAGTAATTATCTTCAACTCTGAAGGAACATCCGAAACGTGTAAAACATTTTACATCAAAATTAAATCACCTCTTGAATATTATTTGCGAATATGCAGATCCGACAGGGATCCGACTTCGACGGGGGCCGCCTCTGAGTTTGTGTAACACAAACTCTCTTTGTAATCTTGTTTTTTTTTACGTAAGGCTGAATACATTTTTCTTACCGATTGACTCGATTCTACGTCACATTGTTCAGTTTTCAAACTTTAAAGCAAAACTACCAAAAAAACAAACTTTTCTAATAAACAAAGCTTATCCAAGGGAAAGAACTCCGCACTTACAACTCCATCTTTCAATAATGTAGAAGTTATTTCCATTAATCGACATCAAACAAAATAATTAGTAACCAATAATTAACTTTTAATTGATTCATTTTTTGTTAGGTAAATAAATACATAGCTGTTTAAAGTTTCAACTTGACCCGAGAATGGTTGTGGAAGCAATAACGTTCACTATTATCCAAGGGGACGAAACCCTACATATTTACACGTATATTTTAATATTATATTGAAGGATACATTTCCCTTGTTGGTATCAAACAAAATTAATTAAATGACAGATTTTTTAAAAAATTGAAACATATCTTGTCTGTGCCAATGAATAATTTTGCAAAGTTTCAACTTGATCCGAGAATGAGTGTGGGAGAAATAACGTGTACACACTTTTGACATAAGCTTTGTCAAACTCCCTCTAACGTACGCCCCATCTTGTAACTATATTAACTTATTTATTTTCAATTTTGTGTCGGGCTCTTAAATACTCTGTAGCATTTCATCTGGGCTAAACAACATCTTTAACAGTTCAGTGCAACTATGAGTTCAAACCTCAGTTACCTTGCAGCTATACCCAAACACGGAAAAGGCCCGCTGATTCCAAAATGTATCGGCACCTGCCATTCCTTTGGACACATCTGCTGCGGGGAGAGTGGCTTGGAAGTAACTGCTGTGTGGGCGACATCTTTCCGCCCGGTCCTTCATCTAATTTCTTAAAGACGATTCGTAGTCGCTTTGCAACTGAAGGATGAAATATATATATGGACATTACAACGTATCTTTGATGTTCATTTTATTAGATGAGGTCTATGCTGAGATCAAGAATGACCCAATTATCGTTACATTCGCCCATGAGAGAGTCGCGGCTCACATGCCATGCCGCGCCTTGTTTACTCACCTCCACAGTTATTTCCAAGGAACAGATGGAACACAGCATATTGGATCATGTGAGATCAAGGTGAGTGAGTCCACCCGTTAGGCCATATATCCACCTAATTACAAATGCCCATTCGCTAGACCGTCTGTCTGTCCCGTTCGTTAGACCGTCTGTCTGTCCCGTTCGCTAGACCGTCTATCTGTCCCGTTCGCTCGACCGTCTGTCTGTCACATTCGCTAGACCGTCTGTCTATCCCATTCGCTAGACCGTCTGTCTGTCCACCTGTCCGTCCCAGAGTTGTGACTTTTTCATCTATTTGTCAAGTTGGTTTTTACGTTTTTTACTAGATGGAGGATTTAACTCTTTCTCTCCGCAATTATTTTCCTCGTTTCGATAGTATTATTCATTTAGCTTATTAGTATTGCACTAGAGACATTTATGATTAAACTTTAATACGTGTTTTGTTTGTTATCAGAAAATGTTTTATTTTATATCGAATTAAAGGAGAATGCATGCTCTTTTTTTTTTTTTTTACACAACACAAATTAAAGTTTTTAAATCCAAAAATTCCATTTAGTTTAATGGAGTGTAATCAACGTTGGCATCGTCAATATGGAGAGAAAGAGTTAAATCAACCGGGTTACCCACCTCGGCAGGATAAGCATTATTAAATGACTGCACAAATACAAAGTAGGCCTACATGTGCTAAAAAAACCCAACTAAAATTGACCATTAAATAAATTGTCAACGCTCGATTAACAATTTAACATTTAATAACGAAATATGAATAGATGATGAATATTAAAAAGAATTATACTAATTTACTTATGGCAATTCATACAATAGTAACTACGCATAAGTAACGCACCTCACTGACACACCTAATCCCGGCCACACGGCCCAGGAACTCCAACAACCGTACAAGCGAAAACGTGATTCCATATTAATAAATGCCTGGCTCAACAACGGCCCAAAATCTGGCTCAATGCAGGCCCCATACCTAGCACCATGAAACATAGAAGAAGCAGAGATCTAGCGATGCCGCTAAACCAGGAAACTTCATCCACGACGCCCAAACCAGAAGATCGAACCTGATTAATAATACATCTGTGTACTTACGTCCCCGTTACAACGAGGAAACTGTGGATACAGTAGCACAGAAAGAACCAACAGCCAGACCATCTTCTTCACAAGAGGAAGTACAAGAAACGAAGTCGTGACGTCTGACACACACTAGATTCACGAAAACAAATCGCGCAAAACACCAAAGTAGTTCATGTATCAACAACAACAACAACATACAACACAATTATGAAAAATAATCACGCGTACGCGATACCATAATATCCGTCCATTTATTAACCTATCTTATCTAATATATATATATATATATATATATAAATAGTGTGTGTGTGTATATGTATGTATATATATGTGTGTGTGTGTGTGTTTGTGTGTGTGTAAAAGCGTACTTAAGCCGTAGGCTACTACTAGCAAGGCAGAAAATAATATTAGTCAATTGCACCTATTTTGAGCACAACTTTTTAGAACTGTGCATCGAAATTTTCAACAGCGATTTCTTACACACACACACACACACAAATAACGGATATTTTTCCGAATTTTTTAAAATCTTTTTTTTGCAATTGTAAAGATATTGCCTACGATTAACAAGGGTGTCATGTGGCCAGCACAATGACTAACCTTCTTTACGTTATCCATTATAGTCCTGAAAAAAAAAATTGAAATTAAAAATTCCAGTCCTCACTGAGATGCGAACCATGGAGTCCATTATAGTCCTGAAAAAAAAAATTGAAATTAAAAATTCCAGTCCTCACTGAGATGCGAACCATGGAGTCCTGGATCCATTGATTTGGAAGCCAAGTGTTTAACCACTCAGCCGCCGAGCCACCTAACAATTCTGAAAGGACAGGAGAATTCATCTATAACTGTCTCAATTATAGTATGGTTTTTAAATCATCTGATGCACGGTTCCAATCAGTCAGAAGGTTATTAAATTTGGTGTTTTTCCGGATTGTACGTAAAGAAAAAATTGATAAAAGAGAAAAGTGTTGATTTAAAATATGTAACGCATTTAAAGTAAGAAAACAATATCAAATTACCTCATTTGATATATTTCCAAAGATTTATAAATATCACTGAAAATACCAACCTCAATATATCAGATTATTTTTTATTTATTATTGAAAATGTATACATAAAAAGAAATATAATTTATATAAGAAATATTTACAAGAATTCAATGTGTTGTGTCCCCTATACTATACTACAGCTTTATTTATCGTTAAATGTAAGCCGCAGAGCTATATATATATCTAACATATAGGCTACCTAAACTGGAAATGGTGACGCCCGATGTAGCCTATATGTACACTAGGCCCCTATTGTGGAGAAAACTGAATACATCACCAAAGCGCCGACAGAAGTCAATACAGTTCCCATCATTCGTATCAACTTACTCTGTCTGTCTGTTTGTCTGTCTGTCTGGCCAAAAGTTTGTACTCGTTATTTCTCCGACACCCAATCTCGGATTACATAACGAGTAATTAACAATTGGTACTGGTAATAAATTATTTTGCTAGGTATCTCAAACAAGGGAACGAAATTGTACTTGACTGAAATGGTGGCATAAGCTGAAATAGTTCCCTTAATATTATATAAAAAAAAGGTGATTTTTTGGCGTTACGTAATATCCGAACATTCCCTATTATGCCTATGTATGTGTCATCTTACATGGAATCCCTAGTATAACGTACACGCAGGCATAAGTGCTAACAAATGACTGACAAAATTATGTTCCCAGGTGTTCACTTTTGCTTTTAAGATCCGTGGCAAATTCTACCTTCAAGGCTTTGACCTTCTAATGTCTATTATTTTGTGGGAAACATGGCAGAAAAAAGATATATCAATCAGGATTGAGGGCAGCGCTAAGGACGGAACATTCACGGTCAGTTTCATTAATAGATATTAATCAATATACATCAACAAAATATATCAAAACATTTGTTTCATGTTTACTTGTTTGATTTTTGAAAGATATTTGGATGATTCCAAACATTGAATACTATAATAATACTGAAAGAAACAGCAGTGGCATAGCTAGGATGGGGAAGGGGGTGTCTCTCGGACCCCACTTGAAGGGGCCCCCAAATGAATGTCTTAATTAAAAAAAAAAATTAAATATTAAGCCAATGCCATGTTATCTTGCTTTTGATGTTGTTATGTAAATTAGTGACCACGTTGCATGTTTTCCACACATTATTAAGTACATTATCTATTGTCATAATGTCGAATGTGAAAATGCAGGGGGCCCCCGGACTTCCAAATCTATGGCTACGCTACTGGGAAACAGTCCGATGTCGCCTTAGTCCTCCAGAAAAAAAAGTACGTCCTTATCTTATGCTATGCAGTCTCAAGCATCTTTTGTCTGTTGATTCTGTTTCTGTGCGTCACTGCAAAAATTCCAGATTATGTCACTTCTACGCAAAAGCCTATTTTATCCTTACCATAGACATAAATAAATATAGACTGGCCGATTAAAGAGTTTTATGAAACGAAAATTTGTGACTTGCAATTTTGTGTACTTTATTATACCGCATTTATGAGCAGTATAAAAGTTAAGTATTCATATCTATTTCAGCCATAACCTATATAAGTATTACATTATTTTCACTAGTGTTTTTTTTTAAATCTCTAAGAATGAAGATCATGCAATTTTTCATAATTCGGAAAACCGAATACAATAGATATACATGTTTTTAAGTTACATGAAGTTACTTCCTTCGTCCAGTCTATATTTATTTATGTCTATGATCCTTACACCTCCTACTATCAAAACGCTATTTAAAAGACAAAGCTGCGCAGTTCATCTTATAGGACTTTAACTTCATAATGAGAGCGAGTAAGAACAACAAAAATGCCTACTATAAAAATATTTCAATCTCCTCCCCCTCCAACCACGCTTACTGCACTCAAAAAAACTCATACAACCGATCCGACTCCTTTAACTAATTACTTCTTTTACAGCTATGAATCAGCCTGTATTATATAAGATAAGAGCCAACATCTATTTTATGATCTTTGTCATCATTTTATCCCCAACACGTTCACAAACGTAGCATTGAACATTTCACAGTTTTTAGAATCAGGAAAAGATAATGTAGACGTCGCTTCGGACTGGGGACCTCCGGAAAAAGTTAATGCATTTGGACAGAAAATTCGAACTTATTACGACGGCGACAATAATCTGGCAATCATCGACGTGGCCAGGTGTGGCTTGAGAATACAGTTCAGGTACAGTCGTTTTTTTTTTCTTTTCTTATCTTTTCTTATAAATTACAGAGTTCCTTATTAACAAAAGATAAGTACGTCCTACGCGTATTATGTGTCAATCTAGTTGTTGATTTTAGAGACTTAAAATCTGTTAAAAGTGTTAAGTCATTGGTTTTCTGGCTGATTCACGTAACCTGTTCCACATTCTTTTGGCACTAGGAAAGAAATGGCACATGTACGAATGTTTTCTAACATATGAAATAAGAAATGTGCCTTTATATTTGTGTCTTCTGAGTGGGTCTATTTTATTTGATTGTTTTTTTGTTTTTTTGTATAAGTAAATTATGGTTTTGTGTATTATTTAGGCCTATTATTACAAAGCTTATACAGGGGTATAGCTAGGAATTTTCCATCGCTTGGGGGGCCCGGGGGCTTGACCTCTTTAGGGGCCCATGCATTTTACGTAATATTTAATTTTTAATATAAAACACTCATTTGGGGGCCCTCCTCAAGTGGGGGCCCGGGGAAGGATTTTCAAATTCTGAGCTTATATCAACTTTCTCTGTCTGGCTGTCGGAAAAAAAATTTAACACAAATTTTCTCCCATTTCCCACTCTCCGATCAAGTTGAAACTATGTGAATATTCATTGGTCCTAACTGTTTTGTAAATTGATTTAAAAAAAAAAACAAATTAGCTTAGTAAATAGAAGTAATTAGCCTAATTAATTTTGTTTGATATCGAAAACAGGGAAATAAATTCTGGCTTAAACAGACAATTAATTTATATAGGAAAGAGATAGGATTCGCTTTTTAACAGATAATATATTGTTACGAATCTCACTATCCAGGCTCTCTGCAAACTGCACCATACACCACCAACTTAAAGAACTTGACAACTCAGGGCTCCAAAGTAACGTAACACTTTAATAGTTGAATAAATAACAGCCAATACTGTACAATTGGCAACACGTACACTGTACAAATATCTCTCCGATAACACCGTTCCGCCGTATCAACTCTTGCACTGGCCTCTCCGTCTCGTTCCGGGCTTGCACTGGGTTCAACAGTTCAGGACTGACTTCACACACTAGGCTCGTTGTGTCGGACTCGATCACAGACCAAGATCAAGACGCCAGTCGTCTCAACTGTACTTGACAGTACTCCGCACTAAACCGTCGTAATGCTCCGTACAGAACCACACCGCTGAACTGTGCTGTAGTCGACCGGACTGTAGTGAACCGGGCTCTGAACCCCTTTCCTCGACCTTGCTGTATTGAGCCCCTTTTCTCGACCGTCTCGACTGCGACACCTCCGCACTTATATAGGGTCCCTACTAGCCTTCTCGAACCGGACAGAACGCCGCTCGACGTTTCTAGGTGGTCAGATGACTACAACTCTCGTGACGCTCCTGAGCTCTGTTCACGCCGGCGATCCTTCCCGAACCGTTCTGTTGATACTCGACTCGGCTGACCGACGTAGCTCGTCACGGTTGACCGCTCGTCTAGCGCTGGCCTGGGGCGATTTGCGTCGGCTGACTACACACACACCACTGTGCCACCACCAGGTTTATAACAATATGATGGCCTATTTTCCAATTTTGAAAACTTTCTTCCGATTATGGGCTTACGACTCTTTTTGGTTATTCCAGCCTCATAAAGTTTCGTTCGATAGGACATCTACCGCCCATATTGATTCCAATTCATATGGGGGAGATGAGAGTTTTTTTTTTTTTTTTTTTTTTTGGGGGGGGGGGGGGGTCTCATTCCATTTTGTTTGATGGACACCTACCGCCGATATTGATTGTTTCCAATTAACATAGGAGAGGTGTAATACAGTTTAATATGCATTTACGCAGTGAGTGTCCTTTAGAACAGTAAGACATTATTTCACTTTTTAAATATAAGACATTTGTAGTAAAACAAACTTATCATTGAAAGATTTAAATGATTGTTAAGTTCAAAATCACTTAGAAGTTTTGTTTTATAATTTATATTTCACAATGATAATCAACAATATTTTTTTCCTACATCTGCAAGAGGACATTATAAGATTTTATTTTATTCCTGGCAACAGCAGTGGCTAGTGATTTGGAGGCCCGCGAGGCTTCACCTTTTTAGGGGGTCCCTGCACTTTGACATTTGAAATCAGGATATGAGTTAATGTATATAATAAATATATGGTACATTATATATGTAAAATTGACAAAAAATAAAGAATCTTAATGAATAATACTGGTAGCATTGTTTATTGGCGAGATAATGCACAAGTGACAAATCTCAATTCATATCGCCTCATGTCGTGCTTTCTGTGCAGCAAAGGCCTCTATAACATCAACTAGATCAATGCTGTCTAGTATTTTTGACTCCATGTGAATAGCAAGATTACATGGCAGTGGCGTTATATTTAATATTAAATGTAAAAAAAATTGTAGGACATTCATTTGATGACCCTTTAATTAGGAGCTCCCGCCCCCTCTCCTTCAGCCTAGCTACGCCACTGGCAACATAACTGTAAATAGCAAATTGGGGTGAATCTGGTGTACAGAATACTGAAGTATTGTTAAGCGAAGCATTTTCATAAACTAATTAATTATTTGCGCGCACTTTTTATCCTTGTGGAATCATTTAAAAAAAATAAATTTTGTAGGTCTATTTTTTAGTTGGCAACAGTGATCTTTCACTATGGTGTCATTATTTGTTTTGCATGCTTCACTTTATCTCCAGTACATTTCTACATATCTATATTCTTATGCCTCTTAATGTATTTCATAGCGACTAAAAGAACTCTGAACTGCTTAATGAAATAAATTAATACAGTAAGCTTCAGTGGCGTCGCTGGGGCCATCTAGATTGGTGTCTTCGGAGCGGTGTGCACCCCTTATCCAACCCTCCCTTACCAAGCATGTATTTATTACTATTTCAGACCAACTGATGTCGATCATGGCAAGGATCAGACTCAGATTCCGGGACTTTCCGTAGCGCTTGTACAGAACAATGGTATGTAAAAGGTTGAAACAAATATGAATGATTCTACGAAGAGTTGGTCTGATAAGGGAACTTTACTTTTGGGGCTGAGGTGGCTCAGTGGTTAAGTGCTTGGCTTCCGAACTTGAGGTCCTGGGTTCGAATCTCGTGAAGACTGGGATTTTGAATTTCGGGACCACATAGACCGCATGGTCTGAAAGGGGGAACTTTACTTTTTTTTTCTCCGGAAGAGAAAGAATGCATTTATTATGTATATAATAAGTTGAGTATAATTTAAAACAACAATTAATAAGCAGCGTTTCATTTCATACAAGTAATGTACAACATGCAATACATATAATGTACTTACACATTTAACCAATGGGAAAAAGTTTTTCTCACTTGAGTCCTTGAATGAGAGATTGGCCCTTTACACTAGATCTTTCAATAACATCAGTTATCCTGTGGTATCATGTCGTCAGAACAATAGGGCCTACAATAGTAGACCTATCGGCAACACTTTCAAAACTTACACGTCTCTTCTTTTTGTATTGGCGGAGCTAAGGTTGGGGTTGTTGATAGTTTGTAGTTCATAGCTTGTGATATTCATGCTGAAAACATTGAAACGTGCCATTTTACCTGTCTGAGTGGACCACTTCGGCGGCCAACTTTGAGTTTGTGTTTTCACACAAACTATCTTTGTAACCTCGTTTTTCTTTATATTTCTGCAAGTTAGATCTATTTAAAAAAAAACAATAAAAAAACAAAAAAAAAAAAAAACAACGATGTAAGGCTTATACATACTAGACATCCGAATCATTTAAAAATTGCGGCGCAAAAATCAGAAATGACAAAAGCCTCCTTAGCTTGTCTGAGATGTTAGTTCAAATGGATATTTATCAGTTACTGTCTCTCTTTATTTATCTGTTTCAATAATAATAAGATACTTAATAATGGGTGTAAACTTCTGTGCATGTATATAACAATTACCTATAACGTTTTTTTTTTTGTTTGTTTTTCTTGTGAATGTTTTTAGTTGCCCAATGGCTTTCGAGAAATATAGTTCTGGCTCTTCCACCTTTTCACATCGGACCAACACTTGGAGAAATATCCAACCAGTTCAATGTTGCCCCAAGTGAAGCCATCCTGGCAAGATTTTTAGAGGGAGCAGCAGATCAAAATTTGTAAGTAAATCATGCTTCCTGCCATGACGACGAACAATCCAGGCCATTGTTTTCTCATTATTTTACAGAACTAAAAAAAATCAGGATTAGATTTCTTATTGAATTACAGTTAAATAAAAACTTTAACCAGAAAAATATTTATGCTCTACTGAATGCTTATCGCTGACTTGAATCAGTGATGCCTTGACTACGCCCCGCCGGTTCATATCTGGCCATTGACGCTTCATGAAACTCCTCCCTACTCAACATTTGTCTATTTGGCGGTAATGCGGCTGTTTTACTTGTTTTGGTTTTACACGTTTCGAATGTTCCTTCAGAATGGAGGATTATTACTTTCTAAACCTCCTGAAGGTGGGCAGAGTTCGAACCCAGAGCCATCGAGACGGTCAACACAACCAGGCAGAAACCATAGGACGTGACGTGTGTCAGAAATTTATATTTTCCCCAGACCTAAAATTTCTAGACATCACTGGCCTACATTGAAATAAAACGTTTATAAATTTATTTTCTCATCAACACAGCCCAGGTGCCCCTTCCCAGTGTGGTCATCTCATTACCACAGCTTCCGACTGTATGGTTAGAGAAAGTCGTAAAGAAGCGCTGGAGCTCTGCTCGTCCCTTCTAATGCTGCCTAAGTTCGTCCGCTGCTTCACGAACAAAACCCTGGAGCACGAGACTGACAGTGTGCTGGAGCTCTTCGGAGCCTGCCTGAACGCGTTGTGCCACAGAATCACCCCGGAGTGCCTCCTAGTGCAAGACAGGATCACCAGCAGCCATTGCGTGGACGATACTGTGCCGGAACTCACAGGGTTCAACTGCCAGTTTTAACGTCGAGTGACAATGGACAACTTATATCTCAACACATTTCAAAGATATATTCTACTAATTCAGTAATACTAAATGACGTCCACAAAATGAAGTAGGCTATTTTGGAGAATTTCGCCGCACCGATTATCATTAAAATAAATGACATTCAACTAATAAATAAAACTTGTCGTAAATTTGTTTAATCCTTTTTACGTCTGTCATCCAGAACACGATGTCTACATTGTCCACCCATTTTTTTCGAACGACCAGTTTAACTCTTTCTCTCCGTAATTATTTACCACATTCTGGTGGAATCAACGTTGGTATCGTCAGTTAGGAGAGAAAGAGTTAAAGCATCTACCTTACCGTTCATTAGAATTTAAAACATGCAAAATGAAAAACAATTAAATAAAATAAAACGTACATTAGGGAAACAAGCACACAGCACAATTACAGCCATATATCTCAATAATGCAATAATTAGCTCCCTTTTATTTACAAAACAAAATTAATTAATTACCACTAATTAATGAACTAATTGGTTATTTCAAAAAAATTGATTAATGTAGGCCTATTGTCTTCAACAATGACTACTTGTGCAGAAGTTTCTATTTGAGCCGAGGATGGTAAGTGGGAGAAGTAACGTGTACAAGATTTGTACCAGAAAGAAAGATTTAGTTGATAAAAGATTTATAAAAAAAGTTTCATTTTCACAGTGCTCTGTAAGAAGGATGACTAGTTTACTAGATGTAAGTCTTAAAAAAGTTTACACAGATAGGCTACATTGTGATAGGTTATAAGTGCAGATACTTTTCCATACGCAATACTTTCAATCAGGACCGGCCTTACGAATTGTGGGGCCCAATTTAATGGATGCTTGCGAGGCCCCTCTTCTAATTTTTTATTACAATAACAACTATTTCTATTAATTAGATCATTATACCAGCATTTGTTATACAACATGCATAGGAAGCAACTCAATGGGTTAATTAAAGTTTCGTCAATCGTACGATAGGCCCACACTAAATATTTAACCCTTAAGTCCTACATCTTTAAAAGCCTGTGACAAGAGCTATGACTGTTAGTGATATGCTTGAATGTAAATTGCGATGACCCTGTCTGGCGAGAGGCCCGATTGGAATAACCAACCAAAGGTCGGCACTGCTTTCAATATGTTGACACTTTTTTTTGTCTAGTAGTTTCCAAATCTCCTAATTTAAAAAAAAATAAATTTCTTACGTTTTTCTTTAGGCCCAATTCTTTGTCATCACATTTCTCCGTATGGTTTTCTCTTCTTTTTCTCTCGTGCTTTATTTTATTGATTATAAGGGCTGATACTTATATATTATATATTTGTGTGTTTGTGTCATTTTACGTTTTCCCGTTGCAACTTCTTGTGTGACTAAAGAGGCCAACCCTTTATATACAGCTGTGTTCACAGGTTGGACATCTGTAATCACCAGACGCCGTAGTAGCCTACTTTCACCCTTTTTAGCGGCACCCGAAAGGGAAAAAGACGCCATTAGTTTTGTGCGAAATGTCTGTCCGTCCGTCCCATTTAGATCTCGTAAACTAGAAAAGATATTGAAAATCCGACATCACAATATTTTAGACCATTCAAAGTTCTGATGCAACGGCTACTTTTTTTTTCTGAAAGCGAAAAAAATCTAATTTTTAAAATCAGTTATGCAAGCAGCTTTTTAAAGAGAAAAAGCTAATTAGTATGCATTATAAGTTAGACCTAATTTAAAACGAATAGTAAGCTTGTAAACTTCATTTTCCTGAAATTTTTTTTATATTGCGGACATTTTTTTAAATTTTTTTTTGAGGATTCGAATAAGAGATTGAGTCTTTTCAAAACAATTAGATCAATTGTAAGACATCAGTTAGGCCAGGGGAGTCGCAGTGGCTGAGCGGTAAAGCGCTTGGCTTCCGAACCGGGGGTCCTGGGTTGGAATCCTGGTGAAGACTGGGATTTTCAACTTTGGAATCTTTGGGAGCCTCTGAGTCCACTCAGCTCTAATGGGTACCTGACATTAGTTGGGCAAAAGTAAAGGCGGTTTGTCGTTGTGCTGGCTACATGACACCCTCGTTAACCGTAGGCCACAAAAACAGATGAACTTTTCATCATCTGCCACAAGGTCTGAAAGATGAACTAGTTAGGCCAGGTTCACAGGTTTACATTCACTTTCACCTATTCTTTGATCCGCGGGACCGTTGGGGCACTACACAAGATCTGTTAACCTTCTTTCTCCATTCTTATCTCTCATTTGTCTTTGAAATAATTTCATTTGGATGTTCTTTCTGAAAATATTGAAACCTGTCTGGGTGGACCACTTCGGGGGCCGATTTTGAGTTTATGTTTCCACACAAACTGTCTTTTGTAACCTTGTTTCTGCTAATGTTGTGTGTGGCATCTGTTATGACATAACATAAATAGGGCAAAATGTTGCTAAGATAGTACTTCAATGTGATTAGTTACAACACATCAATGTGGCTGAAGAGACGCTAAAGACATCACATCACTGTGGCCAAAGACGTCACATCTATGTGTCAGACGACGTTACACCAATGTGGTTAGCGACATAACATCAATGTGGCTAAAACGTTACACCAATGTGGTAAGCGATATCACACCAATGTGGTTAAAATGTTACATCAATGCGATTAGCGACATCGCATTAATGTGGCTAAAAACAAACACACCATTGTGCCTACAGAAATCACATCAATGTTGCTAAAGACGTCACATCAATGCGGCTGAATACGTTACATTAGTGTGGCCAAAAAGAAGTCATCAAAGTGATTGAAGACGCTACGTCACATTAATGTGGTTAAAGATCTGGATACGACATCAGTGTGGCCAAAGGCACGACACCAGTGTGGCTAAAGACATCACATCGATGTGGTTAGAGACATGACATCATTATGGTTAAAGACATCGGACAAACAAGGCCTTGTGAAAGATATGAGATATGTAGAAGCATCATCAATCACGAGATGTCGCATGTTGTTGGCTTCCATCAGTGGTAGAACGACTATGGTTCATCTCGAAGAACACTTTTTCATGTGGCTGTCAAGTCCTGTTTCGGAGAGACCCTCCCGTCCACATATAGCGCAGGTTAAACTGGCTTTCGTTTTGGTGGTAGAGGCCACGGCCATTTTTCGTATGGCACGCTTTTCTTCCAGAGCTGAGGCCCATGTTTTTTCACTGTCCATAGCTTTCTTGGTCACTGTCTCTCAAACTAGTGCCGTCTGGGGCTATGTCTTCCCAATGGTCTGTATCAATGTTCGCTGTATTTAGGTCCCGTTTTATTACATCCACGTAACGGAGGTGTGGGCGGCCAGTTTTTCTTGAGCCAGACTTTCGGGATGCGATTGTCCTCCATCTGCCGAACATGTCCGAGCCAGCGCAGGTGGCGTTGTCTGAGGACTGTAAAGATGCTGGGAAGACCTGTTCGCGATAGATCTCAGTATTGCACACGCTCTTTTGACATATAATTCCGTCAGAGGCAGCGCAACTGGAATGAGTTTAGCTTTACATGACGCATATACGCCAACAAAACAGATGATTCAATACAAAACAACAACAAAACCACAGAGCTTCTAAAAAAAAACAATGATTTCTCCCCATATTAACCTATGCGTACTATTTTATAATTTTTGTAATGCTGAATACCTCTCGCCACAGTTTAATTTATTAACAGACCATAATAAATGGGTATTTAAAAAAAAAATCAGCATTGTTAATGAGGTGCAACGCGTACCTCCTCCAAAGTCTGGGGGTACGCATACTCCACTTTGGGAAACACTGGTCTATCAGATCATGTACCCAAGCTCTATATGCACGCGTTAATGAACTGTGTGTCAATAAAATAAAAGGAAACACAATACTTTGGTTTCAAAATGTATTGAAAAGAAGCAGGTGTAGCGAATTGATGAAGATGTAGCAGTTATACACTGTCTGCAGTACATTTGATCATGACTATGCCAAATACACACAGAATGTTTTTTGATATATCTTATATATAGACCATGTCTAATACACGCAAAATATATGGATGCATAAATTTATTTACAGCAAAAATAAGCATATGCTTTAAAAGTAAGTTACAAGGTTTTTAAAAAAAAACAATCACATAAAGGCTGGGAAAAAAATCCAGTTTTGGAAGGTTTAGTTGAAGTACAATAGGACTGAACAAATATTTGGTGGAAGTTTCATAAAACTAAAAGTAATTTTTAAAGTTCAGACACAATGTACACCCTCCTTCATGGTACTAGGGTGAGAACACAAGTTTTGTCTGGATACATTAATGCAGATAGCTTCTGAACTATGGTAAAGAGCTTTGGTTGTCATCACTTTTATAGCATACACTCTTCTTAAACAACCAATAATTTAATTGATGAGGATGACATGCACTTGACACTTGTGCCACACCTAGCCCTTATGGCTTAGTCATTGACTGATGATCTATGCTCCACCAAATGTATACATAATATACTTTCAGAAATACTACATAATGCAGAAAACATTAACAAAGATAAATATTTAAATCACCAAAGAAAATACTTGTGCTAAACCAAGTATGTGTATACCATTAGGATCATTACAATATGAACATATATTATTGTATAACATTACACAATACATATATAGTATTATTTCATTGTCACTTTTTGGAAGAGAATAATATTTTTTTAAAAAGCAAAATAACACAAAGTGGAATTTAAAACAACAACATAATGAACACACAGAGGGGGATAAACCAACTCTTTTTGTACTTAAAACATTAATAAAATTGAGTTTTAGGATGTGATAACAGTGGGAAATAATAATAACAGTTAATATGTTACTTTAACAAAAATTAAGAAACCCATAGCCTAAACAACCAAGAAGCGAAATGAAGCTTGGTAGGAAAAACCTTGTGAAAAACCAACTACCTTTGTTCCAAGGCAAATACTTGATTTGAATCCACAGGGAAAATGAAAAGTGGGCAGGCCCTAACAAACATGTAAGGTGTCAGCCATCAGCAAAGCTGAGGATACTGGAATGACATGGGAGCAGATGAATAAAGCTGCTTTGAACTAAATTTGGTGAAGAGATGTGGTTACGGCCTTATGCTCCCTTTGGAGGACACAGGATAAAGTCTACAATAAACACATTTTTTTTAATGAATTGTTAACAAAAGGAAATGACTTATTTTGTTCAAACACAATTACAAATATCAGATGTCAATAATAAGATAAAACTCTGGATGCTATGGGATGCTACACTGTTATTTCATCCTTTAGACTGAATGAACAAGACTACAATAACTACGAACCAAAATCATTAGAATCTTATGAGCACATCTTTTAGGATCACCAACACATGTAGAGTCACAGCTGTTAAGGCATAGGTCCACATACCCAAACTACCAAACTAGGAGGAAGCTTTGAGATCAAGTCACTTGAATGTATACAAGAAAAGAAGAGCATATAGATAAGAGGAGAAACAAAAATAGTGCCAGGGATGTAAGTATCTTAGAAATCTGTTTCTAGAGAACAGATCCTATACACATGATGAAAAATCAACTAGCTGATTGTCACGTTGTATGATGGGACAAAGGTTGTTAAACAGAAAAAAAGTAGGCTATTGTTTTGTTTCATTTCTAGATACAACATTAAGCGTCATAGAACTAAAAGAAAATAAAAATTAAATAATAATGTAATAAAATGACACAGTAACCGTAATCAAGAATATTCCAGAAGGTATATACTTAGGTCTTCGCAAGATGAGGCGATCCCTTTTCTTCGGCCTTCAATCTAGCAGCAAAACATCAGCACCATCTCCTTGTATTTTACTGACAGTAAAATGAAGGGTTACTGTAGCGATCGGAGCCCATGACGACCTGCTAACTATTGTGAAAAGACGAAAGCTTAAAACCTTTGACCACATTACAAGATCTACGGGGCTCGCAAAGACCTTCCTTCAGGGAACAGTGCCAGGGTAAAGAAGAAGAGGCAGACAGAAAAAGCGATGGGAGGACAACATTAAAGAATGGACAGGCCTGCCATTGAGAGAGGTTCTAAACAAGCCAAAAAAAAGGGAGGAATGGAGAAAGACAGTCGACAAATCTTGCCTGGTGCCCCAACGGTCCAACAGACTAAGGGATAGGTAAAGGTAAAAAAAAATAAAAAAAAAATGAAGAGATAGTGTTCAAAAAATCAGTCAAAGTTTGACAATGCTGACAGAAAAATCAGGAAGGTTATATATAAATGCAATCAACTGGGTTTGTGTAGTCATGTGAAACACTGTACTCATCCTTGATCTTCAGAATTGAAGACATAGCCATTATACTGTAAATTTAATTTTTCATAATTGGGTTTATTTTTCTTGCGGGATAAATAAAATGTGCATTTTACTTCAGAAAGATCTGCATCAAGTGTTTTGCTAATAGTGTGCAATAGGCCTCAACTGATTTTTTAGGCATAGACTATAAACCAATAAGACCTTGTTCAAGCCAGTCTAGAAAGTCATTTGGATCATAAACACTGCCTAGTCAATCACATATGCAGAGTTATGTAATTAAGGTAATCATTGCATAATTACATATTTGAAAAAAAAATGTACACACACACAAAAAAAGCAATTGCGTTGAAATTTGATGGAGAGAGACAGGATTTGTTGGATGTAATACAACTGTATATGCAAATATAATTCAAATACAAATATTACAAAAATAAAAAAGTAGCAGAAATGTTACTATTGACTATATTTACATTATAAGTAAGAGATTCTGCAGTATGTTCTCTAACAATTCAAAAAGAATTTCAATCTAAACTGCTGGACACCGACATGTTTTGCAAGCGATACCTGTGGCATTTCAAATTCAAAGATCAATTTATTACAAAGATGACAGGGAAAAAGAAGATACAGTTTGGAGGTTTGATAAATATTTACCAAGAACAAATCAATCAGTCATTAATAAAGAGAGACTTTTTTCTTCAGAGATTCGCAAAGATCTAGACCAAAAATTATACGAAATATAAATGAAATTTAATAAAATATATAGAAATACAAAATACTATAAAAGTCAAGCAGCAAACAAAAATTTTCAGAGTACAGTATAATTTAAAAAAATGAAGTGAAAATATTATAGTTCCCAATCATGTAATTTGTTTCCAAAAACTTTGTGAAACAAGTATAACATTTAGAATAACAGTTTGAGAAATATTGTACAGAAAATATGTTTGTTACTTAGCATATACAAAAATATTTACTGGCAATTTAGGAAAAAGAATAACAAAGATTGTTTAAATTGATTATTGACTACTTAAAAACATATACACCAACACACATTAAATTAAGTATCATTGTTATTAAAATATTTATAACAATTGCAAAGAATAAAATGATGTAATAAATCACTGACCAGCTACATAAAAACTTCTACTGGGAAAGTTAAAATATGGAAACAAAATATGTAGTTGTATATCTTTAGCAAGAAAAAAAAATTTCTTTCTAAGGCAAAAAAGCAACAAGCTGAATCAGCAACAGAGCATTTTTTAGTGTTTTGATCAGACAAACACAACCAGTCTTAGCTTTATTCAATTTTACAATCAAGTTTGTTTTTTTTATATAGAAATCTATTTTTTTATGAACTTTGTTGTAGCTTTTATTTTTTAAAGACTCTCATTACATTAACAATAGATTACAAAAGACAAAGAATTTTACTACATTAAATAAAAACTAAGAACATTTTTTTTAAATGGTGTTAGAAGCATTTATCTGAATTCAAATCACAAATATCCCACATGAAAATGTGAAGCTACTAATCTTTTGAGAAATTAAATAGAAAGAAAGCAAAGATGCACATTTAATTTGTGGAATGTGTCACTGGAATGTGTAGCTGAGTGTCACTAGCCACTTGGTTATTTATCAAGGGGGCTCAAATTATGTTTTCTGAGTGCCTGAAAGCAGCACAGAGAATTTCGCCTATATTTCCCTCACATTCATTTTGATCTGTGATTCAGACTCTCAGAATAGAGTATTCCCTGCGACCAGCAAGATAATGTTCAACCAAATAATATGTGATAACAGCTTACTAAATATTATATCCATCTAAGATGTAAATCTTTGAACTTTTGCACAGTCATTAAAACAATGGTGAAACTATAGACCCAATAGCATAAGACATATAAAAACCACTATAAAATGTCATGACCTGGGCAGGAAGTCATTATCTGATCAATAGTAATGAGAGAACAATAAGAATGAAAGTGAAAACAAATTCGACACAATTTTTTTCATTACCATTAATAAAAAGTTTTGTAACTCAATTGTAATTCAATTAAAGATATATTAAAAGAAAAATTTAAGAAAAATATTTTTACACTATTTGACTCATTTTAAAATTTTGAAAAAATTTCAAAAATGCATATGTATATTTAAAAACAAAATTGCTTTGAGGACAGGAAACAGCAATGCAATATGGATAGGAAACTGCAATGCAATATGGACAGGAAACAGCAATGTAATATGTGCTGTTCTTTGGTTTTGAATAAGAAAAGCCAAGTATACTGGTTTGGTAAAAAAAAATTATAAAAATTCACTAACAAGTAACAACTACTGAAGTTAGTCCTAATATAAATAAAAACAAGTAAGACTACACATAAGCTAATCAGATTACAAAAAAAAAAAAAAACATAAAAAAGCAAATCTTTAATTAGCATTATATCCATAAACATAACGCTTGTAGTAAAAAAAAAAAAAGCAGTGGCTGCTTAGGCAAGGACAATAATACTTTAGTCTAATAAATGCTAAGATTATGCTGACAGGGTGGTTAATATGGAAGATAAGTTATTTATCTTGGACGGAGAACATCAAAGAATTTTCTAAACATATGGCTCTAAACAGCTAACTTTCTTAACTGACTGAACCACATCATCATTGAACATAAAGTTGGTTGAGGTTTACATTTACACACAATATGTAAAAGGTCAGAGGTCATGTACAAAAATCAAGGTGTGCATGTTAATTATTGATGTTCCTGACTGATACAGGCAACCACTTCCATTAATCTTATAAACTACAGTCCCTCCTTCTAAAGTATAGTTCGTCAGTCGTGTTCGATGATGACCACATGCCATCCAGGGGGTTGAGGACTTTGCGCTGGGGTTTGTGTTTGTGCCTCCTCATGTGGCTGATGAGACCTATGGGAACCCGAAATGTTTGGCTGCACACTGGTCAGGTTATTCCAGATGGAGCTAGTGCAGGGGTAGGCAACCTTTTCCTATCGAGGGCCGCATTACAAAAAAATTTGGGAATGGGGGGCCGCATTATATATATATATATATATAATGTATATCTAATGTACTTATGACTTTAAAAAAATACGCTAGCTAGATGTGTATAATGTCTTTAAATTCACATTTATACTGTGTTATGGGGTTAGCGATTTCTGAAACTAATTTTACGATAATTAAAAAAAAAAATTTTTTTATCATCTGTTTACATCTCACAAACCACAAATGAACAGTTGTACTTAATTTGAAGTGTTTAACTGTCTACACTCGTGTTTAATGTTCCAGAATTGTGGAACTAGTTTACTAGTTATCCTTATGACTGCTGTCAAATTACAGTCAGTCGGCATCGACCTGTTCCTACACTTGTTTATTTTCAAACAGAAAAAAAATAATTTTGTTTACAGATGTATGTGCACAAAATAATGTGAAAGTTTAGCGGCAAAGTTTTTTAAAGTGTGGAAATACAGTTTCTGGCACTCATAAAACTCCCGCGGAATAATTGAATGGAACTTCTCTTTCAGTTCATAATTTGCTTGGAGGTATGTTCTTTAGAGCTGATTCAGCTTCTGCACTAAATGGTGAGCTGAGTGTATTGAAAACTGATTCAAAGTTCTTAACATCTTAAAATTAGCTTTCAAATTCCACAATCAAAGAATTTAAATAAGTCTTGTACTTTTCAACCATTTCACTAGAAATAGTTTCTCCTTTCAGCAAAGGAAAATGATCAAGCCTGTTTTCATTTGCTTGCCTGGAGAAATGGGAAGCTTTGTTTTAAATAATATTTAACATGCACATACATTTCCTGTGCAATACTTCCGATGAAAACATGAAGTCTTCAACTCTTCATTAGAAATATAAGTAAGAAAGTTACAGTCAAATAATAATTTCTTCGTTGAGATTAGATTTCTTCTCACTACCATGCCCATGCTAAGCTAGCGATATTGTTGTTGTAAGGAACATCGGAATGTTTTGTTTCCTAATCTTCAAGTACTCATCGGAACTGTTTGTGGTTGAGATCCCTAGCAGTGATTAGTTACATTATTGAGAGTATCTCCCCAATAATATACTTCATATTAAATTCAACTTTGAGCAAACTTTCCAGTTTAAAGTTTATGGTTGAGATATCTTCTTTAATTTATTAAAAACCTGCTTTTCTCTGTCAAAACATGGGCTCCATCAGTTGTTACACTTGCCATCTTGTTTCAAGCTAGCCCAAGACTTTCAACACTGTTCTTCAAAGCATTGAATAAAATAGTGGCCTGAGTTTGAAGCCTGAATTTTTCAAAATATTGCAAATAAAAATAATCGTTTACTTAAACTTTTTTAGAATGTTTCTTTCACCTCAGAAATTGCAATAATTTATATAGGTATTTAAAATTAGCTATTTTTTTAAATGTTTGTATTTTTTATATGTAGGCCTATAATCTGTGGGCACACCTGATTTCTATAGGTGTCCACGGGCCGCATAAAACAGTCCGGCGGGTGGCATGTGGCCTGCGGACCGTAATTTGCCCACCCCTGAGCTAGTGTCATTAGCCTTGCTCTGACGCTTATCTTCTGCCAGTCCCAGTCTTCAAACCTGGGACCCCAGTTCAGGAGCCAAGTTCTTTATCACTTAGCCATTACGCCTTCCATGGAAATAAACTTATATTAAAACCATAGAATAGACCAATACAACAATTAAAAAAAAAAGAACTGAAAAACAAAACAAAACAAAAACAACAGCAATCAATGATGCTGCTAATCTTGATAAAAAAAAATCCTCCAGCCAATGTTGATATTAAAGCACAGCATGCTTTCTCGAAATGCTGAAGACTTTACAGTAGCTTTGACTCAACCACATGCTTTCTTGAAATGCTGAGAAGCTTTGACTCAACCACATGCTTTCTCAAAATGCTGAAGTCTTTCAGAGAAGCTTTGACTCAACCACATGCTTTCTCATAAATGTTCATCAATAAGGTTTTCACATAATCAAGTCCATCAATAATAAAATTAATTGAGCAAAAAAAAAGTAGGTAAAGCACAACAACCTCTGGCTTGTATAAATATCTTTGCATAAAAACTGTATCACCACAGGTTCTCTGAAAATTAATTTTCATTAGAAGAATGTAAAATTATTTCAACGAATGTTGAAGTAAAATTGATCAAAAGTACATTTATAAATAAAACTTTTGGATTTGAATCACAGACATATTTACATCAAACATTCAGTTTATCAATTAGATCTGAAACATTTCAAGTTGAACATACAATTTTAGTCAAGATTACACTTCTTTCATAGCTAAATAAATACTCAATAATAAATATATATATAAAAAACAAGGCAATTCTTTCCAGTGTAAAGAAAGATACAAATAACTTAACTTGGTAATGAAGATCTAGATTTGCTTGTTTTGTTAAATGTTTTACAGAATGACGGGGGAATGAGACGAGGCAGGATATGACCCCGGTACCATCAAGAAATCCAACACGGATACCCATAACCAGGCAGCCACCCTACTTGAAATAGTAAGTATCAATTTGCAAACAAAAATGATAATAAACAATAGTAGTTCTCAAATCACTTGTTTATAATCTATCCTGCTCCATTGCTGTTTGTATGTTGTTAATAAGGTGAACACATTTGTGCTGATTTAGAAATTCCTTGAATGAACTGAAACCTTTGCCTTCTGACTTCATTGTACGTAACATCTGATATGTTGGGCTTGTTTTATATTGTTGACAATTAAATCTAAATGAAAAAAACAACAACACATTGTTATCTTCTCTTGATTTGTTTTGGTTCAGTTGTGCTAAAAGAAAGTATTGAGATACCCTATCAGAAAACTGGGTCAAGGTTCTGTTCTGAGGGATGTTGATTAATTAAAAAATTATATAAATTTTTTTTGTACTTTAGGCTATATGACTTATTTTTGGTTAACTAAAAAAAAAATTAAAATAAAACTAGCTAAACAGCTTAATGAATCTGGTAATTTTCAGGTTTTTTAGAATCTAATAATGTTTTTTTTTTAAATCTGTAAAAATCAAAGTCACAAAAACTCTCTCTCTAAAATGGCAAAACAATCTTCACTTGCTTTGAGAATCTTTAAAGGGAATTATATTTTAATACAAATCAAATATCCTTTATTAGTACTTACTCTAAATTGAAAATAGAATCTTCATTCATTCCTAAAAATATGCCTAGGTCCCTATATGTAGGATGGTTCCTATTCACATCAGGAAGCTGGTCTAGAAATTTGATAATTTGATCAACAACAGATTTTTTATCAAGTAGTTGTGTCAAAGCTCTCTGATCATTGTTGGAAACTTGATTTAAAAAAAAGGAAATAATAGGATCATATAAATTACAAATATTGTTTCATTCAATTATTCATATTTTAAAGATAATCAATGAAAGGATGTGCTAGTATAATATGTCAAGGACTTTCTTTCTTTTACTGGAGAATGGATGTCAGGTGAAATTTAAACAACAAAAAAGAAAATTCTACTCCTAATGTTCTAATATACAGAAATACAGAATCATAATATTTGTCTAATTAAATGGTATTCATTCAAATGAGCTTGCTAAAAAGATTTTTAATTTCTGATTTAGTGTATATGTGCTTGATATTTGTACAAGTGTTGCAAAACTCTTCATCAGCTTGACAACACAATCTGTGATGAAGAGACCAAGGAACATTAAGCACTCACAATTTTTGTATTCAGTAGGTGGAGAAAAACATCTTAAGGAATCAAAGCAGTTCAATTGGAATAATGATGCATGCAGTTAAGTCCTCAGTATAGTTTTGCTTTGAAAACTGTGCCCTTAAAGAGATAGTTGCAGTGAAGTCATGGGTATTTAATGACCTTGTCTCTTCTTTTTGGAAAGAACAAATGCCATTGATGCAAAGATTTTCTGCTTGTTCAAATTAAAGCAATTTTCCTTTTTATGTGCTTCAAAAAGTTCAAAAGAAACCTTAAACCATTCTGGACTTACAAGCATTTCTTTGCTAGAAAAGCTTTTTTTGTAAGTCTTCATATCCTGCCAAAGCATCAATCATTGAGTGATTGTGAACCTATTGGGACCAGGGAATCCAATGCCAAAGAACTACGTGAAGAATGTGATGACCCCCAATAAGCCAAGACTTGACCCTTTAACTGAATGGTATATGAAGACATGCAAAAACTCCATCTTTTTAACTTGTTGTAGTGCTAGAAAAAACTGTTTTGACATTTCTCCAAGCAATGCATTCATTCAGTAGGATGATAAAAATATTCTACACTGATCTGCTTACACAAGCTAAAAATCCAAAAGTGAGGATCCTTGAGATCTGATATTCTTTATTGTTAATTCTCTTCCTGCCAAAATTCAAAGATGATTTTTTTTTAACAGTGCCTTGACTTTGCATCCTTAATTACTCAATTCTGATCATGACTGTGGTCAAATCTAATTTGTTTTTATTTAAGTTTTAATGAACATAAGATGTTATTTCTGTTAACTACAACAGGTTTGACACCAGTCTGGCTGCAGATTTTTTCATGTTAAATGTATGCAATTGTTGAAAGGGTTACATGCAATAATTAGAGGTGAAATGCATGAATTTTTGTTAGCAGGTTTTTATCTGCATATTCCTTATTGTATAAAAAGCAATGTCTTAAGAATTCTAGTTAGTTCATAGAAAGTTTGCTATACATTGATTAGAAGAAATTCATTAAAGCATTCTTGATTCTATATTCCCTTTAGACAGTCCATAATGAATTCAATGAAATTTTAAGGTTTTCAACTTTTGAGTTCTAATTTATGAGAAAAAATTTCTTTATTTTATAGATCTGTAGAATATATCTACACTTTTTCTTGCAATTGAAAATAGACTGATTTTAAATTTAATAATGTATATTTGACTCACCTTGACGTAATAAATGTTTACAAGGAACACAATTTTTACAAGGAACATCTTTTTTACAAGGAACTTTAGACGTCTGACTCCTGTCCACAGCAGTGTAGCTTTCTTCAGGAACTTCAAATTAAAAAATCAGATGAAACATGAATTTGTTTAAAATTACAAATTACCAATAAAATCAATTATTTTCAGTTTCATATTTTAAAAAAAAGTTATTATATAATTCTCTCAAAGATAAGTTGTTTTTTTGTGTTTTGTATACACTGTTTCTTCTGACATGTAAAATTGTTCTGTTCACAGATATCTGAGATTTTCATGAAAAACTAAAGAAAGTTTAGGACGCTGAACTCTGTGGCATTTTACGTCTCGAGAGACGATCTTTTCCCTTTGCAACTTCCTGTGTGACTAAAGAGGCCAATCCTTGATACACAGCTGCGATCGCAGGTTGGGCATATATAATCACCAGGCGCCGTTGCATTTTCACCCTTCTTTCTGCTTCTGTTGTGTATGACATCTGCAATCTGTGACCCTTCCTTTATGCTCTCTCTCCATGTGGATCTGTCCAGTGCCACCTCTTCCCAGTTGCCAGTGTCGATTTTGAAGAGCTTCATGTCGCATTTGCATACATCCGTATAAGGTAAAAGTGAGCGACCAGCGGCTCTCCTGCCTTCTATTAGATCGCCATACAGGATGTCCTGTGGAAGTCAACCTACTGGCATTCTACGAATGTGGCCAAGCCAGCCAAGGCGTCTGTTGCTGATAACAGAGCGGATGTCCTGGCATCCTGCTCTATGTAGCACTTCCTCATTGGTTATCTTATCTTGCCACCTTATTTTAAAGATCCGCCTTAGGCATCGGAGGTGGAAGACATTCAGCTTTTTTTCCTGCCATGAGTAGGTTGACCATGTTTCACTTCCATACAGCAAGGTGCTCAACACACAGGTCCGGTAGACTAGGGCTTTAGTACTGCTAGTCAGCAATATGTTGTCCCAGACTCTTTTCTGCAACCGTGACATGGTGGCCATTGCCTTGGCTATCCTGTTGTTTATGTCTTTATCCAGTAGAGTGTTGTTGGATATGATGGAGCCAAGGTAACAAAAGTGATCAACAATTTCTAGTGGTTGGCCATTAATGCTTACTTGAGGTGCAGTGTTTGTGTTTTGGACAAGTATCTTAGTCTTGCTTTGACTGATGTTTAAGCCGAACTTCTGGCAAGCAGCAGATAGTTTGTCAACCATGGACTGTAGCTGAATATCAGAATCAGCCACAATAGCTGCATCATCAGCATACAGGAGTTCCCTGACGAGTAGCTTCCTAACCTTGGTTTTTGCCCACAGCCTTGATACATTAAATAGTTTTCCAGAGGATCTTGTATGGAGAAACACACCTTCGTTTATGTCGCTGTACGCATAATGCAGTAGACAAGAGAAGAATATGCCAAACAGAGTAGGTGCGAGCATACATCCCTGCTTGACACCACTGCAAACCTCAAAAGGTGCTGATTGGGCTCCATTGAATTTGACAGTACATTTAGTTTCCTCGTGAAAACACTCAATTAACTTCAGTAGTTTGGGAGGGCAACCTACTTTCCTCAGGAGTTTGAAAAGTCCACTTCTGCTGACCATGTCAAAAGCTTTAGTCAGATCAACAAAAACAATGTAAAGGGGTCTGTCTCTCTCTCTGAATTTCTCCTGCAGTAGTCGTAGAGAAGATATCATGTCTATAGTGGATCTACCACTCCTGAATCCACACTGAGATGCTGGGTAGACTCTAGAAACTATCACTTGCAGCCTGGATAGTGCCACTCTAGCAAAGATTTTGCCCACTATACTGAGGAGAGAGATACCCCTATAGTTGTTGCAGTCACTCCGATCCCCTTTGTTCTTGTATATTGTGACTATAGTTGCATCATGCATGTCCTGTGGGACATGACCTGTTTCCCAACAGCGGCAGAGGAGAATATAGAGTTCAGGGAGCAGAAGTGATTCGTTGACTTTCACTACTTCCACTGGGATACCATCACTCCCAGGAGATTTTCTATTTTTTAAGCAGTTAATTGCTTTTTTGAGGTCACTAAGACTCGGAAGCTCATCTAGGCATTCCAGTACTGGAAGATCTGGTAGAGAAGCCAGGGTGACATCGTCTACTCTATTCTGTGTGGCATAGACTTCGAGGTAGTGTTCTGTCCATCGTTCTAGCTGCTTGGTTTGATCTGTAATTTTTTCTCCTGATTTGGATAGAAGGGGGGCAGGCTTAGACACTGTTGGACCCAGGGCCGCTTTAATGACATCAAATAGAGCTTTGCTATTTCCTGAGTGGAGACTGTCTTGGATTCTGTTGCAGGTATCCCTCCAAAAGTTGTTAGCACATTTTCTAGCCATTTGTTTCGCCTCTTTATTAGCACTTTTGAAGGCCTCCAAAGATTTTGGATTAGGCTTTGTCTTGTGAGCGAGGTGTGCAGATCGTTTTTTCTCGATGCAAGGTTCCATATGTGCTAGATTCGCCTCAAACCAGTCTACATTTTTGTGTTTTTGAGGCCCAAAGGACGCTGAACTGTTGCCCACTAAACAGAAAAGAATTGAGCTAGAATTTGAATTAAACAAGTCTCTCAATGCATGGCAGTTGATCTTTGTATCAAATCTCTTTTATTACTGCTAGTTAGTTGTTTCCCATTTGTTTTCAAATAAATGTTTAGTTATAGAGTATAATTTTAATGCTTATTCCATATTGAAATTATTTAGATCTAAAAACAGAACATTGGATTTTTCCAGAGTGAAAAAGTGCACAAAAATTATCAAACACCTTTTCAAAAGCAAAGTTTATTTTGTACACCATATACACCAAAATGCTAGCTATTGATAGTTTTTACACCATGTATGAAAATCTTCAATAGTTGATGATGGGTCTGTTCTACAGAAGCTCACTCTTTTCTAAGGCTAATTCTAAACTATGACTAGTTCAAGGACTAGCATTTTTTATTATCTAGGCCAGTGATGCCCAAAATATGGCCCGTGGGCCAGATCATGGTTCCATCTGGCCCGCCGAAATGTTGGCACAAAGTGTAGACAACCCCATAAAAAAAAAAGGTTGACTTATGTATCTTTACCTAAGTTAGGGCCCTCAATTTTTCTTTAATTAATTGGTACCATGACCTTTAACATTAGTGTGTTTATGAAATGAGAATCTACCAGAAAAAGAAGATGGATCTTAACTTTTTTTGTCGATCATGATAATAAACCAACATATTTGATCTATAAAAAAAAGTGTGGCTGTTTCAAAAAAGAACAACATATGAACGTCATATGAAAAAAATATGACGTCATTTTTGGTTTGAGCCGCAAATAAAAAGATTGTTAAACTAGGCCTACAGATTGAAGGATCGATGGAAATATTTACCAAAAAGCGACAAGGAAATGAGTCGGCATCAAAGCTAGCTACAATGTTGCTCTTATTTTAAGTACAGAAATTAAGCCATTTTCTGACGCATGAAAAAAAAATCACTTCACATATCCAATTCTTTAATGTAAGTACTAGGTCCACGGGTTTCTAATCTAATAGTTTCGAATTCAGATAAATTTCATTTCGTTTTTTGTGTGTACATTTTCGTTCATGTGGCCAGTGACACGAGTGTCAGAAATTAAAATGGCCCGCAGGTCGAATTAGGTTGGGCATCACTGATCTAGGCTGATACTTTGTGGAGTCAGAAACAAATTAATAATCAAGCTGCTAGCTTGGATTTGAGCTTAGGAATTTACCCCAAAACAGATTGGGAACTTGTCTGAAAGTTGTTCCAGAGGGGGTTGTTAAGAAGTGAGCTTCACTGTTGGAAGTGAAAATAGAATCCTTTAAAATGCCATGCATACAGTAATCTGTAATACAGTATTTCTAATTCACAAGCATTTATACATTCTTAATATTTCTACAATTGAGCACAAAACTACTCACAATAAGGTGTTTCAACAGAAGGTGGTATTGTGGTATCTAATTGTAGATCTTAAAAAGACATTAAAATAAAAATGGTTAATTCTACATAAGTTGTAGAGTAGTTGATTGATGCCTAAGAAAAAAAAAATGAAAGTGCTTTAGAAATGACTAAAGAATCTAGAATACCAATTGTTTTCTGCCAAATTTAGAATAACAATTGTTTTCTCCCATTATGTATTAGTTTTCAATGTTGGACAATGATCTTATGTGATGTAGTTCATTAATTATTGACAGCGGTAACAAAAAGAAATGTAAAAAAGTAAAGTTCCCCTTTCAGAGCTTGTGATCTATAGGGCAGACGATGTTAAGGTCAAATGTTTCTTAGGCCAATGTTTAACAAGCAGGGTGTCATGTGGCCAGCACAACAACCTACTGCCTTTACTTTCCCCAACTATAGTTGGGTACCCATTAAGAGTTGGGAGGAAAAAAAAGAAATGTAGGATATAAAATAAGATCTCTAATTTTAATAATAATCTAAACTCATTTGAGGTTTTTGTAATGACTAATACTAACCAACTAATTCAGAGGATTGATGATATTTTGATACAAATGGAATTTTCTCCGAAGTCTCATCTTTAAGTGGCTTGCTGCTGGCACCATCTTCTTGTCTATTATTTTCCACATCATCTTGAGTAAGAGGTACATTTTGACCTGTCATGAAAGAAAGAAAGAAAATGCAATCCTCTTAATTAGATAGGCCTTTGCCTACACTGCACTCAATTCTGAAATGCACACAAACCTAAAAATGTTACATAACTCTATTTACTAATTAATTAGAAACTATAAGGATGTGATTCATTCATTGTTATAAACAAAAAATACCTCTTCCAATCTATAGAACAAATGATGTAGACATCATCTGTTTCTAGGACAATGGTTAATGAGAGTGTCATGTGGTCAGCACAATGACCAATAGCACTTTTTTTCCCAAATACTGTCAGGTACCCATCAGAGTTTTTGGTTGACTCAAGGACATTCTAAAAATTCAAAATCCCAGTCTTCTCCAATATTCAAACCTGAAACAACCTCCCCAGTTTGGAACCCAAGCACTTCATCACTCAGTCTCCATGCTGATTGCTGATTTGATGCCTTATGTCTCATTTATAGAATGTAATTCAACATGAATTATTTATATTTTACTATTCAAGACATATAATGAGTCTGCTGGTTTTCTTAATACACTACAATACTTGTGTAAAAGAAAGGTCTACGACCCAGTGGTTGTAGACCTTTTGTGGTTTCCCATTTAGTATTTGTTTAGGGCATGGAGACGAAAGGCCCAGGAGAGATCTGAATGGAAGGATGTGTTGAAGCAGGCCAGAGCCCTCCATGGGCTGTAGCGCCACTGGGATGAATGATGATATTTTAGTATTATTTTTAAAAAAAAAACATGTTTAGGATAAATAGTTTATGAACATTTGAACTATTTAATAACCACTAGTCTAATCACTTTTTATAGCCTTTAATTGTTATGATAAAGAAAAAAATGTCATTGATCGAAACACCATGCTATTTTATTTTATGGTGGAAGGTTAATTTAATACTTCTAAAGAGATAAAAGCAGGGCTTTTTAATAATAATAATAATAATAATCTTTATTGTCTGTATGAAAATTTGTCTTACAATTTGTGCATTACACCAAACAAAAAACATTATAACTATAAGAAACCAAAGTGTACATTCACACCAGACTCACTCATAATTTACATGTGACAAAGTTTATACCAGATTGTTCTTATTTAATGATTTGATTGCCAGGGGAACAAAAGGTACCGGCACCTTTCTCAATGTGGGGAAAAAAATTATTACTTTTCTTGTATTTTAATGTTTATTATTAATATATTAGTAGTTAAAAGTTAGGCAATCCATCAATAAATACCAGCACCTTTTTTTTTTTTACAAAAAAAGCACTGTATAAAATTATCTGATTAAAAAAACAACAAAAAAACAGTCAAATGTAACAGAAATAATAGAAATAATACCAGATGGTTTGTTGTCATTTCCATTAGTTTTCTTTTTTGGTAAAAAGGATAAGACCCACACCTTGATATGAGTTTTATACTTAAGTGTGAAACCCAGGATAAATACTGCTGTCACTATTGATGCAATGATACCTGCTGAAAATCAAAATGAATTTCCTCAATATTAAAACTGAATGATTTCAATCTAAAAAATGAAGCAAGCATATTGACGGAACTAAATAAAAAATGAAAAATGACTTCAAACAATGACTATACTGGATATTGCATGTAACAATAATGAAACTGAAAGTTGCAGACACAATTTCAAGTTGAGTTCTAATTGAATTTTTCAGTCTGTTTTAATGTTTCTTTTTCAGAAATTTTCTCATCTCACCAAAAATAGCTATGCCCCTCCTGGATCGTATGTATGTGTTTCTATGGTGATGGTGGGAAAAGGTTAGCTATGCAGCGTGAATGATGCAAAATAAGCGCATTGTTGCCACATAAAGTCAATTACATTTATTTATTTCATATGAAGTTAAAATTGGTTTTTATTGTAATATATGTTATATTTAGTTTGTTCACCAAGAAGTTATTGAAGTTATTTCAAGTTCTATAAATTAAGATATAAAATGCTAACAGTGGTTTAGTTGTGTACCAGCAGTTTGGTAAAGGTTTCCTTAAAATCAGAAATTGATGTGCTTATGAAATCATTTTTGCTTCCCATTAAAGGACTTCACAAATAACTTAGAGCTAGAAAAAGTGCTGCTTAGTGATATCTAGTTGGCTTTGTCCTTTTTATATTAGTTTGAGAAGCCCATGTTTGTACAATTAATTTCTTCATAGCTTTTCTTACTGGAGTTGACATCAAGTCATTTTAGAAAGTAATTTAAATAAACTAATCAGAATAACATTATTGTAAACAAATAATTTACAACATCAAGAAATCAAAATTATAATTGTCTATATAGACTGAAATTAATTTAGAAATAGTTATATTGTTTTGATGTAATAAAAAAAATACCATAATAAAATATATCAAAGTTGAATATAAAAAACAAAACAAAATTGAATTGAGATGATAAATTTTATGACATCAACAATTACAAATATATCAGCAACCATCAATCAATATTTTTTTAAGCCTATATTGATTTTAAAATAATGCAAACTTTAATTAAGTTATTTCTTCTGTTAAATAAAGTCTTTTCCAATAAATGATTTGCAATCATTTGCCTTCCTTTTTTTCAATAGGATATTTTATTTAATAGGATATTTTAATGGTTAGGCAATACATGTTGACTAATTCAAGTGGACACAACTTAATAAAAAATATTTTAATGAAATTTAAACTCTAAAGCTTTTTTCCTCCTGCTGGCAAGATAGTGAAGATCTAAAAAAAAAAAAAACCAAAACAATAGATCTCTTTTGTATAGTCTGGTACAGAAAAAATTATTGCATGCTTACAGAACTTACCAATTGACAGCCCCTTAAATTCTGCTTGAGGTAATTCTGTAGAATAGAATAAATTATGTCAAGATAGTTAAGATTTTAAAATAAAAAGCCAACACAATGGATTTCTTTAGTTTAGTGAGTTCCACAAAAGTTATTGCATGCCAAGAAAACTTACCAATTGACAGCCCCTTAAATTCTGTTTGATGTGATTCTGTAGAATATAATAAATTATGTAAAAATAGTGAAGATCTTAAAAAAAAAGCCAACACAATGGATCTCTATAGTATCTATAGTGATTTCCACAAAAAGTTATTGCCTGCCAAGAAAACTTACCAATTGACAGCCCCTTAAATTTTGTTTGAGGTGATTCTGTAGAATATAATCAATTATGTCAAGATAGTGAAGATCTTTAAAAAAAAAAGCCAACACAATTGATCTCTATAGTATCTATAGTATAGCGAGTTCCACAAAAACTTATTGGATGCCAACAAAACTTACCACTTGACAGCCCCTTAAATTCTGTTTGAGGTGATTCTGTAGAATATAATCAATTATGTCAAGATAGTGAAGATCTTTAAAAAAAATAAGCCAACACAATTGATCTCTAAAGTATCTATAGTATAGTGAGTTCCACAAAAAGTTATTGGATGCCAACAAAACTTACCACTTGACAGCCCCTTAAATTTTGTTTGAGGTGATTCTGTAGAGTATAATCAATTATGTCAAGATAGTGAAGATCTTTAAAAAAAAAGCCAACACAATTGATCTCTATAGTATCTATAGTATAGCGAGTTCCACAAAAACTTATTGGATGCCAACAAAACTTACCACTTGACAGCCCCTTAAATTTTGTTTGAGGTGATTCTGTAGAATATAATAAATTATGTCAAGATAGTGAAGATCTTTAAAAAAAAAAGCCAACACAATTGATCTCTTTTGTATAGTATGTTAAACAAAATTTTATGTATGCTAACAGAACTTACCAACTGACAGCCCCTTATATTTTGTTTGAGGTGATTCTGTAGAATGTAAAAAAATATAGTGTGCTAAAAAGTTTTACAGCATATCAAATAAAACCATGTTTATGTCACGGTCTATGCCAGTTAGATGTACTAGATTTGCCTTTTTTTTGTAAAATAAAATCATTAAAAAGTATAGTTTTGTTAGCCCAGCAGGCCATTTTGTAAAGTTCATATGTCCAGCAGTTAATGGACAGTATCATTGTTAGCTGCCAACTACCAGTATCTTCCTAATAATTAGAAACATTCTAATTAGATGAACTCACAGTCATCCTTAAAATCCTGAACCTCAAAAACCCATTCTTCACTTTCTTATGTTATCCAATTGCTTTACCACTTGACTTTGATGCCCCCATATGTTTTCATTACAACAATAATATTTAGGGTTTCTACTTTCAGGGAAAATAATGATGCAGCAAAGACAATGCAATAATAAAGTTAAGTAAGTAAAGACCATGCAATACCTAAATGAATAGCTTTAAATTCTTTACACTGGATTGCTACCAAAATGAAAGGAAAAAGAGTGCTACCCTATATAATAAGTAAATGAGATTTTAACTTTTGAAATTTTAAACTTTGAACTTGGAAAAGGATGGGCGCACTCTGTATGAACTAATTAAATATTTAATTGACAGTAAATGCTACAGAAAAATGCTGGGTATCAGATACCAGGAAAAGAAGACATTCTGGCTGGCAAAAAGGAGGAACTCCTTAATACTGTGAAAAGCAAAATGCAGAGCTGGTTGGTCATATTATAAGACATGACTGACTGTCAAAAGTCATTTTTTAAGGTACAGTGGAGGGACCATGAAGAAAGCTTTGTCCAAAAAACGCTTGCTGGACAATGAAAAAAGAATGGACCAGCATCTCTCTTGATATCCTGCTAAGAACAGCTGCTGACTGGGAAAAGTGGAGGGATTTGGTCATGCAAATTTTCACAGCATCACTACAACAATCTAGCACAGCAACCTGTCACATCACCCCTATGAACTGTCAGAGCACCTCTACAAACTGTCACAGCATCCCTACAACAAACTTACACAGCACACAACCCTGCCACAGCACCCTATGAACTGTCACAGCACCTCTACAAACTGTCACAGCATCCCTACAACAAACTAACACAGCACATCAACCTGCCACAGCACCCTATGAACTGTCACAGCACCTCTACAAACTGTCACAGCATCCCTACAACAAACTAACACAGCACAGCAACCTGCCACAGCACCCTATGAACTGTCACAGCACCCCACCTCTTCAATTAGCTGTAGCTCCTTCTCTTGAGAGGAAATCTCATGTTATGGAGAGTAGCATTTACCAATAAATTAGTGAATGTTTACATGTGTAAAGTTGCTGGAGGGTAACATTTTTATATGCCTGTTTATAGAAATCAGGGTCTTCTATTCCAACAACAACTGCTATCAGTATCACCAATTTGAGAAGGAGAATATTCTTTTTGTGAGGTTTGTAGCATTTTTGTTGCTGCAGTCTCTTTCATGGTCAGTCTTTTTATAGAAATAAACTCAAGTTGTTTATTGAGTACTTGATGAGTAGATTGCAGGTTCTCTTGAGAGGAAATCTCATCCCATGAAGATTAGCATTTACCAATAAATTACTGAATGTTTACATATGTAGCAATTTCTTTGAGCTGTTCTTCAGTTTCAATATTTCTAATTTGTTGCTACACAAAATCGGGTAATGCTATGCCTCTTTTTTATTTAATGCCAAATATGGCTTCATAAGGACTTTGGTATATTCTTTCTTCTCAACATCTACAAGAGCATACATGTGATTTTCAACATATACCAGTGATGCATTTGCTGTGTGTTGACATTCACAGGTGAAAGTTGGCATTCTCCAATTTCATTTTATACATATCCAATGTGTATAACAATAGACAAGTAAAGATTTCATTTTACCATCACAAAAGAGATACAAGACACAGATAGCAAAGACAAACAGACACAAAAACTCTTTTGTTCCCTTGGCAATCAAATCATTAAATAGAAACAATCTGATATAAACTTTTCGCGCATAAATTATGAGAGAGTCTGGTGTGAACGTACTTTTTGCTTTTTTTTTTTTTTATAGTAATAATGCTTTGTTTGGTGTAATGCACAAATTGTAAGACAAATTTCCTTAGGGACAATAAAGATTATTATTATTATTATTAAAAAATCTTCAAAGAGTGGAGTTCTCCTTCTTTTTTCTTATGAAGCATCTTGCTTGCAATTTTTCTCTATGTACATATATATTGTTATAAACCTGGTGGTGGCACAGATGGGGGTAGTGGTGTGAGTGTAGTCAGCCGACGCAAATCGCCCCAGGCCAGCGCTAGACGAGCGGTCAACCGTGACGAGTTACGACGATCGGCCGAGACGAGTTAACAACATGAAGGTTCGAGTAGGATCGGCGTCGTGAACAGAGCTCATTAGCGTCACGAGAGTTGTAGTCATCTGACCACCTAGAAACGTCGAGGGGCGTTCTGTCCGGTTCGAGAAGGCCAGTAGGGACCCTATATAAGAGCGGAGGTGTCGCAATACAAGTCAGTGGAGAAAAGGGGCTCAATACAGCAAGGTTCAGAAAGCGGGTTCACGACAGGAGTTCAGAACACGGTCGACTACAGCACAGTTCAACGGTGTGGTCCTGTACGGAGCATTACGACGGTTCAGTGCGGAGTACTATCAAGTACAGTTGAGACGGCTGGCGTCTTGATCTTGGTCTGTGATCGAGTCCGACACAACGAGCCTAGTGTGTGAAGTCAGTCCTGAACTGTTGAACCCAGTGCAAGCCCGGAACAAGACGGAGAGACCAGTGCAAGACTTGATACGGCGGAACGGTGTTATCGGAGAGATATTTGTTATCGCAGAGCTATTTGTACTGTTCTACGTGCTGCTAATTGTACAGTATTGGCTGTTATTTATGGACATTAAACCTTTACGTTATTTTGGAGCCCTGACTTGTCAAGTTCTTTAAGTTGGTGGTGTATGGTGCAGTTTGCAGAGAGCCTGGATAGGGAGATTCGTAACAACTGGTGTCAGAAGTGGGATCAGATCTGCAATGGCTACCACGAAAACGTTAGACCAACTCCTTGTTAAGGAACTGAAGGAAGAGCTCCGTGGTCGAGATCTGAAGACAAGTGGCAACAAAGAAACCTTACAAGCACGCCTTCGGGAAGAACTGGTGAAGGAAAAAGAAGATCCGGACACATACCTTTTTGAAGTCGAACCGGACTTGCTGGAACAGCTCACCAGTAGAATGCAGCAACAGATCACCAGTACCATACAGGAACAGATGGCAGCTATGCAGGGACAAATCGCCAGTAGCAAACAGGAGCAGATGGCAGCTATGAACTCGGGGCTAGAAAACACCAATTACAAGATAGACGCCATGGACTCGGGAATCAAAACGGAGTTATTGGCAATGAACCAACGCATACATGCTGTGGAGGAGAGAATCACCACCATAGAAAAACAGATGAACCAGAGGGTCTACGCTGTTGAGAAAAAGATCGAAGAAATAAAGACGCAAGTTTACAGGGATTTTACCACGATGCAGAAAGCAAATGTGATGTCGATCGTACCCGAAGCTTTCATGAAGGTAAAGCCTCCTGTGTTTGATGGATCCGTGTCCTGGTCCATCTACAAGCTACAATTTGACGCCGCGGCCAAAGTCAACCAATGGAACAGCGATGAGGAGAAAGCAACAGCCCTTATATTGTCCCTAAGAGGGAAGGCCTCCGAACTGCTGCAGTCCATTCCAAACCCACAAGACTACGCTGCTCTCGTCAAGACGATGGAGCTCCGATACGGTGACGAGTATCTGCCAGAATTGTATCGAGTCAAATTGAAGACCCGTCGACAGCAATCAAATGAAACCCTACGGGAGTTGGAGGCAGACATTGCACGCCTCGCCCATTTGGCTTACCCAACAGCCACGCAAGACCTCCTGGAAATAATCATTACTGATGCGTTTGCCGATGCACTTCGAGACCCCGAACTGAAGAAGGCCATCAGAGTTAGTGGCAAGCACAAAGCCAGTGAAGCCCTTGTGTACGCTCTCTTATACCAAGCTGCTAAAGACGAGTTCGAGATCATTTACCAGGACCAGAGGCTGGAGGTTAAAGATAAAGGTCGCAGGGAACTGAGAAAAACGAACGAGGCCCTAGAGAAATGTAGAACTACCCAGATACCACAAGGTCAACGTGGAGTGAGAAAACGATGCTGGAACTGTGGAGGGTTTGGTCACCTACAACGAAACTGTGCAAAAAGGTCTTTTCGACAAGAAGTGAACCAACACAGATCTGAGAAAGTATACAGACCCTGCAGAAAGGCTGAAGAAACGGGGGTGATCACCGATTGTCGTCGTCTTGAGGTGCAAGCTCCCGAGCCGCGGTCAGACGAGAAAAGCCAAGATGCTCAGCGAAAAGATGAAAATGTAGCCCCCATTTTCCGAATGAAGGAAGCTCATAATTTAGCCCTCAAAAACATCAACAGCAGCAGTGACCAAATGAAGACAAGGAACGACGATAGGGTCAATGCCTCGAGGTTCCGTAAGAACGACTTGGTCTGGCTATACAACCCCCGGAGAAGAAACGGAAGGTCCTATAAGCATCAAAGAGATTGGGAAGGCCCTTACCATGTAGTTAAAAGGATCACAGATGACGTTTGCCGGATACAAGGAAGCCACAGCTCCCAGCGGAAGGTCGTCCACATCAATCGACTCCACCCGTACTATGGTGAAGCTGGATCTGCCCGGGACGGACAGATCTAAGGAGGGGGCAGTGTTATAAACCTGGTGGTGGCACAGATGGGGGTAGTGGTGTGAGTGTAGTCAGCCGACGCAAATCGCCCCAGGCCAGCGCTAGACGAGCGGTCAACCGTGACGAGTTACGACGATCGGCCGAGACGAGTTAACAACATGAAGGTTCGAGTAGGATCGGCGTCGTGAACAGAGCTCATTAGCGTCACGAGAGTTGTAGTCATCTGACCACCTAGAAACGTCGAGGGGCGTTCTGTCCGGTTCGAGAAGGCCAGTAGGGACCCTATATAAGAGCGGAGGTGTCGCAATACAAGTCAGTGGAGAAAAGGGGCTCAATACAGCAAGGTTCAGAAAGCGGGTTCACGACAGGAGTTCAGAACACGGTCGACTACAGCACAGTTCAACGGTGTGGTCCTGTACGGAGCATTACGACGGTTCAGTGCGGAGTACTATCAAGTACAGTTGAGACGGCTGGCGTCTTGATCTTGGTCTGTGATCGAGTCCGACACAACGAGCCTAGTGTGTGAAGTCAGTCCTGAACTGTTGAACCCAGTGCAAGCCCGGAACAAGACGGAGAGACCAGTGCAAGACTTGATACGGCGGAACGGTGTTATCGGAGAGATATTTGTTATCGCAGAGCTATTTGTACTGTTCTACGTGCTGCTAATTGTACAGTATTGGCTGTTATTTATGGACATTAAACCTTTACGTTATTTTGGAGCCCTGACTTGTCAAGTTCTTTAAGTTGGTGGTGTATGGTGCAGTTTGCAGAGAGCCTGGATAGGGAGATTCGTAACAATATATATGAAGATATGTAGCCAATAGTGAGACACACATAACTTAATAAAAGCATCTGTTTTGCTACTATTAATTTAAAGAGTTAAGATTTTTAAAAATATATGTCCATAACTTACCAATGACCGGTGATGTTACAGATTCTACAACACCTTCAACCTCTAAGGAATACTTCTGGCTAATAGATGAATTTCCAATCTGATCTTGTATTATACAGCGATAATAGCCTTCATCATCTTTCTTTGCAGCCATAATAGTGTAAGTGTTGGAATGTTTATCATTCAGCAGCTCCTTGTTATTAAACTTCCAAAAATAAGCAACCTTTCCCACAGGCACTGTATTATTTTTACAAATCAATGTAACATCTGAACCTGCATGAACTTGAGTACGAATAATCGAGGAGTTTATTGTGGGCTGGCCTGGAGGATCTGTTTTCAAAAGTTGAATAATTAAGACAGAAAAAGAAATTTATTTTATCATAGTTATAGTCACATGTCTGACAAAACTAGGGTTGGTCACATGAATACTATAGCATTTATTACATCAGCTAGAAAAAAAAAATCTTTTATTAAAAACAGTCAATTTTTCTGATTGTGACTAGCTAGTAGAATCTACTATACAATGTCTATGTATTTTTCTATGTATTAGCTGCAGTAAATCTCTTTATATATTTTCCAATCATATCTGCAAATTTTAAAACATTTTTGTTTCTATAGGACTTCTCAGTTCTTAAAGAGAGTTTATCCTTCAATTATCCTTTTCATTCAATGTTATTTAAATGAAGATCTCTTGCTTTTCAATAAGAACATTTGATGTCATTGTGCATTCAGTTATTTAGCTAAAAGTAAAAAAAAAATTGTCATTAGAAATGATGTTCACCTGTTCTATTGCACCAAGGTCTTGAGTTTTCATTAATGTCCCAATGAAGGTCATCTGTGCAGCGAACTAGAGTTTTTTTCACAACAGAAAACCCTGGGTCACACATGACACTGCACTTTGATCTAATGCTAAACTTATTAGAGCAATTTATTTTGCCATTAACAACTTCCCATTTAGGGCAGGCTGAGGAAACAAATGGAAAAACAAATTAAAATTATTTATTAAATTTTTATTGCTTGTTAAAAACAAGCGTTCATATTATATAGTCTAGTACTACAATAATTATTTATGTTCAAACTATGAGTTAATTTGAAATTAAAATCATTTCTGTAAGTTTCTCTTGAATTAAAAAAAAAAATTGTTTCAGATCTGAAAAGAAAGATCTGAGCCTTACAATTGACATTTTTCACATTAATATTTTATACAATTATTGTTTTAAAAATAAGAAGTCTGGGATAAAGTCATAAATTTAATCTGTCCTGATCTACTCAGTACTGTCAAAGCCAAAATGATGAATGAAAAAAAAAGAGTTTAAAAACTATCATGTATGCGGCCTACATAGGCTACATGAAAGAAAGTGTCAAATAAAAAAAAAAGAGGGATAACTTCAAGGATGGATGGAGCCTACTTTTAATTTCCAAATTCTCTGAGAACAGTGAATGACAGTTGCAACATCTGTAACAACTTTTTTTTTTCCGAAGCTAAGCAATATTTGTTCTTATAATATGAAGCTAGACTTTGACTTACAAGGCTGAGGAAAGTTCACACTGGTGCACCAAGCAAGGCCTTGACTATTGATATGCAAAGGATAAGCTTCTTTGCAACTTTGATGAATAGAAAGCCCTTTTGATGGAATGCACAGCCGACATTGAATGCACAATGGTCTAGTGGAGTCTGGAACAGAGCTAAGAAAAAAAATGTTCCCATCAAATCCTCAATACAGCTTATTTTTTAAAATATTAAAATCTCTTCCTGGACAGTATGGCAAATGGTGACAGATTTGAAGTTTTCCCAGTTGGAAAGGGGATGAGAATGTTATTTGGCTTTTAGGTTATCTTTCCATACAATTTGCTCACTATACCAGCATTCATTCATTCATTAACCATTGGTGATGGAACCAGGTAAGCTAAGAGTTCACTTGCCCTATAGATCTAAAGGACTCAAAAATAAAATGTACTGTTACTTCCAAGTTATCGATTATTTTTCATCAGAATGTAAGAAGTACAAAACAAGCAACAATCACAATCCTGGCTCCCAGTTCCTCCCTACAAAATGTGTGTGTGAGGTGAAAAGAGTTGCGGACATAGATGTATAGTTTGACTGGCCTTTTTATTACTAGTATTACATAGTTACTATCAATAAGTATTCAGTGAACTGATAGTTATGAAGGTTCAGTGTCAGCCTGGCCTAATGAAAGTGACTAAATAATTAATTGAAGGCTGACCATTGGACAAAATGGTTGGTGAATGGCAAAATACTCTTTCATGACCTTTAGAAGAAGTCTTTTCCCTTTAGTCAAGAACTTAAATGATTCATGGCCTCTGCAATGCTATGTACTTTAGTAGTAAATAACACTAAGATGTTGCTTATTAAATCTTGTTTTTAAATGTGTTTTATAATATGCAGTGCTTTTTTTGTAAAAAAAAAATAGGTAATCAGTGATGGATTGCTTACTTTTAACTACTAATAAATTAATAATAAATGTTAAAATACAAGAAAAGTAATAGTTTTTCTTCACATTGAAAATGGTGCTGCTATGTATAAATAATGCATTCTTTCTTTATTTAAAGCAAAAATAGATGCCTAAAGGCAGCATGGAAAACCAACTCCTAGATACCCCCTCCCCCCCACAGGTCCACAAATGAGATTGGACCAAAGCGCTCTGAGCATGCTATAAGCATGAAAGTAGCGCTATATAAAAGCTATAATAATAATGTAATCAGTAAATTATTGGTACCAGTTTTTCATACAACAGAAAACACATAAATTACTTATAATAGTAATAAAAATGCTGGCTAGTAAACACTCCCCCATAATTCCTTTGACCTGTGAATTTTAGTATCTATTAGGCTGAATATGAAGGTCCTGTAAAGCAGAGTATCATGTTATACTTATCCCCCAACTCAATCCTCTGACCTAATTAATAGTCTTATTTACAATCTCACTATTCTTCTGCTTTTCAGTTCTTTAGTGAAATATTCGATAGGCTCTATCTCACTACTTGACATAGACTCTATCTTACTACTTGGCATAGGCTCTATCTTACTACTTGGCATAGGCTCTATCTCACTACTTGGCATAGGCTCTTTTTTCTTTTTACATCCTACAAATAGTAAGGTTCACTTAATGTTTGGTCTGGAATTCAACTCCTTTTCTTTTAGGCACTTTAACTAAATCCATGAAATCTAGTCATTTTGATGTTGAATCGAAATAGCCCACATTAAAACGCCCACCAAAATACTTTCATTTCTGGCCAGTGAATTCTATTGTCACTTCTTCTCCCCCACATCATCAAAATGGCCATTGCTTAAATCATTACCACTATATGGGAGACTCTTCACATGCAGTCCTTCTTCGGCACAAGAATTTAATAGTTGTCAACTACGAAATACTTGAAAGCATGATCAGAACAGTTCATTAAAATGGCCATTGCTTAAATCATCACCACTATATGGGTGACTCTTCACATGCAGTCCTTCTTCGGCTATACAGAAGCTATATTAGCATTTATTTTTTTGCATTAGAACATACTGATAGCATACTAAAGTTTCTAGATTAATTTATTGAAATCAAGTGTTAACAGGCTGTGGTTTTGCCAGCCCTGAGAACCTTCAGATGTGGCCATAGAGTTAAAGTTTGTGTTTTTTGACAGTAGTTAGCAGGTCATCGTTGGGTCCTATTGCTGAATTAATTCTGTTTCTAATCCCTTCATTTGTTATGAAGTCTTGGTAGGTGATAGGCCTACCTAGGACCTTTCTGTAGCATCTTAGTTCCATTTAAACATCATTTGACCTATAGATCCCAAGTACCACAAACAGTGTACATTTTAATCTTGTCTGTAAATGACTGGATTAGATTTGCAAGTCTGATCAAACAACTAGATACCTCTGGACAACAACATCAGAACAGTAATCTATATGCAGTTTGAGACATCATTTTTTTTTTAAATTTCATTTTAAGGATTGTTTTCTGTGCATTACTCATTACAAAGTATTGTTAATTTGCTAATTAATTAGAATATGTTGGAACTTACTATTTTGGACACTTTTCTTCACTTTCTTCTGAACAGCATACTTGAAACTAAAAACATTAATAGAAAACAATAAGTGATAATAATTAGGTCTACTTATTTTATGAAAGTGTCATCATTACTTTTCATCCATCTATTATTTAAATTCTTTATTTGCTTGACACATTAAAATCTATCTTTTTAAATCTTTCATAATGCTTGATTACATATACAAAAATATTTTAATGAATAAATCCCAAACACACACACACATATATAAAAATAGAGGAGACAAAATATCTTTTAAAAAATGAATTAGAAAAATGGATTAGAAAAACTTACGCTAAAAAACAAAGCTAGAAAAATCTGAATTAATGTTCTTTCCATTGATTCTGAAAAATAATTTTTTTAAAAATTGTGACTAATTGTTTCAGAGCAGTATATTGAACCAATCAAATCAATTTATATGAGATGGTTAATAAACAAACTTGGTGTAGACTGTGATTTTGATTTTTGGGTTTTCAGGGTGCCCCTGTGTTCACCTAACTCTAATGAGTTGGCCTACCTGACTTAGTTAGGGAAAGTAAAGGTGGTTGGTTGTTGTGCTGGCCACATGACACCCTCGTTAACCGTTGGTCAAAGAAACAGATGACCTTAATATCATCTGCCCTATAGATTGCAAGGTCTGAAAGGGGAATCTTTTAATATTACTTTACATTATAAACAAAAGTTGTCATGTTTTTTTCTTTGGATTTATATAATTACAGAAGCACTTAGTAAACTCAACATCTGATGAGATGCTTCTTATTTCCCCCCCCCCCCCATTTTATCCCTTTAAACCTAAGAACAGAGACTAAGCAGTAAAATGCTTGGCTTCCAAACCAGGCTTTCAGATTCAAATGGTGGTGAACACTGGGATTTTTAATTTCAGCATCTTTAGGTGCCTCTGAGCGGCACCTTCGACACAGGGGTCATGCTCTGAGTCCACTCATCTAATGGATACTGACATTAGTTTGAAAAATAAAGGCGATTGGTCGATGTTTTAGCCGCATGACCCGATCATTAACCATGGGCCATAGAAACAGATGATCTTAACATCATCTGCCCTATAGATCACAAGGTCTGAAAGGGGAACATTATTACTTTCTTTACTAAACCTGAGCATGATTTCTAGTACCTTAGCAATAAATACAACAGTGTTTCTCAAATTGTGGGGTGAAGCCCCTAGACTGACAAGGAGTTATTAAAGTTAATTTTTTATCAGTTGTATTAAATTAGTGTGGTCATAGATTGAATGTGAATATAATGATCAAGCATAATATCATGAATCTATTAGACATTTCAATATATCTGTGCCAATGGAAACTATTTAGTCTGCTATTGTACCCATGAATCAATTATTATTATGATAAGTAATATATATAGTTGAAAACAATCAAATTGAAGCTAGTCTTTACAACCTGAAAAAAATTCAATAGTTAAGAGTAACAAAACAAGACAAGTCAAATTAAAAAAAAAAATACTTAAAAAAACAAAAAAAAAAAAAAAAACAAAGCTTATAATAAAAATAATTGTATCAAATTATAGTTTGAATCAGTCATGTAATTAAATTTTTAATAGATCTAGATTAACAATAATAAATCTGTGCGATTAGAAATATTTGTACCAATCGTTTTTAATTAGCGCAATTTCTTGCTTTTAGTTTTCCCAATGTGCTATGATCCTATCACGTGTCTGGACCAGTTGGGAAAGGAGGGAGAAGGAAAAGAATGGTGCTGTATTTGGGTGAATGCTACCATGATCGCTTTTTAAATGTATTTTTAAAAAGTTGTATGACTTGGATTAGAACTCTAGACCCAAGCCTCCCCAAGGGAACTAATTCAACGTGTACCTCCACAACTGCCAAGAGTGAGTTGATATATGCCTAAGCTTTTAAAAACCTTGACAAATAAAATACTAATTATCTTTATCATATGGTAAACCAGTTACACAGACTATATGGTCCGACAGTTAGGCTGGAGAAATCACTGTCCCGTTTGGAGAGACGTTTGCATATACGGCAATCTTATTTTTGCGAGCTGAAAGGTGCATACATATATATATAAACACATATAAACACATGCATCTATCCTAGTAAGCTACAGACATTACTTCAAACTAGAAGATCATTATAGGCTACAAACTACGTGTGTCTCTGTGTCAATCTAGTTATGCGTGTATGCTAAATACAACATATATAATAATATATCACTTAAATAAATAATTATCTACTTTTTGATGAAACTCACCTGTTATATATATATATATATATATATATATATATATATTATATTGTCTAATCCTTTATACTTATGAAGTAGATTTTAGTACATCCATTTATATATAAAACATGCTAGTTTTTTCAACATGTGTATTATCTGAATCTGATGCTTCACGTTGACTGACATTTCTGTGGTTTAGATTTTATAAAAATTAAAAAAAAATAATAATATAGATCTACTCTAGAAAAGTTTTATTGAATATTTTGTATATAGATTAAGTCGACACAGACGTTCACTAGGTCGTGGCGTAGTCGTGTTCTAGATAGAATAATAGATCTAGATCCAATTATAAAGTCTAGATCACCTAAACAATAACTGTGAAAATTTTATCCAATCTGTCAATCAGTGTTCACTTCATACAACTAACCGAACAGGACATGCCGCTAACGTCGCGAGCTGTTGAAATGGTATCAAAAAGCCCTACTTCTAGGCCTAGTGTGACATGATTCTAAATTTAGCATTGTTTTTATCCACTGGTGACCTATTTACGAAATGCTAGTATTAGTCTATTTCAGTGTTTCTCAAACTGTGTGCCGCGGCACACTAGTGTGCCGTCGAAGATTTGCTGGTGTGCCGCGGGAGTTTTCAGAACGCCACCCGTGTAACGTTACACAGGTCTACCTATTATTAAATTTTTATTTTACGTTGCGATGATATCCACATTTGCAACGACCAGCAATGGCAGTGGATCGCTCCATATTGACGGAAAGGGGTGTTAGCTATTCAGGTTATGGAATTGTCCACTATACATAATATATTATTATAATGACTCAAATGTTGGCTTCCTTAGCAGACGCACAGCACTGACAGCAGTTCTTGAATTGGTAACGACAATAATAAGCGATGTGTTTCATGTAAATTGTTTAGGTGTATGCTAATAATAACAAATATGCATTATTCATTGTTATCCATGGAGAAATACGGTAGCAAGAATGAAACTGCGAAAGTGTTAAATGAAAAGCAAGGAACCAAACGAAGGTACAAAGATTAATCGGATATGGTTTCATAAACTTTCATATCTTCTGGACCTGAAGATTCTCCATTACCATTCTGTTTGATCTGCAATGCAACTCTGTCGAATGAGACGCTTGTTCCAAGCAAATTGAAGAGGCACTTGAAAACAAAACATGCAGCAGTAAAAGCGCAACCGAAGGAATACTTTGAAAATATCTGGGCTCAACAAAATAAACAAGCTAAGAAACTTACGAACTACCTAAAGCTGCTAGAAAAGGGATTGATTGCAAGTCTCAGTTATTAGCAAAACGCAAGAAAGCACACACAGAGACTGAATCAGTCATTGCACCAGCTTTAGCAATAGTTGTTGAAACTATCCTTGGACCCGATGCCGCCGAAAAAGTTAAAAAAGTTCCTTTGTCAAATGATACTATCTCGCGCAGACTTATCGTCAGATTTACAAGATCAAATCTGCGAACACTTCGACGTGACTGACGATGAAGTGTCTCTGCTGTGGTCTCTTCAAGTTGATGAATCCACTGACGTTAGCGGCAAGGCCCAGCTGCTAGCTTTTATTCGGTTCATAAAGGAAGAAAAATGTGTCAACGAATTCTTATTTTGAAAAGACTTACCAACTACGACCAAAGGCGAGGATATTTTCAAAGTGGTGAACGAAAACATTTTGCTATTCAATCTACAGTGGAGAAAAACTGTGTCAGTGTTCTTCCATGCAGGGAAATAGAAAGGGATTCGTCACTTTTGTGCGTCAAGAAAATCCAAATGAATTAGTTGTTCACTGCATGATCCACAGAGAAGCTCTTGCCTTCAAATCTTTGCCGAAAGATGTGATGTCTGTTCTGGATCAAGTGATTGAAGTTGTAAACTCAGAGCTTTGTGAAGCAATGGATTCAGACTACAAATGTCTCCTGTAACACACCAACATTCGTTGACTCTCCAGGGTAAAAGTGTTAAAGCGTCCAACTCAAGGCTGAGCTAATTTTATTCTTGGAGGCTGAAAAAAAAAAGACTTTGGATTTTCTATTCATGACGAGATCTGGTGGGTTAAGGTGACACTTCTCTCTGATTTATTTGACAAATTAAATTCATCGAATTTAAGTCTTCAAGGACCATCGGAAACCATCATCACTGCATCCTCAAAACTGAAGTCATTTGGTGAAAAAAATGTCTTTGTGGCAAAGTAAGATCTTGAAAGGTGTCTTCGCTTCTCCTACTTACAATGAATGTGCTTCAACTAAAGAAATTATCCTAGAAATGCTGTACACTTTGACACACCTGCAGTCAGAATTGCAGCATTACTTACCAACAGTTTGAAGTAATGAATATGGATGGGTCAGCTATACATTTGCAAACAATGAAGCTACAAATCTTACAACTGAAGAAGAAGAGCAACTCATTGATTTTAAAAAACGATGCAGTTCTTAAGTCAAGTTTTGCCGAGAAAAGCCTGGATGTGTTTTGGATTTCAATTTAACAAGTTATATCCTGCAATCAGTTTAAAAGCAATCAAAATAATTCTTCCATTTGCATCTTCATGGTTTTGTGAGTTTGGATTTTCAGCACTGACTGAAATCAAGTCTACGAAAAGAGAGAGACTTCTTGCAATAGACGATGAAATGCGAGTTTGTTTGTCGACTTTGAAGCCTCGATTAGATCGCATTTGCTCTCAAAAACAAGTACACCCTTCACATTAAATGTAATACTTAAAAACAGGTCAAATCTTTTTTTTTTCTTTTTATTATAAAGTAACTATTGCTGCGAAATTTTTGTAGTTTTTTTAGTGTGCCGGCAGACAAAAAAGTTTGAGAAACACTGGTCTATTTAGTCCTAAGACTTTAGTTAGATTGAAACATAGATCAAGATGAAAAGATCTAATGATAATAATTAGCGATGTTTGAGTCCTAGAAATTATAGATCTAGATGAAGAAATATAGATCAAGATCTAAATAGGCATTGTCATAATCAACCAAAACAAAAGCGTAAACAAATCGTGACAAGATATTTTTGGTAACGCATAAGTGTGCTAAATATAGATAGGCCTATATCAACCAATCGGAAGATAGTAAATCGTAAATCTAGGTCGGCTTTTATCCGGCTACGTTGTTTATCCCCCCCCCCCCCCACTTTTTTTTTTTTTTTTTTTACCTAAGAGCACGTCCGTTTTCCATAAATAAAGGACGGATCGACAGGGGAAAATATCTTTTATAGATTCTAGATATAATTACAGCCTCGCGGTACAAGGGGGCATCACGATTTAATGGTTTATGTTTACGCGTAAGGCCTACAAATTAGGCCTATATTATAGGCCTATATGTACGTTTTTTAGTCTACCGTACTCTACTATTTAATCACAAATATAATATTTCAGAATAGGTGAAACCTCTAGGAATTACGTCATTACTTCATTCTAATTTATATGCACATTTTTTTGATAGTATGTAACGGAAACACGCGTGACCCATTTATACACCACATAGGCTATTATCATCATTGGCTTCCTTTAGTCGTAGAACGACTATGGTTCATCTCGAACACTTTTTTTTTCATGTGACTGTGGAGATATATTCTGGAGAGACTCTCCAGTCCACATAACAAACGAATACTCACATATTAGACTAGAGTAACACCTTTAGTAAAATCTCTCAATTTAGAAAGCCTTCAGGACAGAAGACTCAAAAGTAAAGTAGCAATTATACATAAAACACTGAACCATGGTCTTCAAATACAAAATTTAATAAAATACTCAGAAAGACACAAAGATAAAGGCACATTCCTCATCCCATATGCTAGGACAAATTTGTACAAATACTCCTTCTTCCCTAGTGCTATTAGAGCATGAAATGGGTTGCCTGAGCTAGCCAGGAAAACCAGTGACTTGGCAGAATTTAAGTCATTGGTTAATATGCATGACTGAATGCATGACACGTAGGACGTAATCATCTTCTTTTTTGAAGTAACGTCTATATTATATAAGATAAGATATTGCAGGTCAAGGTGGCTTTCGCTTTGGTGGTAGGGGAGCTGGCCATTTTTTTGTATGGCACGCTTTTCTTCAAGAGCTGAGGCCAACGTTCTTTCGCTGTCCATAGCTTTCTTGGTCACCGTCTCTCCAACTAGTGCGGTCTAGGGCTATGTCTTCCCAATGGTCAGTAGGCCTATCAATGTTCACTGATTTTAGATCCCGTTTTATCACATCCAAGTAACAGAGGTGAGGGCGACCAGTTTTTCTGGAGCCAGACGCGAGTTACCCGTAGAGAATGACTTTCGGGATGCGATTATTCTCCATCCGAAGAACATGACCGAGCCAGCGCAGGCAGCGTTGTCTGAGGACTGTAAAGGATCTCAGTATCGCACACTCTTTCTTTCCATGTGATTTTAGCTATTATAAGCCATGACCATAGACTTATATATTATACTAGACTGGAAACCGGAAATAAATTCATATCCGCGATTGATCGATTCACAGACCTATACATATATAGATTTTTATGTACGTAAACTCTTTTTTCAGGCTCTAGGGTGAGTCGCCCCAGTCGATCTTTTCTGTCATAGAAAAGTAATGATTTTTAATTTTCAAAGTTTAGAAATAATGCAAAATCATTTCTCGGATATTCACACAAATATATGAAACAAAGCCATTTCCTGTTTGTTTCCATTGAGATAATGTTTCAAAAATCCTAGATGGAAATAATTCATGTTGATTTAAATCATCTTATGTACATTTAAATAGATTGATTACCTAGATCTTAAATTATATGTTACATAGGTTAGGGTTGAACAAATCTCAGTTTTTCTTTAGTGTTTATCATACAGCAACCTGCACAATGGAAGAACATTTTATCGGATTTATTGCAATCACATAAGACGACAGAAGAATATCTAGCTAACACAATAATAGGAGAGCTAGAAACTAATTGATTAAAAATCAAAACTGACCAGGACGATGAGACGAAATTAGTACATGGTAGGTCTTACAACTCGAATATCATATATTAATCCCTGTCTAAAGCAATCTTTATATCTTGTGGCATGTCATAAGTAAATAGCTGCTAGTTGAGGCAGTTAATTTATTTTTCTGGGCAAGCATTTTTTAAAAAATGCTCCTCCTTTTTAAGGAGTCGCGGTGGCTGAGTGGTAAAGCGTTTAGCATCCAAACTGGAGGTCCAGGGTTCAAATCCTGGTGAAAACTGGAATTTTTAATGTCGGAATCTTTGGGGCACTTTCGAGTACACGTGGCTGAAATAATTTGGGGAAAGTAAAGATGGTTGGTCGTTATGCTGGCCATATGCGAGGCCATATGACACCCTCGTTAACCGTTGGCCATAGAAACAGATGACTATTACATCGTCTGCCATATAAATCGCAAGCTCTTAAAGGGCATGTACTTAATTTTTTTTTGTTTTGATTAAAACAAAAAGTACCGGTATTTCTATTTTCAAGCTCCAGCAAATTTCTTCAAAGCCATGTTTACGACGTAGAGAGGGCGGTAGAGTAAACCTAGTGCAGATGCCGCTTCCTGTATCCTATTATATTTACTAATGGTTGCATTTTATATTACAGAGGAGGGGCGGCTCAATATCAATTTAAAAAATGGCATATGTAGAGTTGTTATTGATTATTTTTCATAATAATAAATAAATTTATGTGGTTTGTCCTAGTATTGAACGTGCGCGGGGTTTCAGTACCACTTTATCGTGGTTGCCGCGTGAAAACCCTGCAATCCCTAAAATGGTCAAAGGTACTGGTACTGCCGATGATAGAGTCGTCAGCCCTCCCTCCACCGTGGGGTCCCGGGGCAACAGTGAATAGGAGACCATAGGTTCTCTGAAAAGTGGATAGCTGGGTGAAGTTTATGGCATATATACCCCTCTGGCGCTGCGGAGGTAAGAGCCGTTTTGTTAGCGTACGAAAAATACAAACTACTGGAGGAAGGCTGCCCACTCAGACGCCTAGTCGACGAATTGGTGGGTAGACGTAGTCTCAAAAGGAATTTCTCTATGCAAACCGCTCTTACGGGGCTTCCCACATGGCAACAGTTCACGGAAGTGCGGGAAACGCTGACTTATCCAAAGGCTAACAAAAAATGTAAAAAAAAGAAGTAAAGTTCCCCTGTCAGACCCTGTGGTCTATAGGGCAGATGATGTAAAGGTCATCTGTTTCTGTGGCCTACGGTTAACGAGGGTGTCATGTGGCCAGCACAACGAACAACCGCCTTTACTTTTCCCAAACTAATGTCAGGTACCCATTAGAGCTGGGTGGACTCCCAAAGATCCCGAAATAAATCTCAGTCTTCACCAGGATTCGAGCCCGGGACCCCGGTTCGGTAGCCAAGCGCTCTGCCACAGCGAATCCCAACACGAAATGTGCATCAAACCTATTAACCAGCACTGCAAGAGAAACCATAGACCTAATAGCCGAAAAATACTATCAAGGTTTACACGAATGGCTCCACGAGAGGAGTCCAAGGCAAAACGACATTGGGCTATGGTGCGGTAGTCAGACTCCCAGGTGCAACCGAAGCGATGAATTGGTAAGCCCACGTGCAGACGGAAGCAACTATGTTTCCGAAATGGAAGGAATCAGAAACGCTCTTGAACATATAGAGAGGCGTATTGAGGAAGGAGCGGCGGCACCGGCCAATGTGATCCTCTTTACAGACCAACTTTCCTGCCTACACACTCTCGAGAGCTCACAGACTTGGCCTACTACACTGGAAAAGGCCATGGAGCGCCTAGAAATATTCGCATGGTGATGCAATAGCTTCCATCAAATTGTGGAATGAAAGAAAACGAGAAGGCAGACAGTTTGGCGAAGCTAAGAACGCTTCTAGACCCAACAGAGGTGCCGCAAAAAATACGAGAGAGCAAAAGCCAGAATTTGTGAGTGGAATAAGTCTAAACGGTGAGATAGCTGAGATCATTGTAGTAGGCTACAGGTCGGGAAGTCTGGAAGTTTCTCAAACGCCCAACCAGGAAGGACGATTGGTGGCAGCTAGACAGAAAAGATCCAGCAAAGATCCAGCAATTTTAGCACGTTCCAGCACGGGACACTTCCCGATAGGAGCCTACTTGCAGACCTGCCACATCAGCAGAAAATTCCTCAGTAGACACTGATAAAGGGAGTACAATGAATTTTGTTTCTCTTTAACGAAACTCGACCCTGGCAGCGCCAGAGAATGAATACTCGTTCGTCACTAACATAATAATAATCTTTATTATGCATAAAGAGGTTCGTCTTACAATTCGAGTATTACACCAAGCATTATAACTATAGAAAACCAAAATATACATTCACACCAGACTCACTCATAATTTACATGTGAAATGTTTGAATCAGTTTATTTTATTTAATGATCCGATTGCCAGGTGAACAAGAGTTTTTGTGTCTGTTTGTATTTGTTATAGGTGTTGTTGTTTTTTTATCTTTTGTAATGGTAAAATGACAAAATCCTGATCCAAAGGGTAATTTTTAATATCGAAAAATCTTTTTAGCTTTCTAATTAATGTTTTTCTCAAACAGCTGCCCAAATGGGTTTTGTTTTTTGCAAATGGCCTTACCAGAAGCATTTAGGATTTTCAGATTTTAAAATAAAATTTAATGTTCAGATTGCATTACCAAGCAGTGATATTAAAACTTAAAATATTGCAGATCTGAGCGTGATAAAACATAGCCAAGGCCTATTCGCTAACATTAAATGAGGACATTTATCTAAGTTATCGTAATCTAAAAAGAAAAAAAAATGTTTTATCAGATGGGCCTTAATGTTCTCCTTGAATGTAGTGAAGCATGTTGTTTGTCTGAGCTCAACGAAGAGTGAGTTCCAAACCTTTGTGAGAATACATGTTCAACACCAACAAATAAAATATGTTAGTTATGAAGTTGGTCTATCAGCTAAAGACTTGCTGACAGAAATTATGAATGGCTGGGACCATTTACATTTTAGAATCAAAGTGTCCAGGATGTTTTATTGCCCAATAAAAGAGATCAAGGGGAACGTGAATGCAAATTAAAAAATGTAAAGAGAAAGGGTTGCTGTTGGGGAGGGGATGGGGGAAAGCTGGTTTCTTTATGGGATATGATATAATAGTATATTAGATTGAGAGGCAGAAAAACAGACAGACACACATGTAGATAGATAGATAGACAGACATGTAGATAGATAGACAGACAGACATGTAGATAGACAGACAGACATATAGATAGATAGACAGACAGACATGTAGATAGACAGATATGTAGATAGATAGATAGACAGACAGACATGTAGATAGATAGATAGACAGGCAGACAGAAACATGAATTTAAAGAGACACTTCTCAGAATTCATTGCGTTTCAAACATGTAGTGCCAAACATTATACAATAACTCCTTGCATTATAATCCATTTTTACGTTGCTTTGTTCGGTATATTTGTTTAGATTAGTAGGCATTACTAGGTACAGGCGGAAGTAAGTTACCCAGCATTCGCCACCCCATTGTACTCGGAAAGGAGAAGGTCAACTAAAAACAAAGATTTATCATTGACAAGGACAAAAGGAAGGGAACAAGATTTCAACATTGATAGCGCCGTAAAGAAACGAAATACAGGAGAGACACAACAACATTAAATAAAATAAAAAGGAGATCGAAGAAAGGAAGGAGAGAGGACTGAGAAAAGAAGAGAAGGTGAAGAAAGGAAGTAAGAAGGAAAGAAAGATTCGAGGCCAAATAGAAAAGTAAAAAAAAAAAATTAAACCAAAGTATTTTTTTTTTTTGCTTAGTCTACTAATAAATAAGAGAAGCAGATAATCTTATGAAATATAACAATAAAGGAATAAATCATTTACCAAAGACATGTAATATTAATAAGCCAAGATAACAAAGAGAGTGAGTTTGTTTTACAAAGACCTAATAGACAGCCCCCTTTACTATGGCCGCTAAAAAAATTCCCCCCCCCCCCCCGCTTTTTTTTCAATAGTGAAAACTAAATTCACTACAAACTATCACATGAAGATGCTTTTCACCGAAAAAAAAAATTAGCTTCAATTTATAATTAGTTAAGTAATTAAGTTTATCATTCGTATGTGATCCGTTGCCATACCAAAAACGCCTAAGTGACCTTTAAAGCAATATTTTACTTCCCTCTTAAGCTTTTCATGGACTTGAATAACAATCGTAGGCCTAATAACATTTTTAAGTATCTATATTCCATTTTTGAAAAAAAAAATATTTATCGTGATCATACGATTTCGGAATACATTAACCGAATAGGGTTACCCATTTAAAAAGATTCATTCATAAGGCATGCACGTGTCTCCTTCTAAACCAGAGGTTCTCAAACTTTCTCAGATTGGGAACCCTTCTTTACAAGCCTACGATATTGGCGGACACCCGACGCAGCCTGAATTGTCACATAGTTCTAAAACCGCTGGCGTAATCAAACTCTCCGATACAACGTGTGCTTTTTTTTTTTTTGGTATGCGCCGTTCGCATTGCCATAATACACGAAGCAGTAAGAGCTTTTTTCATTTTCTGTTGTTGCATTGCTAATAATGTCTTTTGATTTCCACACACTTCTGCTCGACGTTTGAAGAAATCAACTGAATTTTTCTTTCTGTTCATTATGACAAGATGATGCTCCGATTTAACAGGTTTCTAACGTTCTTTCGATAACCGCTTCAAACAAATGGCACATTCAAAGAAATAACACATTCAAGCATTTGCATTTGTTTTGGTATAAATCCCAATTGTAATTAATTATCCAAGAGAATATTTAAGCGATTTTGTCTTACGGGATGAAGCCTCCCATGCGGCATTGTGTCTCAGTTCATTGCCACTATTGCCATTACACTCTTGCTCTTTTTCAGATGTCTGCCTACGCTTCAAATATTTATCTACCGGTTAGATGGGCTGCAGACCACATTTGAGAACCACTGTTCTAAACGAGGAAGCTTAACTTCCTCCACTACCGCTTTGTGTATTGGCCCCTTCACCATAATACTAGTTTAAAACAAGGGTTCATGAAAGCGTAATTCAGAGTTTCTCAAATGTGGAGGACGGCCCCCCCCCCCCCCCGAGAGCGTTAGTTTTGGCCCGTCCCACCCCTTCTTAATTCACTTTTCTTATTAGGGAAAAATAGTTCGTTGAATACGCCAGGAAAATGAATTTCCGAAGATCCGAATTCAGGAAAACACGAGGCGCCGGCGCTCCGCCAGGAGAATGCGTTTCACAACCTCAGAATGCCGGAAAACGCATGGCGTCGGGGCTCCACCTGATATCACCCATATAGCCCACAGCCTCTAGCAGGTTAATGGGTGGGTCACGAAAGTGACTTGTTTGGCCTAGACTCTAGGAAGTCGTCACTGATACAGGTCTGAGAAACGCTGGTGTAATTTGTATGCTAATGATTGCTACCACGCTTTTCGACTCTCAATCTATCTATGTTTCTTGCATTATAAGAGCAAAGCCATTGCATACGAGGCCCCACTCCAGGGAAAGGAAGCGTGTCATACAAGCAACTTAAAAATAAAATGACAATGGACTTGCGTTTCACGCTTGATTTAAAAAGCCACCTGGATTAGGAATTCGGTGATAATAAACTGACTGTATTCAAGACGTTTGACACTAGTTGCCTTAAAGCAACAAGATTGCTTTACATCAGCGGTTCTCTACCTTTTACGTTCGGCGACCTCTTTTTACAATCCCCCCACTCTGCCGCGACCCCCTCCATAAAAATACAACAATAGAAGAGTAGACAATAACAATCCATATTTTCGTTGTTCTTAGACGACCCCTGGCAAATGGTAAATCGACCCCCAAGGGGGTCGCGATCCACAGGTTGAGAACCCCTGCTTTACATGATCTCAGTTTGAGTTCCAAGCTGTGGGCGGGGAGGGGGGGGGAGGAGGTAAGAAAGCAAAACCTCGAGGCAAAGCCCTTTTCAACCCACACCATTGCAGACGTGAACTCCCCCCCCCCCACAACAACTACAACTAACACCTAGCCTCAGTTTCGAACATTTTGATGAATTAATTCCAGACCTTACAATTTTCTTTTAAAATTTACTAGGCATACAATATTAATAAAATAAAATAAGTAGAAACTTTGAAGATTTACATGTAGGCCTACTATACAAGAAAAACGTGAAAAATATGCAACACATAAAATTTTTTAAACAATATTTGTTTATAAAGAGTTAATAAACAACATTATCAAGCTTTGATATATTTGGCCTATTAGAGATTTTCATAAAGGGAGACAGATCCACAGATAGAGAGATTTATGGTATATCCGGTGTGCAGAAAAAGGAAGTGATGATAAAGGAAGTGTTTTGATATAATATTAGTTTGCACTTTTCAGACCTGTAGAATCAAATTCTTAAGATCTCTCGCTTCTAGCTGGCAAAATCTTTCTTTCGAAGTGGCGTCCTTGACATTGCTATTGTCTAATTAGCATTTCTATGTCCAAATCTCTCCCAATCTTCCTCTTTTCATTTTCTAACGTCTTTCTTTTGGTTCCATTCTATTGCCATTACATTGCTTCATATCAGTTTCTCTTCTTTTTCTCCTACTGACTGTTTTTTTTTCTTTTAAAGTAAACAATATATAAAAGTGTGTACCGGAGATCTCAATGTGTTAACAAAGTGAAGATAACTGTGATCAACTTTTAATGACAAACATTCCCAATGTATATATTGGAGAGTTTTACAATACATTAAACAATGTCAAGGACGATTAACTGGACTTACCTGTTGCCAACTAAATGAAAAATAAATGATTGCTGAGTGTGGATAGTCATCTTCGAGTTACTAGGAAATAAGAATGTATTATCTTTGAGTTACTAGGAAATAAGAATGTATTATCTTTGAGTTACTAGGAAATAAGAATGTATTATCTTTGAGTTAATAGGAAATAAGAATGTATTATCTTCGAGTTACTAGGAAATAAGAATGTATTATCTTTGAGTTACTAGGAAATAAGAATGTATTATCTTTGAGTTAATAGGAAATAAGAATGTATTATCTTTGAGTTAATAGGAAATAAGAATGTATTATCTTTGAGTTAATAGGAAATAAGAATGTATTATCTATGAGTTAATAGGAAATAAGAATGTATTATCTTTGAGTTAATAGGATATTAAAATGTATTATCTTTGAGTTAATAGGAAATGAAAATGTATTATCTTTGAGTTAATAGGAAATGAAAATGTAGGTAATAGGAAATGAAAATGTATTATCTTTGAGTTAATAGGAAATGAAAATGTATTATCTTTGAGTTAATAGGAAATGAAAATGTATTATCTTTGAGTTAATAGGAAATGAAAATGTATTATCTTTGAGTTAATAGGAAATGAAAATGTATTATCTTTGAGTTAATAGGAAATGAAAATGTATTATCTTTTAATTAATAGGAAATGAAAATGTATTATCTTTGAGTTAATAGGAAATGAAAATGTATTATCTTTGAGTTAATAGGAAATGAAAATGTATTATCTTTGAGTTAATAGGAAATGAAAATGTATTATCTTTGAGTTAATAGGAAATGAAAATGTAGGTAATAGGAAATGAAAATGTATTATCTTTGAGTTAATAGGAAATGAAAATGTATTATCTTTGAGTTAATAGGAAATGAAAATGTATTATCTTTGAGTTAATAGGAAATGAAAATGTATTATCTTTGAGTTAATAGGAAATGAAAATGTATTATCTTTGAATTAATAGGAAATGAAAATGTATTATCTTTGAGTTAATAGGAAATGAAAATGTATTATCTTTGAGTTAATAGGAAATGAAAATGTATTATCTTTTAATTAATAGGAAATGAAAATGTATTATCTTTGAGTTAATAGGAAATGAAAATGTATTATCTTTGAGTTAATAGGAAATGAAAATGTATTATCTTTGAGTTAATAGGAAATGAAAATGTAGGTAATAGGAAATAAAAATGTATTATCTTTGAGTTAATAGGAAATGAAAATGTATTATCTTTGAGTTAATAGGAAATGAAAATGTAGGTAATAGGAAATGAAAATGTATTATCTTTGAGTTAATAGGAAATGAAAATGTATTATCTTTGAGTTAATAGGAAATGAAAATGTATTATCTTTGAGTTAATAGGAAATGAAAATGTATTATCTTTGAGTTAATAGGAAATGAAAATGTATTCATCTTGGAAGACAAAGGCGGAGAGTTAATTTAATTACAAAAAAAAAAAGACCAATAAGAGCGCTTAATCTTTGTCGTAAGAGCCTGTTACATTTTACACATAGTTATACTTTGTCATAAGACCCTGTTACATTTTACACATAGTCATACTTTGTCATTAGACCCTGTTACATTTTACACATAGTTATACTTTGTGGTAAGACCCTGTTACATTTTACACAGTTATACTTTGTCATAAGACCCTGTTACATTTTACACATAGTTATATTTTGTCGTAAGACCCTGTTACATTTTACACATAGTTATACTTTGTCGTAAGACCCTGTTACATTTTACACATAGTTATACTTTGTGGTAAGACCCTGTTACATTTTACACAGTTATACTTTGTCATAAGACCCAGTTACATTTTACACATAGTTATATTTTGTCGTAAGACCCTGTTACATTTTACACATAGTTATACTTTGTGGTAAGACCCTGTTACATTTTACACAGTTATACTTTGTCATAAGACCCTGTTACATTTTACACATAGTTATACTTTGTGGTAAGACCCTGTTACATTTTACACAGTTATACTTTGTCGTAAGACCCTGTTACATTTTACACATAGTTATACTTTGTCATAAGACCCTGTTACATTTTACACAGTTATACTTTGAAGAAACTTAAGCTATAGTTATCAAAATATCCTTTTAACGCTGTAAGATAGTAAGATGTAAACTATTTAGCGTGTAAGCTGTCGTATTTAATATACGTTTCAACTTACGGTCATTACATTTATATCTTATCTTATAAATTACTGACTTTCATTTCAGAAAATGAAGACACATCACTCCTGTATTTATGTGCCAATATAGTCGTGCGTTTTTTGGTCTTCCTGGCTGATTCAGGCCACACGTTCCAGCTTTTAGGATAGGATTTTTTTGAGGCACCCGAAATTGTAACAGCTGCTTTTAGTTTTGTGTGATCTGTCTGTCAGTCCTTCCGTCCCGTTTAGATTGCAAAAAAAACAACAACTAAAAGTGAAAATCTGATACCATGATACTTAAGACATCGCAAAGTTAAGGTGCAACGGTTTCTTTCTTCTTTTGTGATAGTGATAAGTTTTATTTAAAAATTTAAAAAAAAAAAACACCAAACTATTCACTATTAATATTATTACTTGCATTAATAGTAAAAGCAAAAGAAATATTAAAATACTTAAGAAAAAAAAAGCTTATATTAAGTGTAAATGTATCAATAGGTTTGTACCAGTCATGCAATTAAATTTGTAATAGATCTAGATGAAGAAAAATAAATCTGTGCTATTAGAAATATGTGTACCAATTGTATTTGTTTAGAGCAATTTCATGCTTTTAGCTTTCTCAATGCACTATGATCCTATCACTTGTCTGGACCAGTTTCATTATGTATTTTTTTTATAATCTTCCCTATTTTAATGCCACCATGAACAATTCCAGTGATGCACAAACTACGGCCCGCGGGCTATATCCGGTCCGTGATTCGATACTATTAGGTCCATACAAACTTTTGCCATGTGTGTGAAATGTAGTCGCCGAAGTTCGTTGGCGGTGATGAGGTCCGTGACACAAATATTGGGCATGATCTTGGCCCAGAGCCCGCCAAAAAGGTTGGGTGCCACCGATCTATACAAGAAATTTCGACAACAAATTAGTATTCAAAGTAAAGTTCCCCTTTCAGACCTTGCGATTTATAGGTCAGATGATGTAAAGGAAATCTGTTCACCTTTAACTTTGGGCCAACAAATTCGATAGTTCACTATCAAACCACACATTTCTCAAAAAATACCCAACTTTTAAAAGATCAGGGTCAAGGTTGACAACTACCGTTCTAGAATAATAAATATAGCTTTTTTTAAAAATCAAGAAAGAAAAAAAAAACTTTAAAATCCAACCTGTCGCCGCTACATCAAAAGTGGACATGGTTAACCCAAGTTCATAGAATCTTGAATCTTAAAAAAAAAAAAAACGGCGTCTATTTCTTTTGTTTGGGTTTTTTTTTTGGGGGGGGGGGTGTGTGAATCAATTTAGTACCCCCCTTCCTAGTTTGTCCCCATTCAGTACAATACTTATCCCATTATATCGAGGGCTGATATCTGCACCTGTCATTTACAATGGTCCTTCTTGACAAAAGAGGGAGAAAAAAAAAGGGGGCGGGGGAATGTGAGGGAATGGGGGCCTCGGAGCGTGCAGCCGGAAATTCCTATGACACGTTTTCTAAGAGGCTCACAAACCAGTATCTGTAGAACAGTGTTTCTCAAACTTTTTTGTCTGCCGGCACACTAAAAAAACTACAAAAATTTCGCAGCAATAGTTACTTTATAATAAAAAGAAAAAAAAAAGATTTGACCTGTTTTTAAGTATTACATTTAAGGGGAGGTTTCACCTTAAAACCAAAGTATGTCTTAGAATGGTACTACAGCCATGAAAGTTTCCAAATAGTTTGATAAACACATAAAACGAGTAAAAAAAAAAGTCAAATGTCAATTTTGACATTTAGTATGACGTCACCACTGCGTGTTACTATAAATAGTAACAAACATTTGGGAACAAATTTCTCAAAAAGTATAAAAGATTTTGAGCTGAAACTTTGCAAATATGTTTATACATATATTATCAACATGCCCTACTAAATTTATTATATTCTGAAGTGTATTACCCTTTGAAAATATTTTTTTGTTTTTGGGTGTTTTTTTGTAAGCAAAAATCTCAAAATAACATTTTATAAATGACCATAACTTTAAAACTTTTTCATTCAATCAAAACCAAAGTAGTATGGTGTGTTCAAAACATATCTCTCTTGATATGTGCCAATTTTCATGAAGATACATAAACAACTTTTGAAATAATTTGAATCCATGTCAAGAAATTTGTCAAAAAAATTAAAATGGAGAAAAATGAAATATAAAGGGAAAAAATCTTTTTTTTCCAATGAATACTAACTTAAAAGCCCCTCCAGAGATGTGAATCATCAGCCATGGCCTTTTATTGCACTTGCATTCTTTTATCCTGCCTTTTTGCTGTTACTTAGTGTATTTTGCTATGTTTTGGACCCCCCCCCCCGGCTTTTTTCTGCCTTTTGTTCAACAAGTGACTTCTCTATTTACAATAGTGTCCAAAAATGAAACCCCTTTCAAGGAAGATTTCTGATGAAAGTATTTTTTTTAGGTTTGGTAATAACTAGTTAGACATAACCTAAGAATGTAAAACTTTACTGGCTTTATGAGGATTGACAGATAGAACAGTTGCTATTCCATTTTTGCTTATGAAGCCTCTTCTCTGCCATATACCATCACATGATGCGGTTATCTGTTCATGTTTTTTTTTTTTTTCACTCCATTAGCTGCTGAGAACATGCTTTCATTAGCAGTACTTTCAGTTGGGTTGGGCTGCAATATTCATATGGGCTAGGGATCTGTGACTCTGTTGATAACTACACTCTAGATAGCTAGTTGAAAGCTCAATTTATATTTCATAGAGAGAAGTTTCAAATAAAAACTCATCTGAAGAATGGCGGCAATGAAAACTATCTTACTTGACAAGCCTCACTTTCTTTCAGTTACTGAATAGTCTGGGGATATTTAGATCTAGTTTACACGTGGTTTTCATCCTGATTTTATTTTTATAATTGATTAGCATGAGTACGTGATATTGTAATAGTTGTACCAAGGAAATAAATAAATAAGGGCTTGAATGTCAACAAATAGATATCCTTTTAATTAGAACTTCAGTAGGTCTACTCTCCTAAGTTATAGATACACTATATTTTAGTTTTTAACTCGATAAAGAAACATACATCAATAACATCAGTTTCACGATAGTCTCCTTCATTAGACCTAGATCTAGTAGTCTCAGCTGTGTCTTCAACATTAGGTTCCATACCGGTACTAGATCTAGTACTAGTAATAGCATCGCCACTAAGTCTAGATTGTTTTCATCTTCCCCAGTATATTTATTCCCTCTAAATTTACGCTTTTATTGGCTTCTTCCTTCTTTTATTAGATCACACTTTATCATTATATCCATAATATTGAAGAAATAAACACTAGACTAGCGATGTAAACAAAAGCATGCGCCGGAACTGTTTATGATAAGGCCACCCTAAGCTTTTGCAAAGAGCTCGCTGATTGGTCAGAATAATTGTTACTTACAGGAAATGTGTTTATTCGACCAATGGTAATTCATTTTACAACTAATTATACTGTTGATTCAAATAGGATTCTAGCATTTCAGATGAGAATGGTAGTGAAAAAATTTTGTAAATCGGACAAAAAAAAAAAGTTACGTTATTTTTTATTTTTTGCATAATTAATGAGCTAAATTAATTAGAACACTTGATATTTTGTAAAATTATTTTAAAATATTTTAAAACATCTAATATAACTAAAAATAATGAAAAACTGTAGAGAAATGGATAGATAATCATTTGAAACCATATTTGAAAAATGTAAAAAAAATAAGAAAATTGATATAATTGAGGTGAATCCTCCCCTTAATGTGAAGGGTGTGCCAGTTTTTGAGAGCAAATGCGATCTAATCGAGGCTTCAAAGTCGACAAACAAACTCGCATTTCATCGTCTATTGTAAGAAGTCTCTCTCTTTTCTTAGACTTGATTTCAGTCAGTGCTGAAAATCCAAACTCACAAAACCATGAAGATGCAAATGGAAGAATTATTTTGATAGCTTTTAAACTCATTGCAGGATATAACTTGTTAAATTGAAATCCAAAACACATCCAGGCTTTTCTCGGCAAAACTTGACTTAAGAACTGCATCGTTTTTTAAAATCAATGAGTTGCTCTTCTTCTTCAGTTGTAAGATTTGTAGCTTCATTGTTTCCAAATGTATAGCTGACCCATCCATATTCATTACTTCAAACTGTTGGTAAGTAATGCTGCAATTCTGACTGCAGGTGTTTCAAAGTGTACAGCATTTCTAGGATAATTTCTTTAGTTGAAGCACATTCATTGTAAGTAGGAGAAGCGAAGACACCTTTCAAGATCTTACTTTGCCACAAAGACATTTTTTTCACCAAATGACTTCAGTTTTGAGGATGCAGTGATGATGGTTTCCGATGGTCCTTGAAGACTTAAATTCAATGAATTTAATTTGTCAAATAAATCAGAGAGAAGTGTCACCTTAACCCACCAGATCTCGTCATGAATAGAAAATCCAAAGTCTTTTTTTTTTTCAGCCTCCAAGAATAAAATTAGCTCAGCCTTGAGTTGGACGCTTTAACACTTTTACCCTGGAGAGTCAACGAATGTTGGTGTGTTACAGGAGACATTTGTAGTCTGAATCCATTGCTTCTAGAAAGCTCTGAGTTTACAACTTCAATCACTTGATCCAGAACAGACATCAAATCTTTCGGCAAAGATTTGAAGGCAAGAGCTTCTCTGTGGATCATGCAGTGAACAACTAATTCATTTGGATTTTCTTGACGCACAAAAGTGACGAATCCCTTTCTATTTCCCTGCATGGAAGGACACTGACACAGTTTTTCTCCACTGTAGATTGAATAGCAAAATGTTTTCGTTCACCACTTTGAAAATATCCTCGCCTTTGGTCGTAGTTGGTAAGTCTTTTCAAAATAAGAATTCGTTGACACATTTTTCTTCCTTTATGAACCGAATAAAAGCTAGCAGCTGGGCCTTACCGCTAACGTCAGTGGATTCATCAACTTGAAGAGACCACAGCAGAGACACTTCATCGTCAGTCACGTCGAAGTGTTCGCAGATTTGATCTTGTAAATCTGACGATAAGTCTGCGCGCGATAGTATCATTTGACAAAGGAACTTTTTTAACTTTTTCGGCGGCATCGGGTCCAAGGATAGTTTCAACAACTATTGCTAAAGCTGGTGCAATGACTGATTCAGTCTCTGTGTGTGCTTTCTTGCGTTTTGCTAATAACTGAGACTTGCAATCAATCCCTTTTCTAGCAGCTTTAGGTAGTTCGTAAGTTTCTTAGCTTGTTTATTTTGTTGAGCCCAGATATTTTCAAAGTATTCCTTCGGTTGCGCTTTTACTGCTGCATGTTTTGTTTTCAAGTGCCTCTTCAATTTGCTTGGAACAAGCGTCTCATTCGACAGAGTTGCATTGCAGATCAAACAGAATGGTAATGGAGAATCTTCAGGTCCAGAAGATATGAAAGTTTATGAAACCATATTCGATTAATCTTTGTACCTTCGTTTGGTCCATTGCTTTTCATTGAACACTTTCGCAGTTTCATTCTTGCTACCGTATTTCTCCATGGATAACAATGAATAATGCATATTTGTTATTATTAGCATACACCTAAACAATTTACATGAAACACATCGCTTATTATTGTCGTTACCAATTCAAGAACTGCTGTCAGTGCTGTGCGTCTGCTAAGGAGGCCAACATTTGAGTCATTATAATAATATATTATGTATAGTGGACAATTCCATAACCTGAATAGCTAACACCCCTTTCCGTCAATATTGAGCGATCCACTGCCATTGCTGGTCGTTGCAAATGTGGATATCATCGCAACGTAAAATAAAAATTTAATAATAGGTAGACCTGTGTAACGTTACACGGGTGGCGTTCTAAAAACTCCTGCGGCACACCAGCAAATCTTCGACGGCACACTAGTGTGCCGCGGCACACAGTTTGAGAAACACTGCTGTAGAAGAAGAAAAAAAAAGATCGCTTTCAAATTTTTTTTGACATTAGACGCTTCCGTCGCGTGGGAGAAATAACGGTGTGTGTGTGAGTGGGGGTAAGGGGAATGGGGGGAGGGGACAGGGACTTTCCTAACAGGCACGCTTCAACTGAAATGAGGGAGGAGCGGCAATTGAATAACACCTTCCCCTCCCCCTTACCTTTGTAAAGTTGACGTAGAACTGTTTAAAGCAGAGTAGAGTAAAATGATAAATCTTTTGGATAAACAAACAGAATACAACCTGACATTAAGAGCAATACTATTGTAATCAAACATTTATTGCAGAATATTTTAAATCAAGATCAACTTTGTTGTCGATGTCCTAGAAATGTATGTATCTTTACATCCACTTAGGGTTAAAGGTTGAAAACCAGAAACGAGGCTAGAAATTGAATTGTCTCAATTGTTCTCTATCAGTTACATGGTCCAAACCCCCCCACCCCCACCCCCCGCAAGTGAATTTAAATTCCGAGGATCTCAACGAGTCGCTTTTTGTTGGGAACGGAATTAAGTGATAAATTTTTTGTTTTGATTTTGCTTATTTTAGGTGAGATTTTAATACTAATCCATCACTTGCCCCAGCACAGCCAAGGGTTTTTGAGTTTAAAACCCCTTACCAAGGGGGGTTGACATAGAAACCCCTACCAGGGGGGTTTGAGTTTAAACCCCCTACCAGGGTTTTTTGTAGTTAAATCCCCTTCTTCTGTAAAACAAAACAAAAAAAAATGCAAACGACCATCCCCTAATTCCAAGAGCACAGTTAATTAAGTATTTGATTTTAAAACTCCCTCTAAAATTTACGATAAACCCCCTCTTCAATATAAAAAAAGCAAATTACACCCTCAAAATTCTATGAGTGTAAATGGGTTTTGACTCTACAGCTTGGTTTGAAGGTAAAAAATATTTCTTTAATAGTAAAAACATACACTCAAAATTCTATGAGTGTAGTCGGGTTTTGAGTTTAAACTTCCCTCCCGTAGTTTGAAGCTAAAAAAATACATCTCAATGTAAAAAAAAAAGCAAATTACGCACTCAAAATGCTATGAGCGTTGCTAAAAGGGGTTTTTGAGTTTAAACCCCCCTTCAGAGGGGTTTGATGCTAAAAAAATACCTCTTCAATATAAAAAAAGCAAATTACACACTAAAATTGGGGGTTTTGAATTTAAACACCTCTCCTACAGATGATTTAAAACCCCTCCTGATGGTTTTGAGTTTAAAATCTTCTTACAGAGCGTTTTGAGGTGGAAAACCTCTGTCTTCATATATTATTATAAAGCAAACTACGTAGCAAAATGGGGTTTAAAATTAAAAAGAAAGAAAAAACAACTCAAGAGATTTTTAAGTTTAAAACCCACAACAGATGATTTTGACGATAAAACTTCCCTTTTCGATATAAAATCTAAAGCAAACTACAGTCACCTAATTCCATGAGCGTATTCAAGAGAGGTTACACATTTCTACCAGTGGCGGGGCTCCATTAATAAAGTGCAGTGAATAGTCATCTGCCGAAATTGAAAAACACTAAATGTGGCTCAACAAAGATGCCTAAGACAGATTTTAGGAGTCAGTTATAGAGATCGGGTCTAAATCAAGGAAATCCTATGCCGAACTGGGAGTCAACCCCTTAGTAAGATTGTGACAGAGCGTCGCATGAGGTTTGCGGGACATGTTCTCCGACAAAATGAATTACGCATAATAAGAGTTGCGATGACATCCTAGTACAACTGGGCGTCACACATTCATGGAGGTCATCAGAGCAGGTGGGAAGAGGCTTCAGACATTACCAGTGACAGATTTTTGTGGAAGCAGCTTGATGGCAAATGCGCCGAACGGCGTGGGGAGGGGAGCCTAAGTCAGTAAGAATAGCACATTAGGTTTTTGAAATAAAACTTTTAAATAGCAGGAAAATTCACTGTAGATACCTCAGAATAAGTATTTTGTTGGCTTTCAATACCAGTAATGGTGCTTGGCGGCGGGGCTCCGTCCCGCGCTGGGGGAGCTGATAGCGCTCCTCCAGACCCCCTTGCTGGCAATGTCGGGGAGTCTACAATTTTTCCACTAACTCCAGGAAGAACCTATTCTAGGGCACAATAAACGTCTTCCGAAAGAATGAAGGGTCAGAATGTAATAAAAAGTATGTACACACATAAAAATACATGCATATAAAAAAAAATTCGCGGCGGGTGGGAGGGGGGGGGTGAAAAAAAAATCCCCCTTAACAACCCCCCCCCCCTGAAAAAAATCCTGGCTACGCCCATGATATATATATATATATGTATGTATTTATTCCCCATACTACGTTTTGCAATTCTCGGTTCAAATTGAGACTTTGTACAATCGATCAAAGAATTATCGAGTTAGTAATAGTTAAGCAATTAGTATTTAGTAGTAATTAATTAATAGTGTTTTATATAGCAGAAAGGGAGCTAAACAATGCAGCAATCAGTGATCTCTTTTCCTTATATAAGATTTAGTTTTTCTTTTAAGTATTTTTTTTTATTTTGTTTTTTCGTGGATCATTGTAGATTACAGCCAGGGGGCAAACGGAATGAAGGTCTTTAGAAACTGGACAAGTCTTGTGAGATCCAGGCTATGGGGAAACTGATCGAGACACGAGAGGTCTGCACAGCGATGAACATCTTGAGAACAAGATAACCAGCAAGGTGTCTTGTCCACACACTTGTTTTTGTCGTAAGATAACGAAGGTCAAGACTAGAAGAGGTGATCCAGATTTGTTAAAATAGAGTTCTTTTTTAAAGTTTAATACTAGTCTTCATGGGCGTCGACATGATTTTTTTTTGGGGGGGGGGGTAGTGGTGGTTGAGAGGTATTATTTTCATATGTACACGCGCACACACACACACACACATACATATATTTTGTGATTGTACTTTGCTTAATTTTTTTTTTGAAGAGAGGGGTTAAACCCAGATTTCATAGGCAGGTTTTTAAAACTCAAAACCTTCTGGAGGGTGGATGGATTCAACAAGAACCTCCCCCCCCCCTTTTGGCTACGCTCATGGAAATTGGTAAATTTAGTTTGCATTCGTTTTTTATTTCAGAGGTTTCTCTTAACCTCACCCCCACCTTGGCAGCTACCACAAACTGCACGACAAGGACAAGGCTTTTTCGATAACATTAAAGGAGTTTATGTTTAGATTGCATTACGAGGCAGTGATGTTGAAACTTAAAACACTGCAGATGTGAGCATGCGTAAACATTGACAAGGCTTTTTCGATAACATTAAAGGAGCACACTTTTTCTTAGTAACCTTTAAGCATTGTTGTCCTTTTTTGGGGATGTAATCTGTGTTTGCAATAAAATTACATTTTTGTCTAACACAGTTCCAAGGTACTTAAAGCTTTGAACGTATATCTATGCTCTCCTCTGCTACTGAAACACTTGCATTTTCTTTTCTTTTCCTTTCGTAAGTCGATAATCATTTCTTTGGTCGCATTTACATATGTGTGTCTGTCTGTCTGTCCATCTATCTATCTATCTATCTATCTATCTATCTATCTATCTATCTATCTATCTATCTATCTATCTATCTATCTATCTGTCTGTCTGTCTGTCTGTCTGTCTGTCATCTTTCCGTCCGTCCGTCCATCTATCTATCTATCTATCTATCTATCTATCTATCTATCTATCTATCTATCTATCTATCTATCTATCTATCTATCTATCTATCTATCTATCTATCTATCTATCTGTCTGTCTGTCTGTCTGTCTGTCTGTCTGTCATCTTTCCGTCCGTCCGTCCATCTATCTATCTATCTATCTATCTATCTATCTATTTTCTATCTATCTATCTATCTATCTATCTATCTATCTATCTATCTATCTATCTATCTATCTATCTATCTATCTATCTATCTATCTATCTATCTATCACCCGTGAATTTCTATTAAAACTTAGATACCTAGTTTATTGTTGTTTTGTAATATCAAACTACCGCGGGAAATAAAGGGGGTCTACCACCTGTTTCTCGACCTTTCCTTGAAGACAGCGGAAAAAAAGGGGGTGGGGGACAAACGTCCAGAAACAACGTACATCGCGTGGCGGTGTATGATTTTAATAAAAAATACAAGAAATTAATTCATCATCAAAGTCATTAAATCTGAGATACAATTAAAGCACCGGCGCGAGCGTCCTTAAATTATATCTCTGATACACCGTTTTACATCCGGTTGTAACATTAGTAAACAAACGTAGGGCTCTAGGTCACATGATCTTATCTCCTAGGCCAGTGTTTCTCAAACTGTGTGCCGCGGCACACTAGTGTGCCGCCGAAGATTTGCTGGTGTGCCGCGGGAGTTTTCAGAACGCCATACGTGCAGCGTTACACAAGTCTGCCTACTATTGAATGCATATTTTACGTTGCGATGACATCCCCATTTGAAACGACCAGTAATAGTAGTGGATCGCTCCATAGTGACGGAAAGGGGTGTTAGCTATTCAGGTTATGTAATTGTCCACTACATATACATTATTATAATGACTAAAATGTTGGCCGCCTTAGCAGACGCACAACAGTTCTTGAATTGGTAACGATAATACTAAGCGATGTGTTTCATGTAAATTGGTTAGGTGTATGCTAATAATAACAAATTATCAATAAGCGTTATTCATTGTTATCCATCTAGAAATACGTTAGCAAGAATGAGACTGCGAAAGCGTTAAATGAAAAGCAAGGAACCAAACGAAGGTACAAAGAAGATTGTATCGGATATGGTTTCATATCTTCGGGAACTGAAGAATCTCCATTGCCATTCTGTCTGATCTGCAATGCAACTCTGTCGAATGAGGCGCTTGTTCCAAGCAAATTGAAGAGACATTTGGGAACAAAACATCCAGCTGTAAAAGCACAACCGAAGGAATACATGGAAAACATCAGGGCTCAACAAAATAAACAAGCTAAGAAACATACGAACTACCTAAAGCTGCCAGAAAAGGGATTGATTGCAAGTTAAAAGGTTGCTCAGTTATTAGCAAAACGCAATAAAGCACACACCACAGAGGCTGAATCAGAAGCTCTTTGCCGAAAGATTTGATGTCTGTTCTGGATCAAGTGATTGAAGTTGTAAACTTCATAAAATCTCGACCGCTTGCATCCCGACTTTTCTCAAAGCTTTGTGAAGCAATGGATTCAGACTACAAATGTCTCCTGTATCACACCAACGTTCGTTGGCTCTCCAGGGGAAAACTGTTAAAGCGTGTCGTCTAACTTAAGGCTGAGCTGATTTCATTCTTGGAGGCTGAAAAAAAAAAGACTTCGGATTTTCTATTCATGACGAGATCTGGTGGGTTAAGGTGACATTTCTCTCTGATTTATTTGACAAATTAAATTAATTGAATTTAAGTCTTCAATGACCATCGGAAACCATCATCACTGCATCCTCAAAACTGAAAGTCATTTGGTGAAAAATTGTCTTTGTGGCAAAGTAAGATCGCGAAAGGCGTCCTTCACCTACTTACAATGAATGCGCTTCAAATAAAGAAATCACCCCCGAAATTCTGCACACTTTGACACACCTGCACTCGGCATTACAGCATTACTTCCCAACAGTTGGAAGTAATGAGTATGGATGGATCAGCTATCTATTTGGAAACAATGAAGCTACAAATCCGACAACTGAAGAAGTAGAGCAGCTAATTGATTTAAAAAACGATGCAGTTCTTAAGTCAAGTTATGCCGAGAAAAGCCTGGATGTGTTTTGGATTTCAATCAACAAGTTATATCCTGCGATCAGTTTAAAAGCAATCAAAATAATTCTTCCATTTGCAACTTCATGATTGTGTCAGTTTGGATTACAGTACTGATTGAAATCAAGTCTAAGAAAAGAGAGACTTCTTACAAAAGACGATGAAATGCGAGTTTGTTTGTTGACTTTGGAGCCTCGATTAGATCGCATTAGCTCTCGAAAACAGGCACACCCTTCACATTAAAATGTAATACTTAAAAACAGGTAGAATCTTTTTTCTTTTTATTATAAAACAACTATTGCTCTTCGTGGTGTGCCGCGAAATTTTTGTAGTTTTTTTACTGTGCCGCCAGACAAAAAAGTTTGAGAAACACTGTCCTAGGCAGACGACTCGAAGCTATGAAAACCATTTCCTGTTACACTTAAAAAAAAAAAAAAAAAAGCTTATTGGCTACGATTCATGGTACCTGTACTACCTGCTATAGGAGGAGGGGGGCTGGAGGCTGTGGGGGAGGAATTAGAAAATACCCAGCGAATTTCCAATTTATTGAGGAATTTAAAAAAAGAAAACAAAAAAAAAATATATTTGAAAGTTAGGCTACGCTACAGGGCGAGGACAAGTTGACATTGACTTGAAGAGAATTACAAGCTACGGATCTTGAATCTTTGGTGGGTGTTTTCTTGTTCTTGAAGGCGTGCAGTTTTCATTAGGGGGAGCCTATGCCTTAGAAAGATTTAATTAGGTCGGATAGGAAACAATAAATAGAAAGGTGAACAGCTTCTGCAACTATTGGCATAACTGACATTATAATGCCTATAATAACTTAATTACGAAATAGAATCCTTTATTTTACCGGCGTCTTCTTAAAGAGAACTTATTTAAACAAACAAGAAAACTATATTTAAAAAAAAAAGCTGACCTAAAGGGGAAAATCTCCACCCTTAAAACTATATATACCAATAATTTACAAGTTATATCCCTTATTCGATATGAAAATAAAAGCAATAATTAATTGACTAGTTGAGTATTTTTTGTATATATATATATATATATATATATATCATGGGCATAGCCAGGGAGGGTTTTGGGGGTTCAACCCCCCCCCCCCCGAAATGAAATCCCCCCTCCCCGAAAAGGGGGGGGGGGAGATCGGAATTTAGTAGCTGATTTTTTGCTTTGATTTTGTTTATTTTGGTGAGATTTTAATACTAAACCATCACTTGCCCCAGCACAACCAAAAGGGTTTTGAGTTTAAGCCCCCATACCAGGGAGTTTTTAGTTTAAAACCCCCTACCAGGGGGGGTTCGAGTTTAAAAACCCCTACCAAGGGGTTTCGAGTTTAAAACCCCTACCAGGGGTTTTGAGTTTAAAACCCCCTTCCAGGGGTTTTTGCAGTTAACTCCCCCTCTTCTATAAAACAAAACAAAAAATAAATGCAAACGAAAATCCCCAAATTCCAAGAGCACAGTTAAGGAAGATTTTGATTTTAAAACCCCCTCCGAAATGTACGATAATCCCCCTTTTCAATACAAAAAAAAGCTAATTACGCACTCAAAATGTCATGAGCGTAGCTAAATGGGTTTTGACTCAGTTTTGAGTTTAAACCCCACTTCAGCGTGGTTTGAAGGTAAAAAATACCTCTTTAATAATAAAAACAAAGCAAATTATACACTCAAAATGTTATGAGTGTAGTCAAAGGGGTTTTGAGTTTAAACTCCCCTCCAGTGGAGTTTGAAGCTAAAAAGTACCTCTTCAATATAAATATAAGCAAATTACTCACTCTTAAATCTATGAGCATAGCCAAAGGGGTTTTGAGTTTAAACCCCCGCCAGGGGCTAAAAAATACATCTTCAGTGTAAGAAAAAAAGCAGATTACGCACTCAAAATGCTATGAGCGTTGCCAAAAGGGGTTTTGAGTTTAAACCCCCATTCAAAACAACACCCATAAGAGCTATGGAGGAAACCGCTGCCCTGATCTCTCTGGATGAAAGAAGAAAAATAAAAATCCTTTCCCAATTCACTAAATTGGAAACCTTGGAGAGGCACCCACTCAGAACAAAAATCCACAAAACTGGCACAAAAAAACCGTCTCAAAAGGACCAATTTCATACAGGAATCTCTAAACCTAAAAAAGAAACACCAACTTGAAAAAATTACTCTGGAATCCTCGATACACTATAATGAATCTCCACCCTGGGACGAAAGCCCTCCTCCTACTATAAGGGACCATATTGAAAACATAAAAAGAAAATCTGATTACAGACCAACAGAGCTCAAGGAAATAGTGAACTGTTTTCTACATACCAATTACCCTAGCAATCAGTGGATCAGAGTTTACACGGATGGCTCATCCCATAAAGCCACCACAAATGGAGGAGCTGGAATACTTATCGAATGGCCAGATGGAGGAAAACTAGAAAAATCCTTTGCAACTGGAGAGCTCTCTGACAGTCACAGAGCAGAAAGGGAAGCACTAGCACTAGCTGCTACCATGCTAGCAAATCATCCAAGTTCCCCTCACAGTCAGATTGTCTTTCTAACAGACGCAAAAACAACCCTCCAAAGCCTGCAAAACTCTGATTCCCCTTATATTAAAAACCTCAGAACAGCACTCACAAAGCTCAACCACAACAGCAAAAAAACTGTTATTCAATGGATACCAGCTCACATACAACTAGCAGGAAATGAGAAGGCTGACACACTCGCCAAGAGTGGGAGAACAAACTCACAAGTAAACTCTGCACTCTATCCAGAAGAAATTAATTGTAGATAAAATAAATGAGAAATGGACGAGCTCCCATCCAAATCACAAGAAAGATGACGCTTACTATAAGCTATCCTGACAAGACCAACGTCTAATCTTTCGACTCAGGACCGGACACAACAGAATGTGACAACACATGTTCCGGAAGCTCAAAATTGGAACCAGTGAAATCTGCCCATGTGGAGTATCACCAGAAAATGCCGACCACGTCCTCCAAAACTACTCTCTCTACCAAGAGGCCCGTATAAGACATTGGCCCCAAATCACCCCAATAGAAAGAAAACTATATGGAGAGCTCCCTGATTTGGAAACCACTGCGCAGTTCATCTCATGTATTGGTCTAGTCATATGAACACTCCAACATAACAATGAGAACGATGAAGAAGAAGAAGAAAAGAGGGGTTTGATGCTAAAAATACCTCTTCAATATAAAAAAAAGTAAATTACACACTAAAATTATTTGAGCGTAGCCAATCCAATCGGGGGTTTTGAGTTTAAACCCTTCTTCTACAGATGGCTTTTTAAAAGTTTAAAACTCCTCCAGATGGTTTTGAGTTTAAGATTCCCCTACAGAGCATTTTATGTGGAAAACCCCCAACAGATGATTTTGACGATAAAGTAAACTACAGTTATTTAATTCCAAGAGCGTATTTAAGAGAGGTTACACATTTTTATCAGTGGCAGGGCTCCATTAATAAACTGCAGTGAATATTCATCTGCCGAAATTGAAAAACACTAAATGTGGCTCAACAAAGATGCCTAAGACAGATTTTAGGAGTCAGTCATAGAGATCGGGTCTAAATCAAGGAAATCCTATGCCGAAGTGGGAGTCGACTCCTTAGTAAGATTGTGAGAGAGCGATGCATGAGGTTTGCGGGACATGTTCTCCGACAAAATGAGTTACGCATAAGAAGAGTTGTAATGATATCCTAGTACAACTTGACGCCACTCATTCATATAGTAGTAATGGAGGGGAATCTACAATTTTTCCACTAACTCATGGAAGAACCTATTCTAGGGCACAATAAAGGTCTTCAGAAAGAATGAAGGGTCAGAATGTAATAAAGATAATGTACACACACACACACAAACATAAATACATATAAATTATTGTTTTGGCGGGGGGGGGGAGAGAAAAATCCCCCCCCCCCGATAAAAAAATCCTGGCTACGCCCATGATATATATATATATATATATATATATATATATATATATATATATATATATATATATATATATATATGTATATAATTCCTTTTAAAATAGAAACCTGATAACGCACTAACAGCTACATAATATATATATATCACTGGCGGATCGGGGGTGGGGGCGGTAAGTGCAATCGCCCCCCCCCCCCAGGGGGCGGACAAAATTTAGTAAAAAAATCACACAACTTTGTATGGAGAAATCATAGTTTGAGAACAAAGTTAGTTGAATATTACTATTTAATTTTTAATTATGTCGCTCCCTTTCTGGTATCTTGCCCGATTCGATGGGGTAAAGGGGGGCAATTGCATCTACTGCCCACCCACTCTACCCCTTTGAGTGGGTTAGCGGTCCTATTTTAATGGAGAAATCATAGTTTGTTAACAAAATTAGTTGAATAACTATATAATATAAGCTTGTTTACATCATCCACCGTTCTCAGTCGTTCATGTTATCTGTATGTTTGGCAAGCTTGTGGGTGAAGTTAAGTCATTAGTAGGCCTATCACAGAACCACTTTGGAAATATAACTATTGAGTCAACGAAGCATCATAATGCTTTTTTTCCTGGAACCAGAGTTCCCTCCCTCCTATAAGAGACAGCACCCAAAGTGTAACAAAAATATTCAATAACAACCCAACAGTGCTCAAGGAATTAGTGAACTCTTTTCTAAAACCCATTACCCCAACAACCAATCGCTAGCGGATCCAGAACTTTGGAGAGGGGGGGGGGTCGATTTTTTTCCAAACCCTAACCCTAACACCCAGTAAACCCTAACCCTATGCACAAACGTGCGTACAGCATATATATATATATATATATATATTTAAGAATAAATAAGCAGTATTTCTCGGTATTTTCTTGCATTCTTCACTGCAGAAACGCATTTTCCTGACATCTACAGCTCTTTATCCATCAGTGGAGTTCGGGGCGAAGCAGAAACGCCTGCTCCTGACAACTACATCTCACTATTCATCAGTGAGTTTCGGGCGAAGCCCAGACGCCATAAGCGATTTCTTGCATTCTTCACTGCAGAAACGCATTCTCCTGACATCTACAGCTCTTTATCCGTCAGTTGAGTTAAAGCGTTTTCTTTGATTTTTCAATGCACAAACGCCTGCTCCTGACAACTACAGCTCACTATTCATTAGTGAATTTCGGGGCGAAGCCCAGACGCTAAAAGCGTTTTCTTGCATTCTTCACTGAGGAAACGCATTTTCCTTACCTAAAGCTCATTATTCATCCTATTAAAAAAGGACCTTTTGAATAATGTTGTACTTGAAAAATATTCTAATATAAATTTATAGGACCTTAATACATTGCAAATAAAACCGATTTGTTCCTTGAAAAGATCAGATGCCCCACATATTTAGATTAAGATTTTGAGGATCGACGCCGAAAAAAAATTCGATAAATAATATTCAATAAAATTCAAGCATAAATTGTGAGTTATTGTCCCAAATTTAACTAGAAAAATATTAGATTGAGTAAAGGTTGGAAAAAGGCGACTCATCTCAATCGTGACTCTTATACTGAAAATTTTTGTTTGAATTCCAACTTTTCCAATGCAAAGTCTTTCTTAAAATAATTATGATAAATTCATGTGAAATTACATAAACTCTGTCTGGAAAGGGGAGGGGCGGTAGAAAGAAAACGATTTATCCTTTCTCCTTTTTATAATTTCTGCTAATGATTGCATTTGGCATTAAAGAATAGTGGTGGGGTGATTCGATAAAAGAGTTTCATGTATAGTATAGATAAATTATATTAGTGACAGATTTTTGTTATTTTGTAATTTCTTAACTATAATACAAAAGAAAAATTATTGGTTTGTTCGATGGGGATGTATCGCCCCTCCCACCTTGTACAACCCTTTTTTATTTTATATTTATTAACCATAAAATTTGAGATTAGAGTGTGGTGCAACATAATATACAAATGAGTTCACATTACAATTATATAGATATTCAACTATATTTGTTCACAAACTATGATTTTTCCATAAAAATAGGAACGCCCCCCACTCAGAGGGCTAGAGCGGGGAGGGCAGTACATGCAATCGCCCCCCCCCCCCTTTACCTCACCGAATCGGCCAAGATACCAGAAGGGGAGCGACATAATATCAAATTTATATATCAATACAACTAATCTTGTTCACAAACTATGAGTTCTCCATGAAAGTAGGACCCCCCCCCCCACACTCAAAGGGTTTAGGTGGGAAGGGCAGTAGAGATATTCGCTACCCCCCCCCCCACACCAATCGGACAACAAGGGAACGACATAATATAAAGCTCGGTTAAAATATCAATAACAAGTTTTAATCATAGATATTTAGTTGATTCTGTTAGCAAGCTGTGATTTCTACAAATAAATTGGTCCACCCCCCCCCACTCAAAAGTTTATGGTTGGGGGGGGGGCGGATTGATGCTATCGCCCCCTCCCGACCCCACCAAATTGGCCAACGTACTATATGGGGGGGGGGCGAAATAAATTTAAAATAGTTTGAAAAATAAATAATTAGTATATGTTATTAACATAAGTAATAAATTCGTATACAAATTGCATGACTTCTATACTAAAATTCTTCCCACCTCCCTTCGGGGGGGGGGGGGTCGCCCGAGTGGGGGGCGATCGCCACTACCTCAACCCCCCCCCCCTGGATCCGCCAGTGCAACCAATGGGTCAGAGTCTACACCGACAGATCCTCACAAAAATCTCACAAACGGTGGAGCTGGCGTACTAATTGAATGGCCCAATGGAGAAAGACTAGAAAAGTCTATTGCAACTGGCGATCTCTCAGACAGCCACAGAGCAGAAAGGCAAGCACTTGAACTAGCAGCTACTACACTAATAAACTACCCATGTACACCAAACAGCCAAATTGTCTTACTGCCAAAACAGTCCTTCAAAGCCTGAAAATCTCGGATACTTCCTCTGTAAAGTAACTCAGGACAGCTGTTGTAAACCTTAACATCAACAGCAATGAAACTTTTCTGCAATGGATTCCAGCACACATTGAATTAGAAGGCAATGAAAAAGCAGGCACACTGGCCAAATATGGAAAAAGGAACAAACAAATGACAATCCCTCTCTTCCCAGAAGAAATGAAGAAAATTATGGAGTGTAGACTAAATGAGAATTGGACCAGCTCACATCCCAATTACAAGAAAAAGGACGCCTATTATAAGACATGACCAACGCATCATTTTTAGACTCAGAACCAGACGCAAAAGAACGAACAACATATGTTCCGAAAGCATAAAGTAGAGACGAGCGAAACTTGCCCTTGTGTCACCGGATAATACTGACCATATACTTTAAAGCTGCATACAAAACCAAGAGGCCCGAACAATACTCTGGCCCCAAAACCCTACTATAGAAGACAAACTGTACGGAGAACTGCCTGATCTGGAAACCACTGCGCGGTTCACCTCAGATAGAAAATTACTGATCTGAACCCTCCGACATGTAAAATGAGAACGAAGAAAAAGTAAGCCTGTCATGTTTTTTTTTTCAATGATTCGGTTGGAAAACAAATAACTTGGATGCTGTCTCAGGGTATAAACTGAGACCATTCGAATGACAGTCCAGAGCATATGCCATTCGACATGGCAGCTAGTCAACTGAAAGACACTATTACATGATAGATGTAATTATTGCTCTATCTTTAACATCTTTGTTATAAACCCCCTCCCCAATTTGGTTTCGATAAGTACTAAAAAAGTCTATATTTAAAACGACTCACTAAGTAACGGTGGCTTAATATCTACTGTAACGCCTGTCGTGCGCATCTTGCGTGATGTTTTCTTTTGTGCACAGTAATTTACTTTAGTTTCTAAGGATGCGCTTTTGTTGATGTCATTCGCTTCCTTGCTTCTGTTGTGGCTGTACTGATGGCAGATCTTTGGTTGGAGTTGTTTTCTTTGGTGTTTGTTTTTCCCAATATTGGGTAAGTTACATTATTCTTGGTGGTGTAGCTCTAAATTCGTTGGTCCTATGATCTTGTGAATGGCGATCTCAGGTATTGCTTTATTTTCTTGTTTAGGGACCCAGGTTTGGGACTCTGTGTAGTCAAGCCTGATTGTATGGTTTGGGCCTTGCATCCATGGCTTTAGGTTGTGGGCTGAATTGAGACTTTGAGATTAAGGTGCGCTTTGTCTCATTGTACTAATATATGTGGGTTGTATTTACTTTGAAGCACTATTGATGTTTATTCATCATTCATGTCATAATTTTCATCCATTCATTAAATTGTTAAACGTACAATCTTGTTGTTAACTAATGCAAGTTAACTTATCGTTATTTTTAACTATTGTTTGTGTTGAACAGTTGTCGTTCAGTTGAAGTAAGTAAGCCTTAGTTTTACGTATTAGTTTTGCGTTAGTTTATACTGTCGAGGTGGGAAACCTAAGAGTTCGAGGAACTTATGTCTACCCCTAAAACAACGACCTGGGAGAACCCACACATGACAACGTCTACATCTACATTTCTGGAAATAGAAAAATGAAAAAAAAAGGTGTTTACTTAAAAAAACGAAACATAAATGTACAATGCCAGGTTTAAGTAAGTGTAGGCCCCTACAATTTTTTAAAGATTTAATGCAAATCCATTTATTATTAATAATTTTTAGATCTAAAAAGCATAAGACATATTTTAGCAGAAAGAAATATAGTACTTGTACATTTAATCTCATTTTCTTCTCTCTTTTTTTTTTTTTTTTGAATATTTAATATGCATATTTTAGTTTTAAAAAATGTATATTTTAAATTTTTTAATTAGTGGAGAGTAAGGCCCTGAGTTTTCGCACTGATGTAAAACCAGAGCTGCATGTATATATTACCAGCACGCTACAAGGCGACACTTTTTACCCACGACACTGTTGCCAACCGTAAAATTTAAAGTATTGTAAAAATACGAAAAAAAAAAAGTTCGACAAAAAAAAAATTAGTAAAAGTGGTTGACCCGTCGAATTAGAGATATTTCTTTTAGTCCCTTTTTGGGAGCCCATCACCTGTGAACTTCCCCCGGGGAAATAGCCCCGCCTGCTCTGCCCTAAAAATTTATATTATCTATTTTATAAAATACAGACATTACTTCAAAAAAGAAGATGATTTGGTCCTACGCATGTTCCTATGTGAATCTAGTCATGCATGTCAAGCAGTGACTTAAATTCTGCCAAGTCATTGGTTTCCTGGCTGTCTCAGGCAACCCATTCCATGCTATAATAGCACAAGGGAAGAAGGAGCATTTGTAAAAATTTTTTTTAGCATATGAAACGTGGAATGTGCCTTTATGAAAAACCATATTGATGAAATTATTATAAAATCAAACAAAGCATTAGGGTTTATTAAAAGAAATCTCTACAAATCAAATAAAAAAATATGCATCCTCTGTTTTTGGGACCCCTCAACTCAAGAAAACATTTAGAAACTTGAACAGACACAAAATAGAGCAGTGAGATTCATAACAAACGAATATTCACGTTTGACTAGAGTAACATCTTTAGTAAAATCACTAAATTTAGAAAGCCTTCAGGACAGAAGACTCAAAAGTAAAGTACAAACAAACAAACACAAAAGAAACTAATAAAATACTCAGAAAGACACAAAGATAAAGGCACATTCTTTGTTCCATATGCTAGGACAAACTTGTACAAATGCTCCTTCTTCCCTGTGCACAACTATTCATTGTCCCTAACAACAAATTAATCAATATAAAAAAAAATTAGCAATTATTTGATCTTCTTCTTCTTCATCGTTCTCATTGTTATGTTGGAGTGTTCATATGACTAGACCAATACATGAGATGAACTGCGCAGTGGTTTCCAAATCAGGGAGCTCTCCATATAGTTTTCTTTCTATTGGGGTGATTTGGGGCCAATGTCTTATACGGGCCTCTTGGTAGAGAGAGCAGTTTTGGAGGACGTGGTCGGCATTTTCTGGTGATACTCCACATGGGCAGTTTTCACTGGTTCCAATTTTGAGCTTCCGGAACATGTGTTGTCGCATTCTGTTGTGTCCGGTCCTGAGTCGAAAGATTAGACGTTGGTCTTGTCGGGATAGCTTATAGTAAGCATCATCTTTCTTGTGATTTGGATGGGAGCTCGTCCATTTCTCATTTATTTTATCTACAATTAATTTCTTCATTTCTTCTGGATAGAGTGCAGAGTTTACTTGTGAGTTTGTTCTCCCACTCTTGGCGAGTGTGTCAGCCTTCTCATTTCCTGCTAGTTGTATGTGAGATTATTTGATCAATTAGACCTAATTAATTAACTATATACCATATAAGTTGAACAAACAATTGCTTTTGAAAAGCCTGCACGGACACCTTCTTCTTCCAGATACTATCTCTTCCTCCCCAACCCCGACCATCAAATTGTCCACATAAGTGATTGGACCATAGGGCATTGAGATAACCTAAAAACATGAAGTTGCGCTAAACAAATACTGTTGGTACAACTATTTATAACCTCACAAATGTATTATTTATATTTTGAATCCGTTACAAATTAATTACATAATTGGTTGAAAATAATCGATTCAATTACATATAATAAAAGACTTATTTTTTTATACATATATTCTTTTTAACAATTTTACTAGTTTTATTTTTCACATATATATATATTGACTCTTCTTGCAACAATACAAAACACTATGTCGATGCTCGTTCTTGTAAACATTGGAACGGTGCTTCAATTGTTAGGCATTTTGTTTACATTTTTAGTTAGTTAGACACGCACCATAGAATACGTATATTGAACGGGATAGAGACGCTTGGGATATTTTGGGTTAGAGACTGAAAAATCAGTTAGCGATAAGATTCTCTTGGGTAATGACGTGTTTGATTTGACAGAGACTCTGACTGGCCTTTTATTGGATTAAACTTATTATTCATTGTTCATCAGTGTTGACCACATCTTTTCACTAGTTAAAATCGATGTGTGTTATATTTATGTACTGTGGTTCAACTACATTGAATACACCCGAACAAGAAACCCAAACGCTTGCTGAGTAATTGAGTGAAATCTAACAATCATCTACAGTTGACTTCAGTACAGAATAAACATCCATCACACAATGCAAATATTATGATAGCATTTATTACATGATCAATGTATCGTCTTTACAATCAAGTTCTTATTTACACGTATAACAATTCATGAATACAGTTAGCCTTAAGCCTACACCGTAAAGGGTGGAACTCGAGAATCATTGTTCATGGTAATTCAAGCATACGATTTGGATCTTTTAAAAACATAATAGCAAAGTGATGGTGAATGTATGAAGTCATTTTGGAAAAGGCAGACCTACTGATTTGTCGTATTTGTTGTTGTTTTTTATTTGTGTTGAAATAATATCGTATCGATCGGGAGTGTCTCTCCAAAATAGGGCTCCACAGTCACACGAAAAAGGATCTACGAGATGAACCATAGGCGTTACGTCTTAAGGAGGCCAACAATACTCCCAGTAGCCAGTAGTTAATATTTATAAGATTCTTAGTCCATGAGACCGCTGTGAACCAAAGGGAAGTAAACCATGAAAATAAAAAAAAACATACTTATCATTGTGGATATAAGTCATTTATGTACTGTTTATCTCCCTTGTGCTGGTTGGTTTAAACTATGTTTAAAGTCACAATGTATTTCTGAATAATGCCTTACTATTCACATTATAAACAAATATATTTTTTAAAATAATTTCCAAATCTAGTTTTGAGTGAACATTACGGCTGGATAGTGTATAAATTGTTGTCGCTAACAGAAACACAGCTGACCGTTTACAAGGAAAAAACAGCAACATTTTAATAAAGACAGCAAAAATATAGATAAAACAATTATTTACAAAAAATGCGAAATTTGAAAATTATTTTCCCCTGTGCTTATGTCAACAAAGAATTGAAATTCAAACTTAGAAGAAGCATTCATAATAAACATTAAAAATTGAAATTTAAAAATGAAACTTAAACATTTTTTAAAAGCACAAGTGAACCTCGTCAAGAATCATTTCGGATCTAATTTCAGTTCTGATGTTTCATAGTTTCCAATTGTTTCTAAAAAATATTATTTCCTTTTTTATTTCACTTCTGTTGTCACCTGTTGTGTGTTGTTTGGATTCTCGTGAAAGTTGTTTTTCCCGTTACCATATTCGGTATCGTACGGATCTACACCTTGGCACATGCTACGTCTGCTGAAAACTGTAACCAACGTAGCACAGAAAGTCTAATGCTGTGATAGCCAGGTGACACTTTAGTCCACTATGAGCTCAAAACTGACTTGACCCATCTTCTCTGTCTTGTCGTGGACGATGTTCCTGGCGTAGGCACGGCACGTGATGAAAAGGATGATGCCGGGCCTCGGGTTGTCGAACCTGACGAAGACCAACGGCGACCTATAACCTTGCTGGTTCCGGAAAGGGAAGTACTTGAAAGGGAAACCTTTCTCCGGAAAGTACAGGAGATCTCCCATGTTTTCTCTGGTGGAATCATCCTGAAATAACACGTACAAACAATGCTGATAGTCAAAGTACTTAATGATCTACTAATTGAGAGATTTTCTTCATAGCATTCTCTATTTTAAAAACAATACTGATCATACAAGGAAAGGAAGCCGAGTTCAAATCTTTTTGTTAACGAGAGTAAAGACGGGAGGCCGCAGCGATCGTTGAGCTGAGACAGAGGTGTCATCACTAGGCCTAATTATTCTAAACTAAGAGGTGTTCATTTTTGCCATTAAAAACTGTGGCCTTATGAGTAACGTCCTCCTAATGATCACATGGCAGCAGTGACGTAGCTAGGGTGGGGAAGGAGGAGGGAGAATTTGAACCCCCCCCCCGGGGACCCCTTAAGAGGGGGCCCCACAATGAGTGTTTTTATTTTTACATTAAAAATTAAATATTACGCAAAATGTAGGGGCCCCCAAAGAGGACAACATCCCCCCCCCCCGGGCTCACAAACGATGGAAAATTCCTAGCTACGCCCTTGCATGGCAGAATAGAAAATAAACTGTAACAAAAAAAAAAACTGTAACAAAAAAAAAAACTGTAACAAAAAAAACTAACTAATAAAAACTGTAACAAAAAAAACTAACTAATAAAAACTGTAACAAAAAAAACTAACTAATAAAAACTGTAACAAAAAAACTAACTAATAAAAACTGTAACAAAAAAACTAACTAATAAAAACTGTAACAAAAAAACTAACTAATAAAAACTGTAACAAAAAAAAGAGTAAAAAAAAAAAGCAAAACAAACAGAGATAAAACAGCATCAAATCACAATAAAACAAAACACTCAGAAAACCAAAACATTAACAATACAAAACAATTACTCAATGGTAACGGAGCAAAACAGAAACAAACTAGAGCAGCAACGTAACAAAACAGATTTAATTATCTGTAACAAAAAAAAAGCATTTTAAATCAGTAACAAAATAATAACGATTACTAAATAAAACCGTAAAAGAAAAAAAAAACAGAATAAAAACAAAAGAGGAGAGAAACAGAAGAGTAACAAAACAAGAAAGAAATTTGTAATAAAAAAGAACAGTAGAAAAGCAAAACAGTAACAAGACAAAACAGTCACAAAACAATAAAAGACAAGGGTGTACAAAATACAAAAGTATTGATAATTTACATTTCAAAAAGAGTACTATTATTTATGTCCCTAAGTGTAGTTTTTCAAATTAGATTGACAAGATTAGGAACTTTCTAAATGGTTCCGCTTGTAGAAAAAAAAAACCTGTCTACTAAACCTATCTTTAAACTCATTTTTTTTAACAAGCAAAACATACGTACATCTCCGTCACAACGGACATGAATCCACCAGGGGTCATCAGGATCCCAGTCATCCCTGATGACGTCAGGAACAGTTTCGTTGGTATACTCTTCCGGCACCCAGTCAAACACCTGTCAAAGAATATTTGTTTCTTGTCGTTTAAAGCAAATCTCGTCTTAGTGTATCGAACATTATTGTGTGTGTGTTTCTTCGTGTCAGCTTGTGTGTGTCTAAGTGTCAGTGTGTCTCCTAGTTTACGTGTGTGTCTACTTGCATGTGTGTTTGTGTGTGTGTGTGTGAATGTGTATGCACACCATGGGCGTAGCCAGGATTTTTTTCGGGGGGGGAGGGGGAAATATATATATGTGTGTGTGTGTGTACATAATTAATCTTTATTACATTCTGACCCTTTCGGAAGACGTTTATTGTGCCCTAGAATAGGTTCTTCCTGGAGTTAGTGGAAAACTTGTAGACTCCCCGCCCTCGATAGCAACGGGGTCTGGGGGAGCTCGCAAAGCTCCCCCAGCGCGGGGCGAAGCCCCGCCGCCGAGCACTATTTCTGGTATTGAAATCCAACAAAATGCATATTCTGAGGTATCTACAGTGCATTATCTTGCTATTAAAAAGTTTTATTTCAAAAACCTAATGTGCTATTCTTACTGACTTAGACCCTCTCGCGCCGTTCGGCGCATTTTCCAGCAAGCTGTTTCCGCAACTCTTATTTTGCGTAATTCATTTTGTCGGAGAACCTCATGCGACGCTCTGTCAAAACCTTACTAAGGGTTTGACTCCCAGTTCGGCATATGATTTCTTTGATTTAGACCCGATCTCTATAACTGACTCCTAAAATCTGTCTTAGCCATCTTTGTTGAGCCACATTTAGTGTTTTTCAATTTCGGCAGATGACTATTCACACTTTATTAATGGAGCCTTGCCACTGGTAGAAATTTGTAACCTCTCTTGATTACGCTTATGGAATTACATGCCTGTATTTCGCTTTAGATTTTATATCGAAAAGGAAAGTTTTATCGTCAAAATCATCTGTTGAAGGGTTTTAAACTAAAAAATCTCTGGAGTTTTTTGTTTTTATTTTAATTGAAAACCCCATTTAGCTACGGTCATAGAATTTGGTGACTGTAGTTTGCTTTAAAATAATATTGAAGAGAGGGGTTTTCAACTCAAAACGCTCTGTAGGGCAATTTTAAACTCACAACCATCTGGAGGGGTTTTAAATTAAAAAAAAAGCCATCTGGAGGAGGGGGATTTAAATTCAAAACCCCTCATTAGCTTAGCTACGCTCAAAGAATTTTAGTGTAATTTTGCTTTTTTTATATTGAAGAGGTATTTTTTAGCATCAAAACCCTTAAACTCAAACCCCCCTTTGGCTACGCTCATTGATTTTATAGTGTGTAATTTGCTTTTTTTTATATTGAAGAGGTACTTTTTAGCTTCAAACCCCAACTGGAGGGGGGTGGGGGTTAAACTCAAAACCCCTTTGGCTACGCTCATAGAATTTTGAGTGTGTTATTTGCTTTTTTTATATTGAGAGGGGGTTTATCGTAATTTTTGGATGCGATTTTAAAGTCAAAATCTTCCTTAGCTGTTTTTTTTTGGAATTTGGGGATTGTCGTTTGCATTTTTTTTTAGTTTTGTTTATAGAAGAGGGGGATTTAACTGCAAAACCCCTGATAGGGGATTTTAAACTCAAAACCCCTGTAGGGGGTTTTAAACTCAAAACCCCTGGTAGGGGGTTTTAAACTCAAAACCCCCTGGTAGAGGGATTTTTATCTCAAAACCCCCTGATAGGTTTTTTTTGACTCAAAACCCTCAGGTAGGTTTTTTTAAAACTCTAAACCCCCTGGTAGAGGGTTTTTAACTTAAAACCCCCTCGACTGTGTTGTGGTAAGTGATGCTTTAGTATTAAAATCTCACCTAAAATAAACAAAATGAAAGCAAAAAATCAGTCCCTGAATTCCGTCCCTCCCCCCCCCCCGAGGGGGGATTTCATTTCGGGGGGGGGAGGGTTTGAACCCCAAACCCTCCCCCTTAGCTACGCCCATGATGCACACCTACGTGTTTGCTTGTGTGTGTGTATCTATGTGCCTGTATGTCTGTCTATCTTATCTTGTATAATACAGACGTTACTTCAAAAAAATAAAATTATTACGTCAATGGTTTTCTTGTCTACAAGTCTGCTTGTGTGTGTGTTACGAGTTGGCGCGTACGCGTGTGTCTACGTGCCAATTTGCATGTCTACGTGTCAGCTTGTGTGTGCGTATGTCTACGTGTCAGCTTGTGTGTGTGTATGTCTACGTGTCAGCTTGTGTGTGTGTGTATATGTCTACGTGTCAGCTTGTGTGTGTGTGTGTGTGTGTGTGTGTGTGTGTGTATGTCTACGTGTCAGCTTGTGTGTGTGTGTGTGTGTGTGTGTGTGTGTGTCTACGTGTCAATTTGCATAAGTCTACGTGTCAGCTTGTGTGTGTGTATGTCTACGTGTCAGCTTGTGTGTACCTGCGTGTCAGTATGTGTGTATCTACATGTCAGCTTGTGTGTACCTGCGTGTCAGTATGTGTGTATCTACGTGTCAGCTTGTGTGTACCTGCGTGTCAGTATGTGTGTATCTACATGTCAGCTTGTGTGTGTATGTGTGTGTAAGTCTACGTGTCAGCTTGTGTGAGCCTGCGTGTCAGTATGTTTGTGTCCCCTTGTCAGCTATGTATGTGTCTACGTGTCAGCGTGTGTGTGCGCGTGTCTACGTGTCAGCTTTGTACGTGTCTACGTGTGAGCTGTGTGTGTGTGTGTGTGTACGTGTCAGCTTGTGTTAGTGTCTACGTGTCAGTTTGTGTGTGGAAGAACAAAATACGAACACAAATTTGGAATGGAACTTTATGTTCGCTAATGTTGTATATTGAACTTATTTTTATTCCAAACTGTTTATACGTATTTGCTATGTATAAAGTTATAATTCTGTTTTATGAAGACTTTAAGCGGCTGTTAGACTGGTCTACTCCTCCATTGTTAATATATTGAATCTCTTTTGAAAAATAGAATTAAAATATAGTTCAACATACACTACACCCCAGCTTTATCTCAAATTGCATTGCTTCCATGGTGTATATTTTTATTTCTATGGTGTAATGCGTACATGCTAGTTATTACCCAAATGTGAATTTAAAAAAAAATATTATAACAGACAAAATAGTCAAGATTTATTTCTTTAGGTTAGAGTGTTCTAGGTAAATCTGTATAGAAAATTTGGGGTGTTTAACATAACCAAATCCATGTCACTAACTTTGTTTAATTTAAGGAGAACACATGGCTGGCCGTCATCAAAACCAAAGTCCTGTTGTTTTACGCATAGCTGACCCCAGACCATGGGATCAAACGTGCACACTTTGTCCAAGTCTTCTGTTCTTCGCGCTCTGATTTCACTGCAGTCCATGTAGCGATCTCCGACCTGCAGCTCGTTCTCGTAATCTACATTGGTCATAAAAGAAGCAAGAAATAATTTTAATAAACCAGAGATGATGGGGTGAAACTATAATGAGAATGTGATGATGAGGTTAATGTAGTGATTATGTTGTGATGATAAAGTACTGGTCTGGTGATTATGTAGTACCGATGTGGTGATAATATTGTGAAGATGTGATGACAATAAAGTAGTGATGACATAGTGAGGATGTGATGATGATATGATGTGATGATTTGAAGATAACGTTATGATGATAGATAGCTTTTGAGTTGATGATGTAGTATTGATGTGTGATGATGTAATCTGGTTAAGATGATGACATATTGAAGATGTGGCTGCTTATTATCATCGAGAGTATGAATAATGCTGAGGCCTATCTCCAGACTCTTAGCAATAAAAATAACCGCAAAACTAGATGTTCTAATTCTTGCTGCAAGGAATAGTACCATGGTAAATGAAGATCTGGTGATGGTTAATGAAGATCTGGTGATGGTTAATGAAGATTTGGTGATGGTTAATGAAGATTTGGTGATGGTAAATGAAAATTTGGTGTTGGTAAACAAAGATTTGGTGATGGTAAATGAAGTTTTGGTGATAGTAAATGAAAATTTGGTGTTGGTAAACAAAGATTTGGTGATGGTAAATGAAGTTTTGGTGATAGTAAATGAAGATCTGGTGATGGTAAATGAAGATTTGGTGATGATAATCGAAGATTTGGTGATGATAATCGAAGATTTGGTGATGATAATTGAAGATTTGGTGATGATAATCGAAGATTTGGTGATGATAATCGAAGATTTGGTGATGATAATTGAAGATTTGGTGATGATAATTGAAGATTTGGTGATGATAATCGAAGATTTGGTGATGATAATTGAAGATTTGGTGATGATAATCGAAGATTTGGTGATGATAATTGAAGATTTGGTGATGATAATCGAAGATTTGGTGATGGTAAACGAAGATTTGGTGATGGTAAACGAAGATTTGGTGATGATGTAATAATATACTGCTGTGATGTAGTAATGATGAGGGGATGGCGATGACGTAATGAAGCTCTGGTGGCAACTGATCACCTAATGACAAAGCATTGAAAGTGAGAAATGACTCAGAAACGATCGAAACGTTGATGTGACGTCACTAGGACCTTGAAACTATAAGCGATAAGACTTGTCAAGACTTTCCTTCAAGGAACAGAACCAAGACATAAGAAGAAAGGCACTAGAAACGTGTTTAAATGAATACAACAATTTTGAATGGTCGAGCCCTTCATGGGCGTAGCCAGGATTTTTTTTCGGGGGGGGGGGGGGTTTCCCCGCGCGGAAAAATATATTTATGTGTGTGTGTGTGTGTATAATCTTTATTACATTCTTTCGGAAGACGTTTATTGTGCCCTAGAATATGTTCTTCCTGGAGTTAGTGAAAAATTGTAGACCTCTCGCCACTGCCAGCAAAGGGGTCTGGAGGAGCCTTAGGAGTTCCCCCAGCGCGAGGCGGTGCCCCGCCGCAAAGCACTATTTCTGATATTGAAAGCCAACAAAATGCATATTCTGAGGTATCTACAGTGCATTTTCCTGCTATTAAAAAAGTTTTATTTCAAAAAACCTAATGTGCTATTCTTACTGACTTAGACCCTCCCGCGCCGTTCGGCGCATTTGCCGTCAAGCTGTTTCCACAAAAATCTGTCACTGGTAATGTCTGAAGCCTTTTCCCACCTGCTCTGAGGACCTCCATGAATGTGTGGCGCCAAGTTGTACTAGGATGTCATCGCAACTATTCTTATGCCTAATTCATTTTGTCGGAGAACGCTCTGTCACAATCTTACTAAGGGGTCGACTCCCAGTTCGGCATAGGATTTCCTTGATTTACACTCGATCCCTATAACTGACTCCTAAGAGATCTGTCTTAGCCATCTTTGTTGAGCCACATTTAGTGTTTTTCAATTTCGGCAGATGACTATTCACTGCACTTTATTAATGGAGCCCCGCCACTGGTAGAAATGTGTAACCTCTCTTGAATACGCTCTTGGAATTAAGTGACTGTAGTTTGCTTTAGATTTTAAATCGAAAAGTGAAGTTTTATCGTCAAAATCATCTGTTGGGGGTTTTAAACTAAAAAATCTCTGGAGTTATGTTGTTTTTTTTAATTCACAAACCCATTAAGCTACGGTCGTAGAATTTAGTAACTGTAGTTTGCTTTAGAATAATATTGAAGATAGAGATTTTCCACCTCAAAACGCTCTGTAGGGGGATTTTAAACTCAAAACCATCTGGCGGGGGTTATAAACTTTAAAAAAAGCCATCTGTAGGAGAGGGATTTAAAATCAAAACCCCTAATTGTCTTGGCTACGCTCAAATAATTTTAGTGCGTAATTTGCTTTTTTATATTGAAGAGGTATTTTTTAGCATCAAACCACTCTGAAGGGGGTTTAAACTCAAAACTCCTTTGGCTACGCTTATCGATTTCTGAATGTGTAATTTTCTTTTTTTTTTATATTGAAGATGTATTTTTTAGCTTCAAACTCCACTGGAGGGGAGTTTAAAACTCAAAGCCCCTCTGAATACACTTATAACATGTTGAGTGTATAATTTGCTTTGTTTTTATTATTAAAGAGGTATTTTTTACCTTCAAACCCTGCTGAGGGGAGGGGGGGGGGTTAAACTCGAAACTGAGTCAAAATCCATTTAGCTTCGCTCATAACATTTTGAGTGCGTAATTTGCGTTTTTTTATACCGGGTATTGAAGAGGTACTTTTTTAGCTTCAAACCCTAATGAAGAGGGGGTTTAGGTTAACTCAAAACCCCTTTGGCTACGCTCATAGAATTTTGAGTGTGTAATTTTCTTTTTTTATATTGAAGAGGGGGGTTATCGTAAATTTTGGAGGGGGGTTAAAAATCAAATCTTCCTTAACTGTGCTCGTGAAATTTGAGGGATCGTCGTTTGCATTTTTTTTATATAGAAGAGGGGAATTTAACTGCGAAAATTCCTGGTAGGGGGGTTTTAAACTCAAACCCCCCTGGTAGGGGGTTTTAAACTCAAAGCCCCCTGGTAGGGGTTTTAAACTCAAAAACCCCTGGTAGGGGGTTTTAAACTCAAAACCTCCTTTGCTGTGCTAGGGCAAGTGATAGTTTAGTATTAAAATCTAACCTAAAATAAACAAAATCAAAGCAAAAAATCTGTCACTAAATTCCAATTCCCCCCCCCTCTGGCTACGCCCATGGAGCCCTTATACAATGGATGAAAGAGTGGAAGAAACACTTTCTCAGAACACTTGTAAAGTATTCACGGTCAAACAGATATTAAGGTCAGTGCTACACATAAAATACAGCCCTAATAGTCTCCCCTTATAAAACGGATCCAGAACTTATAAGGGCTGTACATGACCAATGGCCTCTAGTTGATTGCACTAACTTACACTGTGCGTAGGCCTCGATGTGGTCAATGATGTGGTAGTAGGTCTCCATGACACCCTTGAAGCACTGGATTAGAGTTGACTTAGTGTCCGGCTGGGGCCTGAAGCCCATTCCTGGAGTCTATAAGTAGACATTTAAGAAAAACATAAGTCTACACCTGGGCCATGAGATAAGTACAACAATATCAAAATAAGGTATAAGCGCTTATCTTTTAACATGTACGTAACAAACAAAATAACTTTAATAATAATAAAAAAAGCATTATATTGATACTAAGTATGTTTACTTTGTCTAATAGCACAGATTATCACAATCTTTTCTTAAGAGATTATAAGCATGACCGTAAGACAACGTTTTATTTTATTTTAGCTGTACTATTGTTTACCTGTAAGATGCTGCTGGCGCCCTGAAGCGTTGGTTTGTTCCAGTTGATTGCCCAGTAGAAGATGGCACAAAATGCAACGGATATTCCGATCAGGCCAATGAGGAAGAGCAGAATGCTACAAATGTAGATAACTGAAAAATACACACACACAAAATCCCTCTTACAAACAGAGAAATGAAAATATGATGTTCTAATACTATGGCCTCCATCAGTCACGAAGCGACTATGGATTAACTCATCATTTATGGAAATGAGATGAATGCCTGGGCATTAGCTGTGGTATGAACGATGTCACCCACACATCAGTTCCCCCCTCTCCACGCAGCTGATGTGTCCAAAGGAACGGCAGTGCCGATTCAGTTTGGGGTCAGCGGCGTCTCAGGTTCTGCCAGAGTGCAGCACTGGGTGCTGCAAACTGCCTTAGGATCTCCAGCTCCTGATTTTTCCTCAGGGTTGACTCCCGAAGCCTTTGCCATGATTGGGGATATCTGCAAGGCAGCAGAGGTTTGAATTCATAGAGTTTTCCTTCTCCTAGGTGGGTAGCCAGCTATGGCTAACGAGCCCCTCCTGTCCGAAGCTTACTAGTTTAGGCGCCAGTTACTCGCCTTTGCCTTCTCCTGTTAGTGTTCTAATATGACACTTTAAAGCAGTGATGGGCAAACTACGGCCCGTGGGCTAACTTCGGCCCACCACATGTTTCGTTATAGCTTAAAAATTTTAAAAAGCAATTTAATTCACAATGAAAAATATTTTTTTAAATACCAGTTGAGCCATTCAAGTAATATTGCAGCAAATAAGTGTGTCGGCCATATTCTATAGAACCAAGTTCGTTCATAAGAACTTTTATATATATAATATTCCGAAACTTGATTTCTTTGTATGCCTATTCTTTTTTTTATAATGGTCCGCAAAAATTGTTTCTTCAAGTTTTTGACCCGCTCCTGAAAAAGTTGGCCAACACCAGTAGCTAGGAATTAGCTCTATCATATAGGGGCCCGGGTGTGTGTGTGTGGGGGGGGGGCTTGACCTTTTTGGGGGCCTCTGCATTTTGCGTAAAACTTAATATTTAATGTAAAAAAACACTCATTTGGGCCCCCCTCAAGTGGACGCCTAGCGGGTTTCAAAATTTCCCCCTCCCTCCACCCACCCTAGCTACGCCTCTGTCCATCGGCGTCAATAAGAAATCTTTTGTTAATAAGTCAAGTCATACAACAAGAGGCAATATAATCCATTCATTGACCTCTATGGGATATTCCGTCTGTATACTCTAGCAATACACTGCCAGTGTTGAGAATGATCTTTCGGATGCTGACATAATGCATAATTTCCATTCGCTATTGGTATTTTGTTTGATTAAATTAAGCGAAGAGGTCTCACTTATGATCAGAGATTCTAATTGTGTAGCAGGAATACTTGCTTGAAAACGAATTTACTCGATAGAACAGCTGTAGTGGTCTGTTTGTCCGTCCGTCCCGTTTAGATCGCGAAAACTAGAAAAGATATTGAAAATGCGACATCATGAAATTTTAGATCTTTTAAATTTCTGATGCAATGGCTTTTTTTTTCTTTTCTGAAAGCGAAATGTTTAATTTTTAAAATGTACTATGCAAGCAATTTTTTTTTAAATAGACCATTTTTAGAACTTTTCACTGTTTAAAGTGAAATATACGGTGGACTTCATTTGTAGGTTCATACGATCGCACTTACGTTTTTGTAACTTTTATATACAAGGTTTTGCTTTTTTTCTAAAATAATGCTATAAAAATATTTTTATTATTAAATTTTTTTTTGTTAAATAAAGTGTTTGTTTTAAAAGAGAAAGAATGTATTTAATATGCATATCAGTCAAATATAATTTAAGACAACAATTAATAATACGTTTCGTATTTTGCAAGTTATACAATACATACACACTTATATATAACCAAAGGGAAAATGTTTCTTTCTTCAGGCGTATAATAACCTTAATAATCAATTAAATAATCATTCAATAACATTAGTTATTATATTTTACAAGATAAGATAAAAACATTAATATATCTCAGTATCGTGTGGTATCATTTCGTATGTTGGCCTAACAATACAATAGAATTGGCAACACTTTAAACACAGTTCTTAGCTCCTGATACTCCTGCTAAAAATATTGCCTTTTTACCTGCCTGAGTGCACTACTTCGGGGGTCGATATTTTGTTTGTCTTTCCATACAAACTATCTTTGTAACCTTGTTGTTTTTTTTCCGAACCGTAGTGTATCTTCTAAACGCACTTTAGATAAATACAGTTCTCAAAGTTAGAAGGATAAGTAATGTGTTTGAATCGTAGCGGTTATGTGAATATGAGCCAGGATATAGCCTATACGTGTCTTTCTTTTTTCATCCTCGCCAAGTGCAATGTTCTTAGAACCATAAAAAATCCCTTGAAAACTTCGTGTTTTTTTTCCGATAAGCCTATCCTGCCCTCCATGACGGACGATTCTGACTTTGAGAGTGGGACAAATGCAACCAAGTCCGAAGAGACGGAAACACAAAGAAAGTGAAGTCGGTGAATTTGAGAGTCATCTGAATAGATCCGATTGTTTTCTAACTCTTGAAATGAGTGTCATCAGAATAGTTAATTGAATGTCATTCACCAGTGCATTGATTAAAAGTAAAGTTTCCCCTTTCAGACCTTGGGATTTATAGGGCAGATCGATGTTACGGTCATCTGTTTCTTTGGCCAACGGTTAGCAAGGGTGTCATGTGGCCAGCACAACGACCAACCGCCTTTACTTTCCCCAACTTAAGTCAGGTACAGATTAGAGGTGGGTGGACTCAGGAGCGCCCCTTACAATCCCGAAATCCAAAATCACAGTCTTCACCGAGATTCGAACCTCTGACCCCAGATTCGGAAGCCAAGCGCTTAACTACTCAGCCACCGGGTCCCTAGTGAAATGAGTGCTTTCTAGCTATTGACATTAGTGTCACCTGATCAGGGATTTAATTGTTATCTGATCAAGGAATGGTCTACAAATATACCTATACTTGGCTTCCATTTGTTAGAGTAATGGAACAGCAATGAAAATAGTTAATAACCTAGATCAGGTCGTTGGCCTGTCTATTTCATAGTAATCTAGTCCAGTGCTTCGTGTCTATCATAAAAGGCAATAAAAAAAACCCACAAGATATGATCTTCTGTTACTCGTTAACAAATTCATACATTCTTAAGTTTAAAGAAAACCGAATCGAAATAAAAGTTCATAATCGTGTCATGTGGATCTAAAGCCTGGATGTGTATCTCAGTGAAGCGTTGCCTTCTATTTTGTAAGAAGTCGAACTATTTGTAGTTAAGGTTGTGACACTTCACTCAATGAAAGCAGCAAGTATAACGACCTGAAGAGAAATGTATACAAATGTGCATGCCAATTAAAAAAGAAAAAAAAAGGGGGGGGGGGTCTGTTCTACGTTCCGGTGTTGAGAATCTTTATACACCTTTTGTTTTTCTTCTTTTATCGGCTGTTGGCGTCAGAGTTGGCGAGTTGAAAAGTCATTTACTAGAGAAGGCGCATTTCTCTGCAAGTACTCTACATGTATTCTACAAGTACTCTACATGTATTCTGCAAGTACTCTGCAAGTGTTTAACGTGTATTCTACAAGTACTATGCATGTACTCTACATGTATTCTACAAATACTCTGCATGTACTCTACATGTATTCTGCAAGTGCTTAACGTGTATTCTACAAGTACTCTGCAAGTGCTTAACGTGTATTCTACAAGTACTCTGCATGTACTCTACAAGTATTCTACAAGTACTCTGCAAGTGCTCTACGTGTATTCTACAAGTACTCTGCATGTATTCTACAAGTACTCTGCAAGTACTCGACATGTATTCTACAAGTACTCTACAAGTGCCTGGTCGTGCGGTTTGCACGCTGGACTGTCGTTCGGACTTATCGATGGTCCCGGGTTCAAACCCTGCCCGCTCCCATCCCCCGTCGTCCTGCGGGAGGTTTGGATTAGGAAGTAATTATCTTCAACTCTGAAGGAACATCCGAAATAAGTAAAACATTTTACAAACATTTTACTCTACAAGTATTCTACAAGTACTATGCAAGTACTCTACAAGTTTTCTACAAGTACTCTGCAAGTACTCTACATGTATTCTACAAGTACTCTGCATGTACTCTACATGTATTCTACAAGTACTCTGCAAGTACTCTACATGTTTTCTACAAGTACTCTTCAAGTACTCTACATGTATTCTGCAAGTACTCTGCAAGTGCTTAACGTGTATTCTTCAAGTACTCTGCAAGTACTCTACAAGTATTCTACAAGTACTCTGCAAGTGCTCTACGTGTATTCTAAAGTACTCTGCAAGTGCTTAACGTGTATTCTACAAGTACTCTGCATGTACTCTACAAGTATTCTACAAGTACTATGCAAGTACTCTACGTGTTTTCTACAAGTACTCTGCAAGTACTCTACATGTATTCTACAAGTACTCTGCATGTACTCTACATGTATTCTACAAGTACTCTGCAAGTACTCTACATGTATTCTGCAAGTACTATGCATGTACTCTACGTGTATTCTACAAGTACTCTGCATGTACATGTATTCTGAAGTACTTTGCAAGTTTTCTCAATTACTCTACGCCTTTGTCCACATATATGATATGCTACTAGATTGTTTTAGCCAATGATTTGTATTGCATTCTTATTGTAGCCTTCGAAAGATGGTATAGACAGCCAGAGGCTTCTATAAAAAGCCTGCACAGGGTCTGCACTAACTTAAAACTGGCCTTCCTTATACAACATAACGAGAGTCTAAAGGCAGTCTAGTCCCTTGCCTGTTGGACGACTAAGCCTGTACCTGTATATCATTACTCGCTCAATGTTAAGACACCTGAGGCGACCTAACTGAAAACAAACAGAAGAAGAAAAGAAGAAGGCCCTGTTCTACATGTTTTTAGAAAGTCTACATAAATACAACGTCCAAACTTCATTATTGACAGAATCACGTGTGATTTTTTTTACACTGTGATTGAAGAAAACTAGTTTTATTTGTAAGGGGCTGTAATGGCGGATAACACAATGAAAAAATATAAAGTGTACTTGTCAGTAAGAACTCGTGCATTGATTACATATGGGGGCCAACTAATGATAAAAAAAATCCATGCGTGTAGTTTCTACACCCAGTCGTAAGTGCAGTAGCTTTAAGACACTTTAGGTGTGTGTGTGTTTGAGTTTGTGTGTAAGTTTATATGTGTGTATGAGAATACGTATTGAAGTATGTGTGTGTTTTTTGGCTAAGAAAGGCTTAAGTTTCTAAAAGGAAAACATATTTTTAAAACATCTACGGAAACTATTGGGTTTCATTTTGTTGCATTTAGACCTAGATTCTAGATAACATAATATGCAAGTGTACAGTACAAAGTAGTTGAACTACTAGAGAAGCAGAAGATTCCTCATCTGAAAACTACCAGGCATTCCAGAGCAATATGTTTTTAAAAACATTATTTAGTAGGAATATCATCTTTGTTGTGGGGCGCTTGACTTCCGAATCAAAAGGTCTCGGGTTTGATTCTAGGTGAATGCTAACAATTCTGAATTTTTAGGACGTTCCTGAGCCCACACAACTGGTAGGCCTATTATTTGGTAAAGCAAAGGCGGTCGGTCGTTGTGCTGGCCACATGACGCTGTTGTTAGCCCTGAGCTACAGTAAAAGATAACCTTTACATTATCTGCCCTATAGATCGCAAGGTCTGAAAGGCGCACTATATCGTCGTTAAACCATTTTTACAAAGATTTTTTCAACTCACTCTGTCTGTCTGGTAAAAATTTTGAACACGTTATTTCTACCACACCCATTCTCGGATCAAGTTGAAACTTTGCACAATTATTCATTGGCAAAGAAACCAGCTCTGTTTGGTACAAAACACTTCAAAATTGGCCCTTTTTTTTGTACAAAACTTAAATTAACTCACTCTGTCTGTCTGTCTGTCTGGTATATGGAAATTGTTAACGTTATTTCTTCCACACCCATTCTCGGATCAAGTTGAAACTTAGCACAGTTTGCATAGACATGAATCAACTTTTTACAAAATTAACCAATAAGTCAATTGTTGGTAATTAATCATAATGTTTGATATCGAAAAAGGGAAATAACTTCTACATTATTTAAATATATAGTTGTAAGTGTGGAGCTCTTCCCTTTACATAAGCTCTTTTTTTTATAAAGTATTTTTTTTTTAAACATATTTCTTCGTTCCCTTTCTTTTACCCTGTCCGTGAACCTCTCTCATGTCACAAGGAGACCAAACTTACTCCAGTCACGTGGTGTCCTCCCCATCATGGTCCCATCCTCAGGGTTTCGAAGCCACAGCCTGGTCTGATGAAAGCGGTCCCCCAGTGTCTCCGTCACGATCCCCTGGCTATAGAGGGTACTCTGGTACATGGCTGAGCTCGCCGTCGTGTAGCCGGACGCCAGGGACGCCGTTTTCCTGGAGGACATCTTGTAAGTATCGAAACTTCCATTCTCCATGCTGGCTAACTTGTAATGTCTCACAAACTCACTGACCCATGCAACAGGCAGCGCCTGGAACTTCCCAGGCTAGAGTTTGTCAGCCGTGACGGTAAGGTATATTAAGACTCGAGGTTCTTGACACCTGAAAACATAGGCGTAGCCAAACATTATTCATTAGTAAGGTTCATAGTACTGATTTTGATTTAAATAACAAAAAAAATTGATTTAAAACAATGTAATGCATTTGTGAATTACAATACTAAAATTTCATGATTAAGTTTGTACATATTATATATTTGCGTTATTTGTACAGGTTTATTAAAGCGATTGCAAAAACACGGAAACTAAAACTCTATAGCCATATTACAAGGTCTTTAGAGCTTGCAAAGACCTTCCTTCGGGGAAAAAGAAGGAAAAAGAAGAAGAGGTGAACAGAGAAATCGATGGGAAGACCATATGAAAGAATGGACGGGCCTGCTATTGAAAAAGATTATGTAAAAAAGGAGAGAGGAATGGAGAAAGACGGTTGACAAATCTTGTTTGGTGCCCCAACGGTTCAACAGGCCAAGGGATAGGTGAAGGTGGCTGTTTGCGCGCAGGGAGCAACAAGATGTTATGTTGAACTTTTACTATTTTAAATGAAGTCATACTTTTTTAAAGTAGTTACATTTTGTCAGTCTTTTACAAATCTAATTTAAGCTCATTCTGTATGTCTGTCTGGGTTATTGTTATTATTTCTTCAACTCTCCATTCTGGATCTAGTTAAAACTTTGCACAATTATTCATTGTCAATGACAACACAGGAATCAATATAGAAAAAAAAAAGTAAATCACATGGTCATAATTAATTAGTTTTGTTTTATAGTTAGATATAAAAATGTAGTAAATTTTGGAGCTTTGTGTCGAGAATTAGGTCGTTCGTTCAAAAGTTTAAACTAATCATAGTCTATTTTTATATGTACTTGAATAACTCAGCGGCTAAGATGTCGGCCTTTCATTATGCAGCTTTGTTATTGTTGTTTTTTAAAGTATTTTTAAAAATTTTACTTGTTACTCTTGAAGCTATACAACAAACATGAAAGACTATATTTAAATTTCAAAATTCGTTTGTACATCCAATCGTTCCATATTAAACAAAGACTATGTCACCCGCAGACACGGGAGTGACCAGATTTCGATCTCCGACTGACACCGACATCACCACACAATGTACGGCTTTGGGGAGGGCATGGAGATATGTTACCGGGTGATAACATGCTCCTGGTAACGGAAGAATCATGGGGGGAAAAGGGGGGGGAGGCAATAAATCATAGGTTATTCTCAAGAAGAAAGAATGAAACAGAAAATGGAAAGGAAAATAAAAAAGCATGTCTTTGATTTTGATCAATGCGAATGGAACACCGAAACGAAAATCATTTAGTTTTTATTTTTACAAAGCTTAGATTAACCCTGTCAGTCTGTCTGTCTGGTAAAAAGTTTGTTTATTTCTCCAACACCCAATCTCGGATCAAGCTGAAATTTTGTAAAAATATTTCTTTTGCCTGTCAAAACAAAAGTCAATTAAAAAATTAACTAATTAGTTAATTAACAATGAGTGAGAATGTATTTTGTTTGGTATCAAACAAGGGAAAGAAATTGTATTTGACTGATTTGGTGGTATAAGTTAAATTAGTCCTATTTATACTTACAGAGAGAAATACCGTAGGTCGACGCTTTAAAGTTTGAAGCTAACAATTGATAACTATAAAATCTTCTATTTTTATAAGCGCTTTACTAGTACAGTGGTTAGTGAGTTGGCTTGAGCCCTCGAGTTCAAATTTAGGTTTTGCAACATTTTTTTATAAATGCATTTAACATTCACTTAGATACCCCTTCTTTCACCACCACCCCTTTCCCAACTGGTCCAGACCAGTGATAGGATCTTAGCGTAGTGAGACCAGTGATAGGATCTTAGCGTAGTGAGACCAGTGATAGGATCTTAGCGTAGTGAGACCAGTGATAGGATCTTAGCGTAGTGAGAAAGCTAAAAACATGAAATTGCTTTAAACGAAAACGATTGGTAAAAATATTTGTAATCGCAGATTTATTATTGTTAGTTTAGATCATATAGTCTATGGTCTAGATCAGTAGTTACCAAACTTTTTTGTCTCGTAGACCCCATTGTAAGTTAGAGAGATCTATCTTTTTTATTGATAAAATTCAAATTTAAACCAATGAAACTAACAATTAATATGTATTGCTGGAATTACCAAACACACTGGAAATGTGTTTTTTCTTTCATGTTTATCATCCGTTAGTACAGATATTATGTTTCATATAGGAATTTGTTGTTCTATGAAATAGTCCTTCAAACATTAAATATTAATAATTTGCCTTAAGTATTTATAGCTTTTTTTATATAGTGCTACTTTCATGCTTATAGCATGCTTAGAGCGCTTTGGTCCAATCTCATTTGTGGACCAGTGGGGGGAGGGGGTATCTAGGAGTTGGTTTTCGTGCTACCTTTAGGCGCTCAGTAAACACAACTCTGCCCGAGTCGGATGTCGAACCTCGAGCCCCCTTCTAGGTAGCCAAGCCAAGCCAAGTTCAAGCGCACTTGGCCTCTCGACCACAGTATCATTGTAAAAGTTTTCGCAAAGAGCAGTTTCTCTTGTAATTCTTGATGTCTCAAATAATGGGCTCGCGGAAATGGTTTCACCAACAGGAGAAGGGGCGAAGGTGAATAACTGGTAACTTAACCAGTAAGCTTTTGGGCAGGAAGGACCCACCAGCTGAAGGAAAACAGAACTCAAACCTCTGATGCTTTGCAACTATACCCAAACAAGGAAAGGTTTCGTGAGTCAGCCCTGGGGAAAAATATGGAACTGAAGACCATTAAACAGTTTGCAGCTTTAATGATATAACTCATCCCACCGATGTGCCCTTAAACTGTTATGTTAGTTAAAGAAATTTGTTTCATAATATCAGATGTAGATAATTGTGAAACAGTTTTTAAAACTATTTCAACAGATGGTAAAATCAATGTTTTATCTATAGTGCTTTCCGAATTTTGCTATAAGTAAAGAAATCTTGTAAGACTCTCACAAACCATCATCTTCTTTACATGATGTCGAACAGAGATTTTGTGGGTCTATTCTGAACCTTATTTTTTAGTTTTTGAAATTTTTGCACACCTTTATCTTTTTATCAGGGTGGCATCGTTTCAAATAATCCTCCAGTGTAATTGGTTTCATATAATAATAATAATAATAATAATAATAATAATAATAATAATAATAATAATAATAATCTTTATTGTCCGTATGGAAATTTGTCTTACAATTTGTGCATTACACCAAACAAAACATTATAACTATTTTTTAAAAAATCTACATTCATACCAGACTCACTCATAATTTACATGTGAAAAGTTTATATTAGATTGTTTCTATTTAATGATTTGATTGCCAGGGGAACAAAAGAGTGTTTGTGTCTGTTTGTCTTTGCTATCGGGGTCTTGTATCTCTTTTGTGATGGTAAAATCACAAAATCCTGACACAAAGTGTGACTCTTTATTTCGAGGATCTTGTTATCTTTTTTATAGATGTTTGTCTCAAACAGCTGCCCAAATGGGGTTTGTTTTTTGCCAATGATTTTACCAGCAGCATTTAGGATCCTATAAAGTTTATTCTTATTTTTAATGCCATGGTCATAAAAAGGCCCTTAGACAACCGCTTATTTGACATGGGAATAAACAATCAACGCTGTAAAATCTAGATTTCTTTTTCGTAAACATTAGTTACATGCAGAGAGTATAAAGTGTTATTTAAATTTTTATTTATTCCTCTATTTATAAGTGAATGAAATAGTTACATTAACGAGGTGTGAAAATTGAAGTCATGACCTGCTTAAATGAAATCCACTATCGAGGACCCCCAATTTATTTTTTCATTTTCGTAGACCCCTTGGAAATCTTCGTAGGCCACTGGGGGGACTAATGTAGACCACTTTGGGAATCACTGGTCTAGATCTATTACAAATGTAATTACATGACTGATCCAAACTAATTGATACAACTACGCTTAATATAAGCTTTGTTTTTTTAAAGTGTTTTCTTTTGTTTTGTTTTATCGTCTTGCTATTTTAGTCACTATCGGAATAGGATTCTTGGTATTGGCGCCCCCGCCCTCTATCATGACTGCATGCTATGTTATAGGTTTTGGCCTAATTCTTCTGTTCTCAAAATACACCGTCTGTTGGTCTAGTCTGTGTGTGTGTGTGTGTGTGTGTTTCTGAGTTAGTCTTATCAGTGCATTTATCAGTCACAAAAACGTTGAGAAGAATCCTTATCAATTAGACATTCAAGGAGAGATTTAAATACAAAAATGAGACGTTTTAATTCGGAGACAAATATTTTAAGGATTTTTATCAGAGAGGTTCATGAAAAACACTGTCAAACTACATTGTGTCGATTTTATTGTACAGCTAATATTCTGCTTAAACTTCCGATTTTAAGGGTATCATTATGAAATACACAATGAATTGTGGTCCTATATATACTGCATTCTTCTCTAAGTTCATGTGGGTTTCAAAACATCTGTGAACCAGATATTATACAATTTAATATTAGACTGTATAACTAAAAGAGACCTACTATGATTAAAATAGTACATATACTTACAGAAAAGTAATTTTTAATTTATCATAATTTTAATTTAAAAATAGTAGAACCAATATTATTAACAGCAACATACTAAGCATTTCGTAGTTCACGTGAGGTGTTGAAATTGTGCACCATAAACTTGGATAAACATTCAAAGACCGCATCACAAACCAAGAGATTAGAGACAGGGTTACTGCAGCGATCTGACCCCATGATGACCTGCTAACTATTGTAAAAAAAACGCAAGCTTAAAATATATGGGCATATTATAAGATCTTCGGGGCTCGCAAAGACCTTACTTCAAAGAACAGTACCAGGAAAAAGAAGAAGAGGCAGACAGAGAAAGCGATGGGAGGACAACATAAAAGAATGGACGGGCCTGCCATTGAAAGAGGTTCTAACTAAGGCAAAAGACAGAATGGAGAAAGACGGTCGACGAGTCTTGCTTGGTGCCCCAACGGTCCAGCAGACTAAGGGATAAGTAAGGTAAAGTAAACTTGGATCGCATGACTCCTCGGGCCTCTTTATCGTGGCCACCCTGTATGGTCTCCACAAAATCTAGAATTCAACTACATAATCCCAAGTCTACAATGCTACAAAGTAGGGGATAGGGTAGGCCTAAAGCACGACATGAACAAACTAATCGAATGTAGTACTGTCACAGATAAAATAGTGAACTTATTGTACCTGATACCACTTTGGTGAATTTAGTGAATACAGAGAGTGAAACGGGTAACTAGCGAACACAAGTTAGGTCTGACCCAAAGTCAAGTCGTATTAGAGATCTAGAGTTTACTCAGTTAAGTTTCTAGTCAGTTGAAGTAGGTAGCAAGTCAGTTTCTAGTCAGTTGATGTAGGTAGCTAGTTAGTTTCTAGGCAGTTGATGTAGGGAGCTAGTCAGTTTCTAGTCAGTTGATGTAGGGAGCTAGTCAGTTTCTAGTCAGTTGATGTAGGGAGCTAGTCAGTTTCTAGTCAGTTGATGTAGGTAGCTAGTCAGTTTCTAGTCAGTTGATGTAGGGAGCTAGTCAGTTTCTAGTCAGTTGATGTAGGTAGCTAGTTAGTTTCTAGTCAGTTGATGTAGGGAGCTAGTTAGTTTCTAGTCAGTTGATGTAGTGAGCTAGTCAGTTTCTAGTCAGTTGATGTAGGTAGCTAGGTAGTTTCTAGTCAGTTGATGTAGGTAGCTAGTTAGTTTCTAGTCAGTTGATGTAGGGAGCTAGTCAGTTTCTAGTCAGTTGATGTAGGTAGCTAGTTAGTTTCTAGTCAGTTGATGCAGCATGTTAGTTTCTAGTCAGTTTTTGACAGTTAATTCCTGACCAATCGGAAGTCATGTAACAAATAAGTCTTTAATGAGTTGATTAAATAAGCTTTATAAAGTCAAGTAGTGCACTTTTAGTGATATGACCATGTTACAAGTGAAATTTTTTAAAAACATTTTTAAAGGCAGCACGGCTGTGTGGTCTGTGGTGTACGCATCTGGCTCTCGTCACGATAATTCTGAATTCGAACACTTCATGCCCTTATCCATTGACGTCCTGCAGGAGGTTTAGGCTAAGACGTAACAACCTACATTTCTGAGCGTACGTCCGAAACTTGTAAATTGGAAAGAATTTAAAACAACAATAAGTAGTTTTTCATATTATCGCGTAAAGTTTGGCGCTACTTCGATACAATGAAACACTCAACCAAAGGACATTTTTTTTTACGGAAATGTTGTTTTTTTTTCTTGAGGATTTGAATAAGAAATTGACCCTTTACAAAACAATTAGATCAATTAGATATTCATTATAATACATCAGTTAGGCCAGGTTCACATCTAACTTCACATTCACTTTGACCTATCCTTTGGTCTGCTGGACCGCTGGGGCACCACACAAGATTCTGTTAACCTTTTTCTCCATTTTTCTTTGTTATTTGTCTTTGATAGGATTTCCTTCTGATGTTCCTTCTGAAAATATTGAAACCTGCCTTTTACCTGCCTGGGTGGACAACTTCGGAGGCCGATTTAGAGTTTGTGTTTCCACACAAACTGTCTTTATAGCCTTGTTTGTTTTTTTACTGTGATGTCAGGCACTTGAGGTTTTCATTGATGTTTTGCGTTTTTATTGATGTCTCTATAAATCCGATGAGATCATTTTTTTTTCTTTTTTAGTGCTCTTGTAAGCCTATTTTCAAAGCTTGTTTTTATTGTAGATAGAAAGATTGTAAAATATTGAAAAGACCAGCAATGTTTCATTTGAGAGACAGAAATCTTACAGTATTTCTTCACTACCAACATAACGATAAAGTGTATACAACTTGAAGATAGACAAGTTTCAAGTACTCTTTGTCAGGGTTTTTCAAATATTTAAATTTTATGATTTGTTTTTTTTTACAAAGGCAGATGGCCGAGTGGTAAAGGGCTTGGCTTTTCGAGCTAATGAGTCTCGAGTTTGAATCCCGCTGAAATCTGGAATTTTGAATTTTTCGGACGCTCCTAGGCCCAACAAAGTCATGGGTACCTGAAACCAGGGCCGGCCTTTGGCCGATAAGACCAATCGCTACAATTCGGGCCCCGCGCCTGGCATGGACCCCGCAATTTACATTTACCATGTCATTATCGGTCATTACCTTATAGTTGTAGGACTTAAAGGGTTATTATATTTATTGTATCATACGATTGTATATTTTATTATAGTTCTCTACTTCAGAATAGTTTTTTTTTTATATAAATTTAAAATATGGTTTAACTATTATAATGTTTTTAAACAAATGGTCAATAATCCGACCTATAAAACAAGCGAAGGGCTCCGCTAAACTCTTTGAAAATGGGAAGTGTTCCGTACACAAAAAAAGGAAACACTGAGCTGGTCTAATAAAATATTGATACCAATCGTGTTTGTTTAGCTCAATCTCATGTTTTATAAAAGCATGCTCTATGCGAAATAGAAGGGGGGTGGGGTTTCCGAGCTAACTTTTCAATAGATTTAGTTTCCTCGATGTTTGAAGTAACCAATGTAATAAAGGTGGACAAATGCTTCTGAAATCGAAGATTTTTTAGTAATCTATTAGTACTTTCACATTTTTAGGCGATCTCCTAATTAAAACATATACAACAATACGGCTATTATTGATCAGTTGTAATTTGTGAGACCTTTATGAAAGGGCGCATGATGGTATGCCTGCCAGTACTTTACTTATATGCCCACATATCTTCTGCTAGTAAGGAGACCACATCTAGTTCGTAAACAAGGGAAATTGCTAGCCACTGGTCAGAGCTTTTATAAATTATGTCAAAATTTATTTATTTAATACAAAAAAAAAATAAAATAAGATGAGGAGAATAGCATTATTTCTTTTCTGGAAACTTTTTTTTATCTAAATTACCTCAATTTATTATTCAAATATTTAAAAGCTAAAATAAATGATGAATGTAAGCTACAAATTAACCTACATTGTTGATCTCTCTATATTCTACACTTAAATAATTAATGTATATATATATACAAAACTAATCAAGATACTAATTAAATGGTTAGAAGACGGGCAAATGACCGTGAATGTATATTATGCCACCTTGAAAATGCTGATAATGAGAAACATATGTATTAGGAATGTCCATTATTCCTTCAAGTTAGAAGTACTGTAATGGACCTATTGGAAGCAAACTGTGGCAATTATGTAAATGTTAACTTGTCTATTATTTTAAACAAGCTGCCAAAACTAAAAAATAAAATGATACATAACTTTAACTTGATTATTGTTTCCGAATACAGGAATCTTGTTTGGGCTAGCTGGCTCAAATGTCTACATAATAATAAGGTGTTTGATCCTAATCACTTGGAATTAACATTTAGAAAAATAATGGACTTTAGGGTAGAGAATTATCTAGTTTGATTTTCATATACCTGTACAATGCTCATGTAGTTTTCCAGAAATAGGGTGTTGGGGGTCAGGGATATCTGATATTGTGTTGATTGTTCTGGAGTAGAGGATACTTGTATCATTTTTCTGTCTTTAGGGGGTTCATTTCAATTACTATTATTATATTTTTAGGTTAATCACTTTTCAATTGTTTATGATTTAATACTTGTGAATTATGATAACTTACAAATAAAAACATAAAAAAAAAAAAAAAAAAAAAAAAAAGCCCACAAAAGAGGCAAGATGGCCCATAAAAGAGGCACATAAAGCCCAAAAAAAGAGGCAAAGAAAAGAGGCCTAAGGCCCAAGGATTCCTATGATGATAAAGCTAAAACTGAATAGCGCAAATTCTGAGGTTTCCTTTAAAAAAAAAAAAAAACTAATTAAGAAACAAATAAAACCTATTAAAAAGAAAAAAGAAAGCCCACAAAAGAGGCAAGATGGCCCATAAAAGAGGCACATAAAGCCCAAAAAAGAGGCAAAGAAAAGAGGCCTAAGGCCCAAGGATTCCTATGATGATAAAGCTAAAATTGAATAGTGCAAATTCTGAGGTTTAAAAAAAAAAAAAAAAAACTAATTAAGAAACGAACACAGTCCCTTATATGTTTTAAAATGCAAGGTTGAGAGAAATCCGCTGAACTCACGTAGGTCATGTACTTCAATACTGCTGATGACAGGGACTTTGAACCCCAAGATGCAAATATGACCACTCATCTCTAATAGATACCCAACATTAGTTTAGGAAAGCAAAAGTGGTTGACAACATGGCACGATGGTTAACCGTCGACGATAGAAACATGAGCCCCAGGCCTACATCATCTACTCCATTCCTCGAAAGGGAAGGCCCTCCTTATTTTGTTTACTATTTATAAATTAAACATTATCTGCAACGTGGGCCAAAAGAAGAAACGAATGACTCTTAACTCAGCTGAATCTAACTCAAATGACTCTTGAAGCAAATGACTCTTAACTCAGCTGAATCTAACTCAAATGACTCTTGAAGCAAATGACTCTTTACTCGGCTGATTCTGACTCAAATGACTCTTGAGGCAAATGACAGCCTACATCAAAAGACTCTAAACTCAAATGAGTTTTAAATCAAATGGATCTAAATCTCATCTAAACTCAAATGACTCTGAGCTCCAATGACTCTTAAATCGAAAATTTTACTAAACTTGGTCATTAGGGATTTCTTACCTTGACAGAAAGAAAAAATCGTAAATCCACTACAGCTAGCTGTCAACTACGCGTTGAATTAATCCGTCAGTCTTGCTAATACAAGTGTGAAGGAGGGGGGTGTCTTTCTGGCACTGTGCACCCCTACAGTAATCTCGTATATCGCGTAATCGTACAGTCAATAAAAGACCTTACAGTTATAAGTACACAGACTCGATACCTCGGCGTGATTTTTTTTCCTTCTTCTATTTATTTAACTTTTTCCCCTATTATATTTCGTCCCTTCTTTAAAAAAAACCCAGGAGATTAAACAGGGGCGTGGTAACGAACTATAGACCTGATATCTAGGCACATAAAAAGGTGCACGCTTCTCAGTAGTAGCTCTGGGGTTATCTCCAGAGGCGCTACGTATAGACAGAAATAATGAGGGAGATATCTTGGCGGTTGGGAGATGGGTGTGTGTGGGGGGGGGGAGGGGGTAAAAAGTATATAGTTTCTGTAAGAATATTTAAAATATTTTCTATAGACACGCTGTCAAGGTAAGGGCAAGTGGTCTCATGCGGGCAAGTGGTCTCATAGGGGCTATTTCTCTCCACGCCCTAATAAGCATAGGCCTACTATTTTTTGTCGTTTAAAGCAGTGGCGGAACTTGCAAGCAAAACTTTTGAGCTTAGGAGGGGCCGTCAAAAAATATGCAGGGTGGCTGAGCTGTCATAACAATATATTGAATATACAATCCGGGTATCATAGAGTTAACTCTTTCTCTCCTAACTGACCATACCAGCGTTGATTCCACCAGAATGTGGTAAATAATTACAAGAGAAAGTTAATGGTCATTTTCCCTTTATATAGACTTTATGATTCCCCTCCACTAACACACACACACACACCTCACATACACCTCACACAACACACACAAATAAACGTCGTATAACCAGTGGCGTAGAAGCCACTGGGCTGATTGGGGCCCACAGTGGCCATTTAAAGATAGTCTTTTCTTACTTTTAAGAAGGCGTATACGCATTGAAAAGAGGCGCGGTGGCTGAGTGATAAAGCGATTAGCATCCGAACCGGGGGGTCCTATGTTGGAATCCTGGGATTTTTATTTATTTCGGGATCCTTAATGCGCTTCTGAGTCCACCCAGCTCTAGTGCTGGCCATATGGCACCCTCGTTAACAGTGAGCCACAGAAATAGATGACCTTGACATCATCTGCCGTATGGACTGCATGGTCTGAAAGGTGAACTTTATATGCAGGTCAAGACGCCTTGGTTTGTTGAATGCGCTGTTATTTCTATTCAAACTTTTAGCCTCCTGATGGAGGAGGCCCCATCATTGAACAGGCGTTGGCTTCCTTGCTAGATCACTTCGTACAACATCTTACGTTTTGTTTGGTTAGCAAACGACATTCCTAAACCTTAGGCTGTCCCATTTAATATGTTATCTTTTTAAACTCTTTTTGACCGTTAGGGCACATGCTATTGATCTGTTTGTGTGTATTTCTATATTTGTTTGTGCATTTCTATGTTTGTGTTTTGTATTTCTATATTTGTTTGTGCATTTCTATATTTGTTTGTGCATTTCTATGTTTGTATGCATTTCTATTTTTGTGTGTGTGTGTGTGTGTTTCTATATTTGTTTGCGCATTTCTATATTTGTGTGTATTTCTATGTTTGTGTGTGGTAAAAAAAAAGTAAAGTTCCCCTTTCAGACCTTGCGTTCTATAGGGCAGATGATGTACAGGTCATCTGTTTTTTTTTGTGGCCTACGGTTAACGAGGTTGTCATGTGGCCAGCACAACGACCAACCGCCTTTACTTTTCCCCAACTAACGTGAAGTGCCCAATCGAGCTGGGCGGACTCAGAGGCCCCATCATTGAACAGGCGTTGGCTTCCTTGCTAGATCACTTCGTACAACATCTTACGTTTTGTTTGGTTAGCAAACGACATTCCTAAACCTTAGGCTGTCCCATTTAATATGTTATCTTTTTAAACTCTTTTTGACCGTTAGGGCACATGCTATTGATCTGTTTGTGTGTATTTCTATATTTGTTTGTGCATTTCTATGTTTGTGTTTTGTATTTCTATATTTGTTTGTGCATTTCTATATTTGTTTGTGCATTTCTATGTTTGTATGCATTTCTATTTTTGTGTGTGTGTGTGTGTGTTTCTATATTTGTTTGCGCATTTCTATATTTGTGTGTATTTCTATGTTTGTGTGTGGTAAAAAAAAAGTAAAGTTCCCCTTTCAGACCTTGCGTTCTATAGGGCAGATGATGTACAGGTCATCTGTTTTTTTTTGTGGCCTACGGTTAACGAGGTTGTCATGTGGCCAGCACAACGACCAACCGCCTTTACTTTTCCCCAACTAACGTGAAGTGCCCAATCGAGCTGGGCGGACTCAGAGGCGCCCGAAGATGCCGAAATTAAAAATCACAGCCTTCACCAGGATTCGAACCCAGGACCCCAGGTTCGGAAGCCGAGCTCTTAACCAGTCAGCCACCGCTCCCCCGTTTGTGTGTATGTATTTCTATATTTGTGTGTGTATTTCTATATTTGTTTGTGCATTTCTTTGTTTGTTGTTTGTGTGTATTTTTATGATAGTGAATGTGCATTTCTATGTTTGTGTGTATTTCTATGTTAGTGAGTGTGCATTTCTATGTTTGTGTGTATTTCTATATTTGTGTGTGTATTTCTATATTTGTTTGTGCATTTCTTTGTTTGTTGTTTGTGTGTATTTTTATGATAGTGAATGTGCATTTCTATGTTTGTGTGTATTTTTATGATAGTGAGTGTGCATTTCTATGTTTGTGTGTATTTCTATGTTAGTGAGTGTGCATTTCTATGTTTGTGTGTATTTCTATGATAGTGTGTGTGTGTGTGTTTCTATGTTTGTGTGTGTGCGTGAACGTATCATCTTTAGTCTTAAATCGGTATTCTACCGTGGTAGATGGAAGTTGTATCTTATCTTATCTTATAAGATGTATTCCCTCAAAACAGACTATAACTACGTCTAACACGTATCCATGTGTTGAATCTAGTCCAAGTTAATTAGAGTATTAAACTATGCAGAGTCATTCGTTGTTCTGGCTGATTCAAGCTGTCAGTTCTATGTTTAAATGACACCAGGGAAGAAAGAGCACATGTAAAAATGTGTCCTAGTAAACGCAATAGGACACATGCCTATATCTTAAAAACTTTCTGGGTATTTTATTAGATTGTGCTTTTGTATTTGTAAGTTTACTAAGTTATGACAGTGTTTTATGTATTAAATAAAGCCTATTGCTGCTTTACTTTTTAGCCTACTCTTGTCAAATGCGAATATTCCCTTGCTATCAATCCCACAACTCTATTTTACGTCTATAATGATTTCCTAGTGTCTTTGTTTGAAGGGTCGCTTAACATTGATTTTTTTTTAAATAAACGCATAAAATATACTCAACTGGAACTTTGAATAATGATGTTCATTGTTCCAATTGCAAAGTAAGTATAACTTTTCCTTGACTGCGCCCATGACATGTTTATACTTTATAGACGCGACGGAACATTTACTTCTAAGCTGTTTTTATTCTTAGCAAATCTGATGTGTTGGGTCTTTTAAGGTCGTATTCTCCTTGGCCTGAATAGCTCGCGTGAATCCAGTGATTACACGATCACATGATAGCCGTTCTGCTTCAGTGAACAGCCAAAACACACTCTGCCAGGTCTTGGTCTTATCTAGGCATTCTTATATGCCTTTTAAAAGTCTCAGCACTTGTCAGTCAACAGATTCATCGGAGTAACTGCCCTTGATTAGAGTGAAAGAAAATGTTTAAACCATATATATATACAAGTGATAGCCAAACTCTTGTGACCCAAGGGCCATACACATTTTTCCGACTCATGTGCCACTGCAGTGGCGTTTTTAGGCCTATGGGAAGCGAGCCGTATCGGTGACATCCAAGTGAAAAAGAAATTAACTTTTGCTAAAGCCGATAATTTAAAAAAGATAATACAGGAGCTAGATGCCCGAACATACATATGCACATTTAATACATACATTTTTTTAAAATATGATATGTATATTTAATATATTTTATTAACTCATTCAATTTTTAACAAATAACTATCCCCCCCCCCCCCCAAAAAAAAAAGTCGTATGTCAGCAACCGATGAAGAATTGCTGATGTCAATTTTAAAATTAGTATTTGTACTTTATAAGACAATTTGCTAGAAAAACATATATTTTAACAGAAATACCAAGACTATATGCAGAAAATGTTTGTAGTTTTTTTTTTTTTTAAATAAACTATAAAGTAGGAAGTAGAAAGGCTCTGCTAACCATTTGCCTTTAGAGCTTTCAAGCTATGGATGTTTTACAGTTTAAATCCCTGAAAACGATAATGTCAATTAAAAAAAAAAAGTTTATGAAGTTTTTGTACGCTTATAAATGTTACGTTTAGTCATATCATCATCAAACTCCAACTGAGTGAGGGCTTGAGAAGCTCACATTCTGTCTTGCAAAAGCCCTGGACAGAAACCCTGCTGTTTTGCGAAGTGCATACATGTCACCATACAGGTCGAGAATTTGTGATTTCCCAGACCTGTCGAGACGAAGATCAGCAAGTCTGGGGCAGTCAGAAAAGAATATGGGACACAATTTCCTCTTCTTACCCCCAGCGGGGGCATCGTGAGTCAAAATTTGGCCATAGCCGTGAGAAATATGAGCCAACAGGACAGTGGCCTGTCCTGCACTGTGCTATAATAGCTTGATCAGGCCTGGACAGCCTCCACCACGGGGGAAGTGGTCAGGGCGCCTTATGCGCTCCCAGACTCCACGGACTTTTTGGGACTTGTCCCAGCACTCAAACCAATTTTCCATGTCTGTTTTTTTGAATTATAGCTAGCGTATGATGAAGACTCGCAGCCTGTTCGGTGGATGGTGTTTGCCCTCCCTGGTGGGCCAAAGAGTCTGCAATAGTGTTGCCAGTCACGCTTATGTGATTCGGTACCCACTGCATTATTACAGGGGTGCAATAGCGTTGCTTTATGTTATGTGAGGCCATCCAGTGTACAGGTTTTGAGTCAGTGACCACAACAATCTGTGTTGCCCTCAAATGTACCTCGTCGAGTGTAGAGTCAATGACTTTTTCTGATACGTTTAGTAATATGTTCTAACAAAGTTTATATCAACTCAGTCAGTCTGTCTTGTGAAAAGATTTTTGAAATTATTTCTCCCACACCCAATCACTGATCAAATTGAAACTTTACACAATTATTTCTAGTACCTGACAAAACAAGACTCAATAAAAAAACACCAATTTGATAATTAACTATTGGTAATTAATTATTTTGTTTGGTATCAAAACAAAGAAAAGAAATCGTACTTCAGAGATGTGGTGGTATAAGTGGAATTAGTCTTCTTGATGTTTGAGTTTGAAGTTCTAACCCTTTTTTTATGCATTTAAAAAGCGATCACGGTAGCAGTAAGACAGATACCCACCCCTGGCTACGCCCATGTACCCACCTATTGTCGAAAATGTCGTATTTTACAATTTTTCATAAAAGTCTACCGGGGTTGCTACTTTAACGTTATGGTGGGCTAAGAATCTATAGAATAAACTATATGGAGAGCTCTCTGATTTAGAAACCACTGCGCAGTTCATCTCATGTATTGGTCTAGTCATCTGAACACTCCAACATAACAATGAGAACGCAGAAGAAGAAGAAGAATATAGAATGTTGAAGAATGGAATTTATCATAGCCCTTAATTCACGCTCCGGTGATTTTGTCTGAATAACGTTGAAATTTAACAGGGTGAATAAAACCTATGGACTGTACAATTTACGTTCCATACACACGTAAAGAGATGAACAATAGGCCTACGTAGTCATTCTTAAACTTGGACAATATATTTTTTCAACAATCTCTAACTATGTCATTGATACTTCAGTGGTGTCCATATTTACAACATGGGCCCCTGGGGACCAAATAGATTTCCGACACTCATGACGCTGGCCAAATCTCCGAACAAAAAAAAATCAAGTGAAAAACAAAAGTCTGCGCACTTCTTGGAGAAAAAGTTTTGATTGGCCAGATAGTATCCCGTCACATCCGGATATGACCCACGAGCTATAGTTTGGGCATCACTGGTCTATCTCTCCATTTTGTTTTATACATCCGTGTATTATACCGAGACCATTCGTTATAGAAAGCCTGAACACTGACCTGCAACGTCACAAAAGTGGGCAGTTTAGACCAATAGCTCGTTGCCACTTGGTACAGACCTGAGACGTGCTAACGAGATATTGAGTTGTTATGAAAATTATATTCTGTATCGGTTATCGTTCTTATGTTTACATGTGCTTGTAACTCGTCAGTAAGAATGTGTTCACGAAATGTGTGTTGTGTAGTCATTCAGTGTATTAAAGCCATACTATACATACATGGTTTTCGACCCTCTTATCTTTATGTTCATAACATGAGTCTAAACTACCTATAGGTTGTGACGTTACAGGTCAGTGTTCAGGCCTTCTAACGAATGGACTAGATTATAGGCCTACCCAGCATTGCGCTGTATGCGACAGCTGAGATACACTGGGATATGTCTCAGCCGATGAAACAATGTTATGCCTTCTTTCAACGGCTTTTAACCGGCGTTCTACGGATCCACATAAATGTCTTAATCAATGGCTGTTTTTGTTTTCACAAACATGACTCTTGTTTCGTTCTTTATTCATCTTTATCTGTCTCGTTGTCTTTTGATCTGTTGGGACGCCACACATGTTCTGTCGACCGTCTTTCTCCATTCCTCTCTGTCTTTTGCCTTGAAAAGAATCTCTTTCAAAGACAGGCCGTCCATTCTTTAATGTTGTCTTCACATCTTTTTCTCTGCCTCTTCTTCTTTTTCCTGGTACTGTTTCCTGTAGGAAGGTCTTTGCAAATCCTGAAGATCTTGTGATATGACCATAAAGTTTTAATTTGCGTTTTTTTTTACATGTCATTGTGAGGCGTTGTGATCCTGATTCGATTCTCCTCATTTGTTATGCGGTCTTTTTATGTAATACCTAGTAATCTTGTATAGCATCTCAGTTCCATTGCTTAAATAAATAAAATGAATTCCTTATTATTGCAGTTTAAACGCTTTTCATATTGTTATAGCACTGCGATGCACACCGCAATCCAAGCTAGTGCAGAAGGAACGCACTGTTGGAGACTAGACTGAGAGGGATGTAGACAATATCAGGAAGAGAACTAGTTCCGCCCAAGTCTAGAGCCGATATGAAGAGGCTGTGTTCAAGGCAGATGTCCCGTAAATAAACATCGTTGCCTCCTTTAAGTTATTCCAATATTTCATGTAACAAAACAAGGCGATGTTACGGGAGCACTGTCGAGGTTTGGGAACTGTTGATCTGTGGCAGTATTTCGAGTTCAGCGACTGGTCACGGTCTAGTTCACAGTCCATCCTGGTAGAGGGCTAGAGTTTCAAAAATACAACAGGAAAAAAAAGCACGAGACACACATGAGCATAGGCGTTTCTAGGACGTTGTTTGTTTTCTTTTTGTATGGAAGTGACAGACAACTTGACCCTTCCCTATGTTTTTAGGGGAGCACGAAAAATCTTTCACAGACAAATCGTTCACCGACAAATTGATCACGAATCGTTCACAGACAAATAGTTCACAGACAAATTGTTCACAGACAAATCATTTCCAGACAAATAGTTCACAAACATATAATTTACAGACAAATAGTTCACAGACAAATCTTTTACAGACAAATAGTTCACAGACAAATTGTTCACAGACAAATCATTTACAGACAAATAGTTCACAAACAAATAATTTACAGACAAATAGTTCACAGACAAATCATTTACAGACAAATAGTTCACAGACAAATAGTTCACAGACAAATAGTTCACAGACAAATAGTTCACAGACAAATAGTTCACAGACATATAATTTACAGACAAATTGTTCACAGACAAATCATTTACAGACAAATCATTTACAGACAAATCATTTACAGACAAATAGTTCACAGACAAATTGTTCACAGACAAATCATTTACAGACAAATTGTTCACAGACAAATCATTTACAGACATATAGTTCACAGACAAATCATTTACAGACAAATAGTTCACAGACAAATTGTTCAGAGACAAATCATTTCCAGACAAATAGTTCACAAACATATAATTTACAGACAAATTGTTCACAGACAAATCATTTACAGACAAATAGTTCACAGACAAATAATCTACAGACAAATAGTTCACAGACAAATTGACAAATCATTTACAGACAAATTGTTCACAGACAAATCATTTACAAACAAATTTTTCACAAATCATTCACAGACAAATAGTTCACAGACAAATCATTTAAAGACAAATAATTTACAAACAAATAATTTACAGACAAATAGTTCACAGACAAATAATTTACAGACAAATAGTTCACAGACAAATTGTTCACAGACAAATAATTTACAGACAAATAGTTCACAGACAAATGGTTCACAGACAAATAATTTACAGACAAATAGTTCACAGACAAATAATTTACAGACAAATAATTCACAAACAAATCTTTTCCAGACAAATAGTTCACAGAAAAATTGTTCACAGACAAATAATTTACAGACAAATAGTTCACAGACAAATCATTTCCAGACAAATAGTTTACAGTCAAATAATTTACAGACAAATAGTTCACAGACAAATCATCTACAGACAAATAGTTCACAGAAAAATTGTTCACAGACAAATCATTTACAGACAAATAGTTCACAGACAAATAATTTACAGACAAATAGTTCACAGACAAATTGTTCACAGACATATAATCTACAGACAAATAGTTCAAGACAAATTGACAAATCATTTACAGACAAATTGTTCACAGACAAATCATTTACAAACAAATTGATCACAAATCATTCACAGACAAATAGTTCACAGACAAATCATTTAAAGACAAATAGTTTACAGTCAAATAATTTACAGAAAAATAGTTCACAGACAAATCATTTCCAGACAAATAGTTCACAGACAAATCATTTACAGACAAATAATTCACAGACAAATCATTTACAGACAAATAATTCACAGACAAATAGTTCACAGAAAAATTGTTCACTGACAAATAATCTACAGACAAATTGTTCACAGACAAATAATTTACAGACAAATAATCTACAGACAAATAGTTCACAGACAAATAGTTCACAGACAAATCATTTACAGACAAATAGTTCAAAGACAAATAATCTACAGACAAATAATTTACAGACAAATAGTTCACAGACAAATAGTTCACAGACAAATCATTTACAGACAAATAGTTCACAGACAAATAATCTACACACAAATAGTTGACAGACAAATAATCTACAGACAAATAGTTCACAGAAAAATAGTTCACAGACAAATCATTTCCAGACAAATAGTTCACAGACAAATCATTTACAGACAAATAATTCACAGACAAATAATCTACAGACAAATAGTTCACAGACAAATAATCTACAGACAAATAGTTCACAGACAAATAATTTACAGACAAATAATCTACAGACAAATAGTTCACAGACAAATAGTTCACAGACAAATCATTTACAGACAAATAGTTCACAGACAAATAATTTACAGTCAAATAATTTACAGACAAATAGTTCACAGACAAATAATCTACAGACAAATAGTTCATAGAAAAATTTTTCACAGACAAATAGTTCACAGACAAATCATTTACAGACAAATTGTTCACAGACAAATCATTTACAAACAAATTATCTACAGACAAATAGTTCACAGACAAATAGTTCACAGACAAATCATTTCCATACAAATAGTTCACAGACATATAATTTACAGACAAATAGTTCACAGACAAATAATCTACAGACAAATAGTTCACAGACAAATAAATCATTTACAGACAAATTGTTCACAGACAAATCATTTACAGACCCAATAATTCGTTCACTCTGAAGAAACATCCGAAACATATACTGATGTAAAAAGCATCAAACTGAGCTATGAGTGAAAGTGATAATGTTTTCAACTGAATTATAATACAAATAAAAATATGACATTAATACCACAATTTTTTTGGGGAAAGTGGAAAGTGGGGGGTTAGAGGGGGCGGCTAAAAACTGCCGTGCACCGGGCGCCAGTTATGCTCACTACACCTCTGTTGGTTATTTAAACTGTTTAAATATTTATGTGCGACAATCAAAATATTTTAAATTAATTTGTCTGGGCCGTTTGCAACATTTAATCTCGAATGACAATTAGTATGAATTCTTATTCGACTCCCAAAGGGTCGCGACCGACATGTTTAGAACCGATGATTTAGAACTATTTAAGCCTAAGCATTGTTCTGGTGAATCCGGTGATTGTATTTTATTGTATTTTTTTCAGCTTGTATCAACTCACTCTGTTTGTCTGGTAAAACGTTTGTAGCCTACACGTTATTTCTCCCACACCCAATCTCGGATCAAGCTGAAATTTTGCTAATTTATTTATTTTATCTGACAACACAATAATATATAATCAATTTAAAAACGTAACCAGTTAATTATTTTGTTTGGTATTTCGAACAAGGGAAATAAATTGTACTAGGCTGAAGTGGTGGTATACGCGGAATTAGTCCCCTTTATAGGTCGCCGCTTGAAAGTAATTTTGAAACAAACAAGAGATAACAATGCAATTTCCGCTTTCATAGAGCCTCACAAGCAGAGTGGCTAGCATGGCGGCTTGATGAGGCGTGAGCCATCAGTTCGAATTTATGTCCTATTCCCTTCCTCTTTTTTTTTTTATAAATGCTTTTAAAAAGTGATTGCTGTGAAGTTCACCAAGATATTACCACCCCCCCCCCCCAAAAAAAATTTTCCCAACTTGTCCAGAAATAGGATCATAGCGACTCATAGCGTACTGAAAAAGCTAAAAGCGTGAAAAAGCGCTAAACAAAAATAATTGGTAAAAAAATTTCTAATCGCACAGTTATTCTAGATCTATTACAAATTTGATTACATGACTTATCCTGAGTAATTGATACAATTACACTTTGTATAAGATATGATTTTTTTTTAAAAGTATGTTTTATGTATTTCTTGTTACTTATCTGTATTTAAACTTTAGTCTCGACTCCTTCCCCACTGGCGTTTCCTGATTATTTTTTTTTCGACACCCCCTTTCTTCAAATTCATTATTTAAATATTGATCATGATGTTGGCTACATCCAGCGAAAATTATTTACGAACTTCCACATGCATGTCATGGTGATCCCCCTTCCTCCACACCATGACATCTGATTAAAAATAGAAACTGTTCATGTGACTTGTTCAAAATGGCCGACTTTATACACTCTATCTTGGTGAACTTATTTCAGTGCTAAACACAACAAATATGTATTTATCCTATACTTGTGTACTTTTCTTACTATTAGGTCTATTAACATTATCTGAATCAAGATTAGCTGACGAAAAATTACAACTTTACAAAGCTTTTCATGAATTTGCAGTTAAGCATAATAGATCTTATGTGAAAAACAGTAATTCATCAGAATTTCTTTTTCGTTTTAATGTATTTAAGGTAAAATAAAATTATTAAATAATTATTGTTGTTACATTACAATAATTACATTAATTCTCATTGGATCGATCTAGCTAGCATTGTATACAATTAAATTAAATTTTTAAATAATTCATTAAAGAGATATTCATTATTAAAGATATAAAAGTCCTGTCAACTTCACTTCAAGTTCAACTTCATTGACTTCAATTAAGTTCAATAAGTTCAGTTTGAGTTTCAATGAAACTTTCATGTTAATTTGATTAATTTAAATACAATACCATCTATGAAATATCATAGAACAAAGTCTTGAGTACCAACAACGGCTACCGATCAGTTTCGTGGACTTCAAAAAAGCATTTGATAGTGTCCACCGAGAATCATTATGGAAAATAGTTAGAGAATACGGCATCCCAGAAAAATTCGTCCAGATCCTACGACACCTTTACAGTCAGTCTAGTTGCTGCATTAAAACAGAAGAGGGAACAACAGAGTTTTTTACAATCGAGACAGGTGTGAGACAGGGGTGCATCTTATCAAGAAATGACAGAGAGCCTAGACAGAGGCACCCAAAATTGGCCTCCGCATAAACTTGGATAAGACTAAAATTATGTGAGTGGGATATAAGGCAAAGGGTGTCCCTGTCAGACTTGGCGAGTCAAAGCTTGAAGAGCTGGACAAGTTCACATACCTTGGCAGCATCATAACAAATGATGGAGATGCTTACTACGATGTAGCGTGCCGAATAGGAAAGGCAGGGAGCATTTTCCAAAGGCTGCAGCCTATTTGGACTAGCCAAGCCATTGGACTTGAGACAAAAATACACCTTCTCAACACAATCGTCATTCCAACTGCTACATATGCATGTGAGACATGGAAGTCATCTGTCAAAATTGAGAAAAGACTAAATGTGGCTCAACAGAGATGGCTGAGACGGATTTTGGGAGTCAGTTACACAGACCGGATCTCAAACAAGGAAATCCTATGCCGAACTGGGAGTTGTACACTTATTGAGGTTGTGACTGAGCGGCGTATGAGGTTTACGGGACATGTTCTACGTCAAAATGAATTACGCACACCAAGAGTTGCGATAACATGGAAGCCAAAACGAGGAAAGCGCAAACAGGGATGTCCTCAACACACCTTCATGGAGGACCTCAGAACAGTGGACACCAGGTGGGAGGAGGCTTCAGACATTGCCAATGACAGATCTTTATGGAGACAGCTTGTCGCCCAATGTGCCATCACATCACTCATAATCATTCACTGATCATTTTATTTATGACAGAAATAGACTAGAATTTAGTAAGATCTAGATGTGCTAGATATTAAAATATAGATCTAGATCTATAGTTATATTCTTGATATCATGTTGTCATTAATTATTGTATTTACTATTTCAAATGAATCAAATGATTAATATGCAGCTCTGGTATTACATGTTAACTTTGAAACCAGTCTGTTGGCCTTATTATAGAAGATCGGCTGTCCAAATAAGCTACAGAAACTAATGTCAGCTTTTCATGAAAATATGCAGGGCACCGTACAGTTTGACAGTTCTACCTCTAGGCCATTCTCCATCAAGAGCGGAGTAAAACAAGAATGTGTTCTTGCTACAACACTATTCGGCATCTTCTTTTCAGTTGTACTCACCAGCCCTTTTAAATTTCTGAAAGATAGGAGTATATATCCACAGCAGATCCGATGGAAAGCCTTTAAACTGGGCACGCTTAAAAGCCAAAACGTAGACACGATGTATCTTGATTAGGAACTGCTGTTTGCTGATGAGGTGGCACTCATATCTTATTCACAAGAAGGACTAAAAAGGCTTGTGAATGCCTTGGCAACTGCTTGTCAAGAGTTTAGCCTTACAATATGTCTCTCCAAGACTGAAATCCTGGCGCAAGATGTCGCAGAATTACCAACGATATGGTGCAGGAATTGACCTACTTGGGTACAACAATCGCCAGCAACCTAGATTTAGACAAAAAGAATAGAAAAGGCTTCTGCAGCAATGGCAAAACTCTCCAAGTGTGTCTGGGAAAAAGCCAAATTGACTACGGCAACCAGTGCCTGTGTTGTAAGCATTTTTCTTTATGGCTGTGAGAGCTGGGCAACATACATGTGTCAAGAGCATAGATTAAATAGCTTTCACTTACACTGCCTGCACTGCATTATGTGCATCAATGCTCTTCTGACACAGAGAAGATTACACTGGCTCAGACATGTCACCCGTATTCCAGATGAAAGAATCCCTAAAGACATCCTATATGCTGAGCTTGCTGAGGAAATCAGACCCTAGGGCTGCCCAAGACTAACCTACACAGATGTCTGCAAGCGAGACATGAGAACCACTGGCATAAACTAAAGTATGTGGGAGAAGATAGCCCAAGACTGGACAGCATGGAGACAGACTGTGAGTGCTGGTACGAACTTCGCCAAGAGCAAAAGAAACCAAGTGCCTTAGTCAAGAGAAAGAAAAAGAAAGCTAGCCCTAGGATAGATGCATAAACATGAACAAACTGTGACAAACTCTGCTGCTCCAGAATTGGCTTGATCAGTCACTCCAGATTCTGCCCGTCTCAAAGATGAAACAAATATACATAGAAGGAGCCATATATTACATGTAATATAGAGAATAGAGTCTGTCTAGTTTAGATTGCTTCGCCCTGGTCATATATCTGAGTATGTTCCTATGTAAATGTAAACAAATAAATACCCCAGAGGATTTCAATCTACAACCATCCTTGTTCTTGTATATCTAGATCTAGATTCTTAGTCTTTAACTTGTCTACTTTTTTTTTCTGTTTTTTTTTCTATACTAATGACTAATATTAACTAATGATTATTATTAGCACATGTGTTGCGTCTATACAACTTTTTTGTTTAATAATTTTTTTAGGAAAATGTTGCCAGATCTCAAAGTCTAAATGAAGGTTTTCCAAATGGTAGTACTCGAGTTTATGGAATCAATAAATTTGCAGACTGGAGCCCTGAAGAGTTTAAAGGTCAGTGACTTTAAGTTTTCAATGTTCAAATTACTTACTTTACTTAGACTTAGGTCCTCCCGCGCCGTTCGGCGCATTGGGCGGCAAGCTGTCTCCATAATGATCTGTCACTGGCAATGTCTGAAGCCTCTTCCCAACTGGTGTCCACTGTTCTGAGGTCCTCCATGAAGGTGTGTCGCCAGGTAATACGAGGACGTCCCTGTCTGCGCTTTCCTCGTTTTGGCTTCCATGTTATCGCAACTCTTGGTGTGCGTAATTCATTTTGACGTAGAACATGTCCCGCAAACCTCATGCGACGCTCAGTCACAACCTCACTAAGTGTTCGACTCCCAGTTCGGCAAAGGATTTCCTTGTTTGAGATCCGGTCTGTGTAACTGACTCCCAAAATCCGTCTCAGCCATCTCTGTTGAGCCACATTTAGTCTTTTCTCAATTTTGACAGATGACTTCCATGTCTCACATGCATATGTAGCAGTTGGAATGACGATTGTGTTGAGAAGGTGTATTTTTGTCTCGAGTCCAATGGCTTGGCTAGTCCAAATAGGCTGCAGCCTTTGGAAAATGCTCCCTGCCTTTCCTATTCGGCACGCTACATCATGGTAAGCATCTCCATCATTTGTTATGATGCTGCCAAGGTACGTGAACTTGTCCAGCTCTTCAAGCTTTGACTCGCCAAGTCTGACGGGGACACCCTTTGCCTTATATCCCTCTCGCATAATTTTAGTCTTTTTTTTAGTCTAAAAATGACTAAAATAAAAATAGACTAAAATGTTCAAATAGGAAAGATTAATTTTTTCAAAAGAAAATATGAATTTTTAAATTAGTTTTTCGACTCAATAGTGTATGGGTGGGTTTGAAAAACCTGAATGAAAACTCGCTATTTACTTTAAACTTGCAAGGAAACCTGTATATTTTAGTAGTTATATGTTTAGAATGTAGAAGCTGAAAAGAGGAAAGCAAAAACAAGGCAATCCATGTATAACATGGTGTTGCACCTTCTTAGAAGACCTAAAATCATGGGCACCTACTGAGAAAAGGCTTTGTCGCCTAAGACCAATCTCTGTGGGGAGAGCTTGCCGCCCTATGCACGGAATGATTTGGGGCTAACCTTTTGTAATTCAACATTTTCGGTAACCACAGACTATCAAGAGTCAACTGTAACTAGATATTTCACAAGTTTGAGTGCTGACACACAATTAAAAGATAGCACTTTGGTTTCATAAGATATTTCTAGATGATTTTTTTAATCCAGTTTAATTTTCTTCACAGCAAAGTATTTGTCCACTTATAAACCAAGTAAAGGCCTCAGGAAAAACTTATCTGGCTTAAAGTTTAAGTTTCAAGATCTTCCAACTAAAAAAGACTGGTAATAATTTTTAACATTATAATTTATAAAACGTTTTAACTTTTTAACCCTAACCCTAATATATTTCTATTACAATCAGCTTTCTGTAAAAAATCTTTTAAATTTTGTACAAAGATGTAATGTGGTGTGCACTTTGAAAAGTCATCACAATAATCCCCAATCTTTGCCTTCAATAATCCCATCCCATTGTGCAGGAGGCTTGGTCTAATGCTGTAAGGATTGTTTTTCTGAAGGGTTGTCTGAAAATTATAATTTGAAATCTTTTTAAAGTCTAGATTTGGCAAGCCAACTGCAGTATACCTTTCCATTGTATTCCATTTGTACCATTCTTTTTATTTTGGAATCTTTAGAGCGCCTCTGAGTCCACCCAGCTGTAATGGGTACCTGCGATCTATAGAGCAAATGATGTAAAGGTCATCTGCTTCTGTGGCCCACGATTAACGAGGGTATTATGTGGCCAGCACAATGACCAACTGCCTTTACTTTTCCCCAACTATCATCTTCTTAGGTATTCTAGCATTCTTTATCTAAAAGGGATGAATGGTAAATCTTTTAAGGCAATTCAAAGTATTATAACAATTTGACTTATCATCTTTACTTATATTTAGGATGTGCCAGTAGTTCTTCTGAATATCTAACCTTTTAGTTTTTGTTTTTATTAACATAATGTCTTGTAATTTTAATTGTCATTATAATTTAAAACATTAATATTTCTAACATTACTTGTCTCAACAGGAGAGATTCTGGTGTCGTCAATCCTGTTATGGATCAAGGTTCTTGTGGAGCTTGTTGGTAAAAGCTTAACATTTTCTTAAACTAAGTTTTATATTAAAAAATAAATATTCTAATATTATTTCAAACAACCTGAAATTCACTGTGTGTAGTTTAGTTAAGTTTAAAAAACTGACTAAGAAACATTTCACTATCCCTTGACATCTATGAAAGAGTCATTAATTAAATCTTCCCATAAATAATTTGTTCAGCATTTTATAAGTTTTAGAAGTTCTGAACAAGTTACAAGTTTAAACAGCTTTTGAAAAACAATCCTTCTAAGTACAGTATTAGAAGTTTATTTTTGCACAGGCACTTGTTCCCTGTGTGAATTGGTGATAGAACATTGTATGAGATTCATGGGACAAATCCTTAAGCAAGACATATACATTTATCAAACTCAGTCATAACATGAAAGCAGAAAAGAGGAAAAGCTAAAACAAGGTCGTCCACATATAACATGGCATCTCATCTTTTTAAAGACCTAAAATCTGTGGGCACCAGCTGGGAAAAGACAGTGAAATTTGCCTGGAACCTGACAATGCAGGAGGATTTAACTAACTTCCCTGAAGTTTACAGAAAACTGAGGCTGACAGTGTGCAGCTGTGAAAGAGTTTCTAAAATAATGTATTGACTATCAGAGCTTTTATTTCTGTTTCTTTAAGCCAGCTGTCTGACACATAGTCCATGAACAGTAAATTCTATTTTAATCTGTTTTTAACATTTGGTTTGCTTAAGCATTTGTTTTTGTAAAAAAAAAATTATTAAAATAGGGAAAGTGAAGTCAAAAACATTTCAATATATTAAATTTTCATTAGAAATTTAATCAAATTATTCACCACTTTATTTGGTGCAAATCTGACTAGCTCAAAAGTTGTTAGTTTTTTTTTCTCCTAGGGCTTTCAGTGTTGTGGAGACTGTGGAAAGTATGTATGGAATTCAGAAAAATGCCTCTGCTCCAAGCCTGAGTGTCCAAGAGCTGATTGACTGCGATAAGAACAACAGTGGCTGTGAAGGAGGAAGCATCAAAGGAGCTTGTGATTGGTCTTTAGAGGTTTGTCTTTGGTCTCTTGATGCATTAGACTGAAAACTTTTTGGGACAAGTGAAGTGAAGTTCACCAATTGTGGTTCCCCAATTCAAGGCACTAGTGCAAGAAGATAGTCAAGTCACCAGGATGCTCTGTGCATCCTTCTTTGAGTTCAACTGTAGATAAGTGTTCGTAGAGCCATTGAAAAATGTACAAGTGGGATATGTCCATATGTACAGGTGGCGGGCTATGTCCATCCATAGTCACTTTATGCATGAAACATGGATGCATGGACATGACCACCTTGTTGTACTGAATGGTGTTAAAAGAACACAAATTACCTGTCAATTTACCTGTCAAACTACTGCATTGGTTTTAGCCTTATATCATAACATAGTGGAAAATTTCCAATTAAGACTGGAAACTTTACATTTTAGTTCATAGCTCACAAGAACCAAATATCAAGATGAACATAAAAATGTCTTTTTTGACATTTTTCTCAAACTGACCAAATTGTGACTTGACCATCTCCTAGATCAAATCTCTTCAGTTTTCCCTTTGCTCACTGTTTTCTTATTTGGCAAGCGTAATTTTAAAGCTGTTTTCTCATCCAGATTTTAAAAGTTCTAAAATCCTGAGGGCAAAATGAGAGCTTTATCTCTTGATCCTGCACTAGGAATTCACATCCCACATTTGATAGAATTGCACATTCAAATTAGTAGTTCTATAAAGTTTTTATAAAGTTATTATAACAAGTATTTATATGCCAACAGAATGGATTAGTGTGGTCTGATCAGTATCCTCTCACAGATAAAACAGGCTCCTGTCACAACCCGTCATCATCTTTGCCTCGAGTTCATCTTAAAGCCTGTGAAAACAATCAGTAAGAAATTGTGTGTGTGTGTTAACCTTAAATGTTTTGTTTTACATGGTCATAAAGTTCCCCTTTCAGACCCTGCAATCTGTAGAGCAGATGATGATAAGGACATTTGTTTCTGTGTACGATGATTAACGACCATCTTGACTTTTCTCAAACTAATGTCAGCTTTTAGAGTTAGGTGAATTCAGGGGCACCCTAAAAATCTTGAATTTCAAAATCCCAGTCTTCACTTGGATTCAAACCAGAGACTCAGTTTAAATCTAGGTGCTTTACTACTCAGCCACCATGCCCACTTCTAGATTGGTATAGACCAGAGTTTCTCAAACTATTTTGACCAAGGGACCCCTTTATATAGTTAAAACTTGCCAAGGAACCCTAAGTGAAAAAGTAACATAAAAGCATATTATATATGTAACAAAAAAATTGTGGATGGGAGAGTTTAATGAAATTATAACTTTTTGTTTAAAAAAAAAAATTTAATTTAATGACTTGGATGGGATTGATCAAGTAAGAAGACAGGAAAGCAGTCAGCAACTTCTTTACAATGACCCATATTGCAAGAGATAAATTTGTATGTTTTTGTAACCAGAATTTGTGGTATCCTTGTTTACACATTGTATCAAGACTTAAGTTCCTTGTTGTTTTTTTTTATATTTCAATAAGCTGCTTCATAAAACAATAGTAAACTGGCTTTTAGTGAATGTAAAGCTTGGTGCTGAAACAAATGTTGATACATAAATGAACTGTAGCACCTGGGACCAAGTTTATAATGAGAGAAAGTAAGGGACTGCACCGCCAAGGCCCAGACCAGTGACCCTGGAAATGGGTGTCATGTGGCCAGCTCAATGACCAACTGCCTTGACTTTTCCCCAACAAATGTCAGGAACGATTTAGAGCTGGGTGGACTCAGAGGCTCCCCAAAGATCTAGAAATTCAAAATCCCAGTCTTCACCAGGATCTGACCCCAGGACCCTTTGGCTTGGAAGTCAAGTGCTTTACCACTCAGCCACTGGGTCCTTTGGGGGTGGGGTAAGGTGGTTAGTTATTGTGCTGGCCACATGACACCTTCGTTAACTGTGTCCCACAGAAACAGATAAGGTTTACATCTGCTGCCTCACAGTTCACAGGGTCTGAAAGGGGTACTTTACTTTTATTTTTTTATTGTTGTGTTTTAAAAAGTTGATATAAATTTAATTCATTTTTCTTTTACACACAGGTATACAACTGATGAATATCAACTTTTGCAGCTATTAGCCTTTCATGGTCCTATTGCCGTAGCGATAGATGCTACCACTTGGCACAACTATATTGGAGGAATCATACAGTTTCATTGTTACAACAATTTAAATCATGCAGTACAAATTGTGGGTTACAATCTTGAAGGTTAGTAGTTCAAACATAAAGGATAATGTTTTGCAGAAGTATTAATTTTTTAAAACTATAAAAATTCTTAGTAATGTGTTGACTTTTTGTCAAGAAATTTTTAGCTGCCTCCTTAAAGTGGAAAAGTTGCTTTCAGGTGTTTTTTTTTGTCTGTCTGTCCATCTATCAGGCGGCATAAGTAAAGTTGACCCTTTTTCAGTTATCTCATCTCTGCCAGTGGTCTTGTCTGCTTCCTCCAGGTGTCTCATTTCTGGGCAAGTTTCCTTTTCCTTTTTCCTTGAGGTTCCAGGTAAAAACTTGTATTTTAGGCTTGTGAAGGGTATTGCCTATCCATCGCCAGCGTCTCTGAAAGAAAGCTTTGTTCTTTGCTCTTTTTTGGTAGCCAACTTTATATTGATGTAACACATTCTTATGATGCATGTCCCCCATTTCCTCTCTTGTTCTACAGTCTTTAAGAAAAGGTTTTCATTCTCCAAAGAATGTACCAACTAGTTCTCTAAAACTCTGTCAACTCATCTTGTTGCCTATTTTGTCTTCCCACATATTTTCCTACAGATCATTACTTAAATTTTGACAGGTGATGTCCCTTATTACATCATTCGTAACTCATGGGGTACTAATTTTGGTGATCAGGGCTACATTTATGTTAGATATGGAAAAAATCTTTGTGGTGAGTATTTGAGTGGTCGATAATATGTATGTTAACTAAACAACATTTTATTAAGAACCCAAATATTTTAATACATTTTTGTAATGACCCCATTCAGTCTATTGTTGATTCTGACTGAAGTGGGATTTTAGTTATTTTATTCATGATGTTCTGTGTTTTAGATAATGTGGGTTTGTCACAATCTGAAAGATGAAATCTGTATTATAAAAATATACAAATATGTTTCAATTCTTTCTTTTTTAAATTTTTATTTTTGTATTACTTTTTGAAGTAAAATTATGATCTATGATTATACCTGTTTGGGCTTTACTAGGTGATTCTCTAACCAAAATTATTTCAACAGTCAATATATTTATCAACAGTCAATATATTTAGTTTAGAATTGTCATGTTTATACTGAGTTTTTTCCAGATTAAATGCAGAATTTTAAAAGTTAAAAAGATGATGTGTTATACTCTTTTATCTTGTCTTAATATTTGTATTTTCTTCCTTCTCAAAATGATGCTGCGTATCTTCTCAAAATGATGCTGCGTATCTTCTCAAAATGCTGCTGCTTATCTTCTCAAAATGATGCTGCTTATCTTCTCAAAATGATGCTGCTTATCTTCTCAAAGGCTTAACACATGATGTCACATTTCTTGATGTTGATCTGAACAGAAATACATTTCCTTGACTCTTCACTTCTCAAGGATGTCCTAATGATGTATAATCTAATATTTTATTTGTCTGTCAATGAATTTGTGGAAACAATGGCTGAAAAAAAAAAGGAGACTTGAAACATTGTTTAAAAATCTAGTTCTGTCAAGGTTTATATTAAAAATATACCTTGTAATATTTGAGAATGTAGTGCCACACTTGACAATCTTCTCATTCTTTGTTATATTGTTGTTGTATTTATTATTTTTTTAATATCCTTTTCTTTTTTAGATTATTTGTAAATAAATCCGTTTATCCATTTTACATTAAGATTAACTAATCCTGTAATTTCTATATTTAAAATTATTTGTTGTTGCAACTGTTAAAACATTTAAGCCCTACAGATATGTCTTATATAATTATGGTAAATATAAAAGTTCCATACATGAAATCCTAGTTTTACTTATATAAACCCAGCTGGTCAGAGCTTAGAACATTCTTAAATAGTATAAAGAAAATTTGTTTTTTTTTTAAATTATAATTTATGCTGTGGGCTGGGAATTATCAGAAAAGTATTAACAGTCCTTGTTTTCTAATTTTTATTTAAAATAATAAACACAATTCAAAATACTAGTTCACATAAATCTGCAGAAATTATGCCTTTTGTGTGCAGAACACCTCTGAGTCTACATTGGAAATAGGCTTTAATTTTCATGTTTTGAGTTAAAAGATAGAGGCTTATCGTTTATTTTTTTAAGCAAAACTTAAAAAATTGTATCCTCTTTTTTGTCTTCTCTTTCCTCCTGATCAATACTTTATAGCTTTTTTTTTTGTATGTATGAATTGTTTTTGTATGGTGCATCTTTCATGCTCATAGCATGCTCAATGTGCTGTAGTCCAATCTCTTTTGATGGGGGAAATCTGCTTTTAGACGCTCAGCAAACAAAACTCAGCCTGAGTTGGGTTTTTAACCCAAACCCATGAGATTCTGTTGAGATTTATACCTCTCTGTCACACATTCCATATTGCTTTTGAGTACTAATGTTGTATACATAATTGTCATTAAGCTAACTAGGTTGAGCAGGTCCGATTTTTTTTTTTAACTGGCAGAGCATTCCTGAGTCTAACAATGGACTTGGGACAGTGGTTTTAAAACTGTGGTTCATGGTCCCCCAGCTGTCCATGAGATGACGTAGGGGTTTGAAGAAAGATGACTATCTTAAAAGTTAAATAACCTTTCACTAAAAGTAATTTTATTAGATCGGATAATTTTAATAATAATCAACTCCTCCCATTACTGTTTTATTTGTCTATTACCTACTATTCTATGTCGACCCAAACTAAAGATTTGAGACCATTTTTACTTTAATATTTTTGACTGTGTAAACCCTTTTGCGCGTGGACAAACTCAGATCCTAATCACAGATGAATCCATACCAATACAAGAGCAGCTTTTGAAAAAATCCACCAGATTACAAACACAGAAGTAACTGATTCAAATTTATTTCCTTCATTAAAGTCATTGTACTGCTTTCTCATCTTCTTATTTGTTAAAATGTGAAATTATTGCCTTAATGAACCTCATCAGAAATAAAATAATGAGACTAGAAAGTTGTGCTCGTGGAGATTTGCTGTTGCTACTTACAAACCTTAAGCCGGACATAAATACATTCTTAAAATTTCATAAACATCATCCAAGTCATTAATATTTTAAAATTTTACTTTAAATAAAATTTTCTCAATAAATACTTCAACATTTTATTTTTACATTTGTAACTCCTATACTATGCATTTATGTAGTTTATTCACTTAGGAGTCCCTCGACACGTCTTGACTTTATAAGGGTCCCCAGGTCAAAAAAGTTTGAGAACCTCTGACTTAGTAAAAGGAGATCTGTTATAAAAAAAATATTGTCACTATGCTTTTCATACAATACCATCGGCTTTAAAAAATTAAACATTTCATAGCATTAGAGTATGCAAGCAGGTTAAGTGCATGTCCAGATAGAATAAAGTAATCCATTTGTTTTCTGTTGAATAAATAAAATGGTGACTTGATTTTAACAACATTGAGGCATTCTAAACCTCATGGGTTAAAGCAATGCGAAAACATAAATTCTATTTTTTGCCATTCATAATCATTGTATGATCAACCTTATATGGGTCTTTCACTTTATTTTTGTAATATAATGTAATTATACTGTTGTTAATTGTTACAATTATTATTTTATACAGAACTCTCTATTTTTTTGTACTGACTTATCTTTTTAATTATATTAAATCCATTTATTTACAAATCATGACTTTTTTGGTCTTAACATTGAGTTATTTGTTTTTTTGTGTAAGTAAGAGACTCACTCCATGAGAATTAAATAGTTAATTCAATGGTCTGTGTAATAAATCTGAAGAAGTGATGATAGTTTTAATAACAGTTGACTGAATGGAAGTTAAAAAAAAATCTACTTACTTTTTAAAGTTAGTTGTTTCGGGGACTACTGGTTGTTTTTTTTTAATCTATGAAATTACTTCCATTCAACAGACTGAGTGATCTGAAGCCACTACATCATACACAATAATATTGTGTTGTTACGACACAAGACTCTCGAAAAATAAACAAACACTGTCAGGCTCTATTTTATAAACACTTGAATATTCTCATAAGAATGTATTCATAATATTGAAAACTTTGTTCATGTCCATATTTTTTGGGCTCCTCTTATCTAACATCCCTTCCATTCAATACCCACACCATTTGTCATTCACACCATTTGTCATTCACACCATTTGTCATTCACACCATGCTGCGCTTCGACCAACAAGTATGTGCATCAGTTTTAAAGGCCCTGATGCTGTTTAAACAGATGGCTATTTAATTCGAATTTTGTTAATATCTTTTTGAGCCTTTTGTAATTCCGTTCCTGACACATTTTGTTGTGGGCTACCAGCTTCTCCAAACTTCTCTTTGATTTCAGTCTCCTTAGCTTTGGTGCAATGCCCTGACTTATGCAAGTTTTGCAGGTGACCCTCACATGTTTATGGATCATCCTGGTCTCTTCTTGTCATTTATTTGGTGACCCTCACATGTTTATGGATCATCCTGGTCTCTTCTTGTCATTTATTTGGCTTCCAGTATTAGAAATAAATATAATGGGCCTGCAACCATGTGCTGATCTTTATTTTCAAAATAATCTAACACTTACAGCATCATGCTGCCAACTTTGAGATTTTTCCCTTATTGTTTGGAAAATCATACCTTTCTCTTATAAATTACAGATGTTTCTTCTTAACAGAAGATAATTATCATTCTATGTGTATTCATGTGTCAATCTAGTCATACATGTTAATTAGAAACTTAAACTCTGCCAAGTCATTAATTTCCTGGCTGATTCACACAATCCATTCCATGCTCTAATGGCACTAGGGAAGAAAAAGCATTTGTATAAATATCAACACTTTTTCTTAAAAAAAAAAACTTAAAAAAACAAAGCTTACATTAAGTGTAATTTTGTTTGGATCTGTCATGTAATTAAATTTGTAATAGATCTAGACTAACAATAAATCTGTGCAATTTAGAAATATTTTTACCAATTGTTTTGTTAGCACAATTTCATGCTTTTAGCTTTCTCAATGGGCTCTGATCCTATCACTTGTCTGGACCAGTTGGGAAAGAGAGGAGAAAGGAGTATCTAGGTGAAGTTACAGTTTTAAAAAGTTGTACGACTTGAATTTGAACTCAGGGCTCAAGCCTCCTCAAGGGGACTAATTTAACTTATACCACCACATCTGTCAAGTATGACTTCTTTCCCTTGATTGATATCAAACAAAATAATTAATTACCAATGTTAATTGACAAATTGGTTAATTTTTTAAATTGATTCTTGTTTTGTCAGATAAAAGAAATAATTGTGCAAAATTTCAGCTTGATCCAACATTGGGGGGCGGGAGAAATAACATGTACAAACTTTTTACCACATACAGTGAGTTGATATAAGCTTTGTAAAAATATCTACAAAGAACAACTACTTTAAGCATTTACACAATACATAATGATTTATTTGTGAAGTGATAACCTTTCATTTTTTTTTTTATGACATAATCAATACACTACCATTTTCTATCAGTAAAACAAAGACAGTTTTATTTCACTTTTCTCTGCATTGAATCAAATTAAATGTAATTTTGTTCTTTTTTACAATGACGTCAGCCTTACGTACATCTGTAAGCTTAGAGCCTTTAGCTCATTGGTTTACCTGGCTGATTCAGGCAACCCGTTCCATGCACTAATGGCACTAGGTAAAAAAGAAATACTGTTACAAATAACTGCTAAGTAAATACACATAACTAGAGATGACCAAGTGTTTGAAAAATATAATTGTATTGATCTGTTTGTGTGAGATGTGCACGGAAAATGACAGGAGCGAGATGAATTCAGGGGAGATAATGATGCATTATCCTTGCAGATGTAGAGCTGTGTTTGGTTAGGCTAGGGAAGTCAACAAGTAAATGATTGGATAGTCAATCTTGGTGATCATTTAGTTGGGTTTATGAAAGCCGTTATATTTTGTGAATATTAAAAGTTTTTTTATGGCTATTTTGGTGCTTTCTATTTTAAAAACCTTTTGTTTAAATAGCTCTGTGGGACCTCAATTCACACAGGGCACGTGAAATAAAGATTACCAGTTCGTAAGTTCATATGGAGTTGTGTGTCTAGCACAACGCCAAATCGCGTTTTTTGTGGTTTTTTTTTTTAAGAAACGTTATTTATCTGCAGCTGCTCATGCGTTTATATCATGAGTAGAGCAAGCATACGCTACATCATTATTTTAAAATAACTAACTTGTAAGTATTTACGGACCTACAATATTTGTGCAAACTTCCAACAAGGTGGTCACGCTTGGTTGTTGCATATCACCTCGACACGTCTAGCCATATGTTTGAGGTGTAGACCCTAAATCAGGTGTGCATAGATATAATCAAACAAAATGTTTTGCTGGGCATTCGACCTGTTATTGACTACACTAATATTGTTAGGTAAGTTACAACGTGTTCTTTTTTACACTCTGTTAATTTATGAAATCAAAGTGTTTTCTCTTTCTCCCTCCTTCCCTCGTATTTTCTCCCTCACTCTCTCCTTAGTTAGGCTTTTCCCTCTCGGTCACTTTGTGTATCTCTGCGCTTCTGTTGTTTTTTTTTTTTTTATATTTTTCTACCCAATTCTTTTTAAGATCGAAATTCCCATGCACGTAAGCACGCTAGAGATAGAAGAGGCCAAAATCTGAACCTTTATAGATGGTCATTTACATATGCACACAAAATAGAGACTCGCATATATATTAACTTAAAGACCTTATAAATATATTATTAAACCCCTGTTATGAAACTCGTAGATCCAAATGGCATTTTAAAAGGCATTTGTTTTGGAAGCTACGGGATCAAAAAGGAATACATTTCAAAGGCTTCAGTTGCTTTCAATGCCTCGGAAATATGTTGTAGGCCTACTCTTTACAAAGTTTATATCAACTCACTCCATCTGTCTGGCTGGAATCTTGTACACGTTATTTCTCCCACTTCCCAGTCGCGAATGAAGTGAAGGCTTTGTTAAGTGTTCGGTAAACGGTAAGAGTTAGTCCAGTGTAGATTACAATTATTTTAAAGATACTCTATTTAATTAAGAAGTCATCCATGAGACTAAGACATATGTAGGACTAATTACCCAGTTGTACACAACAGTAAAATCTTAGTAACCTTAGCAATGGATAGGCCTGTAGCTGAGCAAAAATTATAGACCTAATAGCAGGCATTAGTTGTGAAATAGTATATATTAGTATAATAAAAAAATACTATTTAATTAAAGACAACAAAAAAACTGCATTAAAAAAATAGTTTTATTTTCAGAACAGAAAGAGAAAAATGTGGCTTGCTTTCTTTCGACATTCCAACTAACTTTAACCCTTCAAAACTCTTGCCATCTAGACTAGAAATAATTCAAAACATTTAAATCACTCATATCGTGTAAACGTTTATCATTCACGCCCAGGGAGCACATAAATAAAGGAACGATAACTCTCTCACATACAAAAAAATAACATCACCATTGTTAGTCTGACCAGACATGCTAGACTTAAATTGGCTACATTAATGTTTTACTTAGGCCCTATACGCTTATACCTTAAGATTTATTTCGCGTATTATGTTTATATCAAATTTTTATGTTTCGTTAATGATTGAAATGAGATTGATCATCTTAAAGGCGCCCATCAATTAGTAGCAAGCCAAAGTAATAGTAAAGGGAGAGCATTCATGCTGGCCTTTCTTCCAAATTTCAACATGACTACAAACAGCAGCCTCCTTGTTACCACAGACGCTGCGACTACTGTTCACATCTATATTGCCGCTACTGGCAATCACACACGCTATGTAATCTCAAAGGATTCCAGCTTACACATCAAGGTAAACATTGATATTCGTTATTGCCTTGTTATGACTCAAATGAGGAGAAAACAACATCAGAGTTTGATTTTAAATCTGGACACCAGTCAGTCAGCTCTACTAAAGCGCTGTAAAAAAAAAAGGAACGTCTGTATTGTCACAAGCAAATTAATAACAAAATTATAGGATCTACCCCTTAACCATTAAGTTATTAAGAAAAAAAATTGCCATGCAACAGACACGATTGTATTTTTTTAATTATTAAAAAGCTAAGCCATTAGAATTTTAATAGTAGCCTACTAAATAAAAATATGGCATTTAAATTACTCTAATTTAAAGTTCATAAAAGTAATACAAGATCTACATTGTCATGTTTGTTGGTAAAATGTTTTACATGTTTTGGATGTTCCTTCAGAGTTAAAGATGGCTGCCTGGTCGTGCGGTTTGCGCAATGGACTGTTATTTGGATTTATTGATGGTCGAGGGTTCAAACCCTGCCTGCTCCCATCCCCCGTCGTCCTGCTGGAGGTTCGGACTAGGAAGTAAACTATCTTCAACTCTGAAGGAACATCCGAAACATGTAAAACATTTTACAAACAAACATTCCTAGCCCAAACCTCCTTAGGACGATGGGGGATGGCAGCATGCAGGGTATGAAGCACACATACCGAATGACCAGGCAGCCATCCTCGGAAAATTAATGTGAATAAAGTTGACCTTTTTTTTTGTTTGTTTTACATGTTTAAGATGTACCTTGAAGATAATTACATCCTAGCCCATTAACCTCATGAAGGATTGGGGATGGCAGCAGGCAGGGTTTGAACCCAGGACCATCAAGATAACAGTCCACATCATATATATATATATATATATATATATATATATATATATATATATATATATATATATATATATATATATATATATATATATATATATATATATATATATATTTCTTAATGGTTAAGGGGTAGATCTTTTAATTTTGTTATCAAATGCACTGTGACATATATATATATATATATATATATGTGTGTGTGTGTGTTTTAAAAAAATCTTTATAAAATGTGAATTAAACAAAAAATTCAAGCTCATTAATGTTTCTTTTGTCTGTTTATTTCAAAATTTATTTCTGCCACCCACCCTCCACCCCTAGCATCCTAAATGTGAAAATTAAAAGATTCAGTCACTATTTCACTTTGTGTTCTTTTGCCTTTTTGCTAGGTTTTTTTTTTGTTTCTTTTGTACAGCTTCCCAAAGAAGTCACAGTTTTCACAAATCTGAAAATTGCCAAGAATAAAGCAGTCTTTGTGTATGCCACACAGCCAGTTTCTGTCTATGGCATCAGTTCCCAGTTCTTATCAAGCTCTCAAGCTGCCTTTCTGGCAATACCCATTGAAAAGTGGGGTCAAAGTTATATAGTTGCTACCTATTCAACATTGAAAAAAAGAATAGGTAATGATAGATGATATTTGATTGTTTTTTATTGTAGCCCAGATCAAGTTTAGAAACTGAATTGCCATAGCCATTCATTTTAAATAGTTTTATTTATTAAGGCCTATTTGTTTTGTTTTATTTCAGCTGAGATTATAATTTTAGTAGCAGAAAACACTGTCTTTACCATATATTTGAATTCTATTGGATCAAACCAGTAAGTTTTGCCTGAAAAGTTTATATTTTTAATAGCTTGGTGATAGACATTTTTTTTTCAAATTTACATCTCTATGCTATAAGACCTGTAAATAAAATACAATGACCCAAATTATTAACCTATACTATTGATTCATTTTTTATGATTCTTGATTCCTCAAAATTTTATCTCTATGATAAGAATTATTATGTAATCAAAACGTATATATACAGTTATGAATATATATATAGTTATGAATCAGGACATAATCAGCCATGAATCAAACAAGAAATTTAAAGAATTTCTTATTACATGGCTAAGCCAGCTGATTCATTTTTTTTTTATTCTTGATTTCTCAAAATTTTATCTCTATGATAAGAATTATTATGTAATCAAAACGTATATACAGTTATGAATATATATATAGTTATGAATCTGGACATAATCAGCCACGAATCAAACAAGAAATTTAAAGAATTTCTTATTACATGGCTTAGCCAGCTGTGAATGACAAATATTTTTCCATATTCCTTGCAGATAAAACATTGTGCACCAGGGGGGTTAATAAAACAGTACAATAGTTCTCAGACGGTCTCTTTCAGAAGCCCTATACTGCCAGGTGTTATTCACTGTGTCATAATAATGTGTTACACCTAATGTTCTTATTGTCCTTTATGCATGTTGGAAAAAAGAAAATTGAAACACCTTAATAACTGAAAATGGGAGGCACTTGTGGTGGAGTGGTAAAGCGCTTGACTCCATCTGGAGGTCCTGGATTAAAATCCTGGTGAAGGCTGGGATTTTCAATTTTGGGATCTTTAGGGCACTTCTGAGTCTACCCAGCTCTAATGGGTACCTGGTATTAGTTGGGGAAAAGTAAAGGTGGTTGGTTGTTATGCTGGCCACATGACATCCTCTTTAAACATGGGCCACAGAAACAGATGACCCCTGACATCATTTGCCCTATAGGCCACATGGTCCAAAAGGGATGGGAAGACAATATAAAAGAATGGACAGACCTGTCATTAAAAGAGATTCTTTCTAAGCCAAAAGACAGCAAGGAATAGAGAAAGACAGTCAACAGATCATGTGTGGTGCCCCAATAGCTCATTAGACTACAGGACAGATAAAAGTGAGGGTGAATGTGAAAGCCCAATCTCTGGATCATCATTTTCTTAAAAAGAAACTCATGGAACAGGACAAAGGCAAAGGATAAAATAAAACAGAGAGCTGGAAGCAGATTCTAGCAATTTAGAACGTTATCAATGTAACTGAAGTTCTGGTCATTCATTTCACTTATCTTTGTTTCTTATATAATATGTAAACCTTTTTTGTTCGATTTTTGGTTTGCACTTATGGCCACTAGTGTTAATTTGTTTATGATATTGATACGCTATCAAAACTTTGTAAGTTGTAATAATTTTTTCTGATTATTTTACAGATGTAGTACACAACATATTGATGGATGACAATCACTATCTTACATATTTGAAAGAGAGGATGTTTTTAGGATAAGCTGTGTCAATGATTTGACAGGCTCTGTTATCAAGGGTTCTCATCCTTTTGGAGTAATAGCAGGTGACCAGTGTATTAGTAATTCAAAAAGAATAGGTATGTATGGAGGATGTTTGAATTTCTTGTTCTTTAAAAGAGAGTAATCTAGTGAGTAGGCTATATGTTAGATTTTAAGTATAAATAGCAAAACAGCAATTTTTGGGGGAAAGTTGGTGTGAATAGTGTAAAGACACTGCTTACTGAAGGGGTAGTGGACAACTGTATGTCATTGGCAGACATTTTTGACAACCTTAAAGAAGTACAGTGTAAAAGAGGTGCCTTCCATAAAAATTTAAAGAACTTAATTTACATATAACACCTAGCTGCCAATGGCTTCTGTAAGAAACACTTGGAGAATAAAGGCTGTAGGTACACACTGGAGACCTTATGGAGAATAAAGGCTGTAGGTACACACTGGAGACCTTATGGAAAGCTATCACCAAAGACAGATAAAGATAGCAAAAAATGGTCACTAGCAGACAATAGTTTTGTCTGCATTTGGTGGAACAAAATATGTTGGTAACAGCAAGGTCAGCACATCCATGTGAAGTACTGCACACCTCCTTAAGTTTCCTTCTCCAAGACAAGCTTTATTATTGCTAATAAGTAGAGTATAATTAATATTTATATTTCAGATTTATTTCATAGTCAGTGGTTTTTATTTTAAGCTGTAAGTGTTATTTAATTGTATTAAGTCTTGAAAAACAAAGTAGGCAAATATTTGTTTGAAAGTTTTCCAATTCTGACATTCTAACTTTGAATTAGCAGAAATGTTGACAGCATTTAGCTTCTAAAAGAGTTTTAAAAGTGAAGATTTTTTTGGTGCTTGTAGTCAAAAACAAATTACATATCAATGTGTAACATCCCACAATTTTTTTATCATGGTTTTGTCTTCTAAGGCAGATAATTAAGTTTATATTAGTTTTTTTATTCTTTATATAAATATAATAAGACTTTTTAAAAAAATCTGATGATCAAAGAAGGCTAACACTTATAATTAACAAATTAATTCAATGATCATTTATTCAAAGTATGCTTTCTCTTGTTTTTACTAATTTTTTCCTATTTAGACAAAATCTCAATGGGTTTATATTTAGACCATTTTAAAAAAAAACTTGTTTACTGTAAACTTTAAAAAAAAATATTTTTTCAGAATATAAACACTACATTTATAATGTTCTATGCTGTTTATTGTGTTCAGACAGTCTCAAGCCCTGTGATCAAATGATGGAGATGATGATCCCTTCCACCTTGCTGGGTCACAGTTACATTGTCTCCTCCTTGGTCAATAGACGGTCCAAACTTAGAATTGTTTATAATTACTTAGAATTAAAAGCAGGTAATTAACTTTATGGCATGAGTGCTTCATTTTTATAGATTTTTACATGATTCTTTATCTTTTCTTCAACCTTCTATCATTTTCTACCCCCACTAACATTTTTTCACTTAGTATGTTTTCTGACCCTCTACAAATGACCAATTAAGTTAGTAATTCACATTCACTCTCTACTTTTAGCCCACTTGACTAGCCTACTTGTGCTGTGAAGCATGACAATTGTTAGGCACCTAGTTTATATTATTAGTTAGTTAGAGACGCACCATAGAAGACATATATTGAACAGGACTAGTGACGCTTGGGATATTTTGGGTTAGAGACTGGAAAATCAGTTAGCTATAGTATTCTCTTGGGTAAAGACGTGTTTTATTTGACAGAGACTCTGACTGTGACCTTTTATTGGATTAAACTTATTATTCATTGTTCATCAGTGTTGACCACATCTTTTCACTAGTTAAAAAATCAATGTTTTTTTACTATGTGCTGTCGTTCAACTACATTGAATACACCCGAACAAGAAACCCAAACGCTTGCTGAGTAATTGAATGAAATCTAACAATCATCTACAGTTAACTTCAGTACAGAATTAAACATCCATCACACAATATAGGCTATATAGGGCCTTAAGTCTTAAACCCAATAGCCTGATTAGATTTTACCAGTTAGTGTGTTAATAGTATACAGTCTTTGATTTGTAAAAGTCTATTCTTAGTTATCATAAGACAAAATTTATTTTTTTTTCTAATCAGCAGATATACCATTCAATGTGAGCTTCACCATTTTATCAGGATCTAATGCAACAACCTCATTTAAAAATGTATTTTTTGAAGAAGTAGTTTTAGAACCAGGCACAGTGGCAAGTGTGAAGGTTGAGAGCCACAAATCAGTGATGGTCATCTTGTATTCATTTGGGCCAGTAGATAGTGCTGCCATGACAGTGGTGCCACCTGTGGAAAGATTTGATGCTGAATACAATGTATTTTTCAACCGGCACAATTTTTCTGATAGGGCAACAAATGGTTCCTATTATGTGGATGTATACATGCCGATAGAAAGAATGGCTTACAATTTAGAAGGATTTGAAGTCTCCACTATTAACGCTACTAACTTTGGTGTATGTCCTGTTATTACGTTTGAAATTTTTGTTTTGAGATAAGTAGCTAGATTCTAATTAAATTTTGTGGTCTCTGTGATTTCTGAAGATTTTTTGAATCCTGGTGAGGACTGGGATTTTAAATTTCTGGATTTTTGTTGTAAAATGTTTTGTTTGTAAAATGTTTTACATGTTTCAGATGTTTCTTCAGAGCTGAAGATAATTTACTCCTAGTCCAAACCTTCCGCAGGATGACAGGGGATGGAAGCGGGCAGGGTTTGAACCCGGGACCATTGATAAGTCCAAAGCACATATAACTTTTTGGAAATGTTGTTTTAGTACTGATGATATTTTGATGATGTTATTTAGCACTGATGATATTTTGGTGATAAAGGTTTATGAGAATACATTTTAAACAATTCTTTCTTAAGTGTTTTTTTTTTGGTTTGCTATTCACAAATAACTACACAATGAAATAACATGAATTAATCCTTTTGAATTAATGACATCTCTTAACTACCATGACTTACACATTGATTGATTCTCTCATTTCTTTCATTCACAAAAAATTCAGGAGTGACTCTAACCATCCAAGTATCTGATTTTTTTCCTTCAGGTCTGATATCTTCAAATGAAAAACCACTTCTGATTTTTTAATGTTATATTTCGCTTCAGTAATTTTTTTTACAGATCAGTCACAACATTAAGGTTTTAGTTAAAAAAGGAAGATAATTTGTACTTGTTTTTAACTTTTATGGTTTTAACAAACTAAATAATTTTACAATAGTAGTCTTCTAAATATAAACATAATTAAAAAATCATGATGGGTTTTTAGTTAGTTTCTTTTTCTAAAGATTGTTTTATGCAATTTGCCTGATCCCCACTAAATCCTCCATAGCCACAATGATCATTGCCAAAATGTCATGACAGTGAGAAACATAAATGGCTGGTTAGTCATGTGATATGTGAGCTGGACTGTCATTTGGTCATCCTGATAGTCCTTGATTCAAACTCTGCACACTGCCATCCTTGCCTTCCTGTGGGAGGTTTGGACTAGGATGTAAATTGGAACATCTGAAACATTTTACAAAGTAAACATTTTAGACCATTCCATACACAATTCTTTTATTGTCTATAATGGCTGTTTGGCTATATATTTAAAAAAGAATCTACAAAACAAAAATACATTTGAGAAATGTGAAATAGTATAATTTTCACGTTATTCAAAAAATATTTTCTATGAGTAAATTTATAACAAAATATTGTTATAATACAGGTACTACATGCAAAGAATGTAAATAAATCTATAGCTCTTCTTTCCGAGAAAACATTTTACTCCAACAGTAACATTATAGTAACAGTATCAGATTCTCTCTCATCAATGGCATTCTTGGCAGGAATGAAGATAGATTTCTTCACAGGTCAGTATAATATCAAGAAATATGCTTAGTCAATAGAAAGATTATCCTTTATGTAAATGTAGATCTATACATCTATCTCAAAATCATTATGACAGTACTTTTAAAAATCTGGGCTTCTATCATTACTTCAATTTTACCTTCAGAGTCATTAGTAAAGGCAATATTTTTTCAGGGACAGACAACTGCTCCAGTAGCCCCTGTCAAAATGATGGATATTGTTATGCATTTGGCAATACCTTAAGATGTTTCTGTGGTGATCAGCTGTTGGGTGACTTCTGTGAAACAGGTAGTGCTCAATTCTAGTTCATTTATGATAGTATTTTGTGTGTGTGTAATGTAGCTTGTTTATGTAGGAACTAATGTATCTCATACATATAGGTTTTAGTGACCTAAATTAGGACTATTTAATTTTAGTATTTAGCCTGTCCATCATTGCTATAGCACGCTCGGTGTGCTCTGATAGGTAGCCAAGTTACTCTGCTACACTTCACATTGTAACTATTTAGCAATCAAGGCTACTAGAAGATTCAAAATACCCATGCTAACTAGTTACTAGTAATATTACAATAACTTGGAGCACAATGACTAGATTTTAAAAAATTTATTCTAATTTTGTTGTACACTATTATATTTATTATATTGTTACAACTCTCTGTCTGGCTCTCTGCTATCACTAGAGAACATGGCACAACTAATTTAATAACTTGACAACTCTAGTTCAAATAGTGTGGTACTTTACAAATTAACAGCCAGTCAATAACAAAAAACGTCTAACTGTATATAGTTGCTCAATTGTGTATAACAGACCTGGACTCTCTTTCTTGTCCTGAACTTGGCTCTCTAGTATTCTACCAGACTCTCTATATATAAGTCCCCGAGAGTTTCTGGAAAACTGAACCAACACCACCCTTATTTAGACGATCACATGTTTATATCTCCTTTACAATGTGTATGTGGAGTGTTCAAACTGGAACTTTCCTGAAGAGTCATCCCTTGTTCTTCCTCATGCTGCACTGCTCACAATACCCTGACCTGTTACACTTGTGCGGGTCACACATAGTGCTACCCCTACCATGGCAAGTTCATTTGTAACAATATTGAAGGAATGGATATTGTTTGATTAATATTATATTAATTGCTAAGTTTTTGTTACTTATTTATAGAGTCAACTTATAGAAAGACAGTTTTCATTTGATTTTAATTGTACATTTTGTCCTTTATTTAGATATCCGTAACTCATGTTTGAGTCAGCCTTGTCTAAATGGAGGCACTTGTAAGGATGAAGTTTTCGATTTTACCTGCAAATGTCCCAAAAATTTTATGGGGAAAATATGTGATTCAGGTCTGAGCATTTCAGCTTATCCTTTTATTATGTAGTGTTGTTTTCATTTTGTGGACCTTATTTAAACCTATTTCATTTAAACATTACTTCTACAGTTGACCAGTAAATTAGAAGTGTTAAAGCAGAATATTAAATTTGACTTTTATAGAACAATGTGAATATAATAAACTTTACCGAACTCTGGTGATAAAGATTTTCTGAGTGACCTTCAATTTTATTTCATGTGTAATTTTCATTGATTTGAAGGCGGCTATTGCAAGTATATTTTGACTGAAAATATTTAAATCTCTATTCAATTGATATCTATATTTTTTTCCTCAAGAGCTTTTTTTATTTTTTTCATTATTTGCACACTTACCATCATTTATTCTAAATGGGTAAAAGAAAGATTCAATAATGATCTTTTTTTTATTTAAACATAAGCAGAAGTAACAAAAGAAAATTATAAATATAGGGCACCAAGTGGAAGTGCTAAGATATTTCATGGCCTCTGCAATGATGCCAAGTTTCAACAAGATTGGTCAAAAGGCGCTTATTTCTCTAATACAAATTATACATAAATAGGACATGTTAAAATTTCTTTAATATATTAGATAACATAAAACTAAAATGTTATTTAAACCTTGGCTAGGCCAATAATAGAATATGCATACTCTGTTTGGGACCCCTTAACTCAAGAAAACATAAAGAAACTGGAACAGACACAAAATAGAGCAGTGAGATTCATAACAAATGAATATTCACATTGGACTAGAGTAACACCTTTAGTAAAATCACTAAATTTAGAAGCCTTCAGGAGAGAAGACCCAAAAGTAAAGTAGCAATTATACATAAAACACTGAACCATAATCTTCAAATACAAAAACAAATCTAATAAAATACTCAGAAAGACACAAAGATAAAGGCAATTCCTCATTCCATATGCTAGGACAAATTTGTACAAATGCTACTTCTTTCCTTGTGCTATTAGAGCGTCGAATGGGTTGCCTGAGCCATCCAGGAAAACCAGTGACTTAGCAGAATTTAAGTCATTGGTTAACATGCATGACTAAATGCATGATGCGTAGGACATTATCATCTATTTTTGAAGTAACATCTTTATTATATAAGATACGATTTAACTCTGAATGTAAGCCAGTAATTACTTAATGAACACAATGAAGCCTCACAAGAGATTCTGTCTCTTTAAATATTGACAATCTTTAGATTAAATTCAAGTTCTGTAGCTGGTTGTGATGTATTTGTTTATGATATTTTCAGTGATCACAACTGTAGCTACAACTACAGCTAGCTCCACTGAACCAACAACTAGCTCCATTATACAATCATCTAGTTCCATTGAACCAACAACTAGCTCCACTATACAATCAACTAGCTCCACTATACCAACAACTAGCTCCACTGAACCATCAACTAGTTCCACTATACCAACAACTAGCTCCACTATACCATCAACTAGCTCCATTATACCATCAACTAGCTCCACTATACCAACAACTAGCTCCATTATACAATCATCTAGTTCCATTGAACCAACAACTAGCTCCACTATACAAACAACTAGCTCCACTGAACCATCAACTAGCTCCACTATACCATCAACTAACTCCACTATACCAACAACTAGCTCCACTATACCATCAACTAGCTCCACTATACCAATAACTAGCTCCACTGAACCAATAACTAGCTCCACTATACCAACAACTAGCTCCACTATACCATCAACTAGCTCCACTATACCATCAACTAGCTCCACTATACAAACAACTAGCTCCACTGAACCATCAACTAGCTCCACTATACCATCAACTAACTCCACTATACCAACAACTAGTTCCACTATACCATCAACTAACTCCAATATACAAACAACTAGCTCCACTATACAAACAACTAGCTCTACTATACAAACAACTAGCTCCACTGAACCATCAACTAGCTCCACTATACCATCAACTAGCTCCACTATACCAACAACTAGTTCCACTATACCAACAACTAGTTCCACTATACAAACAACTAGCTCCACTATACAAACAACTAGCTCCACTATACAAACCACTAGCTCCACTAAACCATCAACTAGCTCCACTATACCATCAACTAACTCCACTATACCATCAACAAACTCCACTATACCAATAACTAGCTCCACTGAACCAATAACTAGCTCCACTGAACCAATAACTAGCTCCACAGAACCATCAACTAGCTCCACAGAACCATCAACTAGCTCCACTATACCAACAACTAGCTCCACTATACCATCAACCAGCTCCACTATACCAATAACTAGCTCCACTGAACCAATAACTAGCTCCACTGAACCAATAACTAGCTCCACAGAACCATCAACTAGCTCTACAGAACCATCAACTAGCTCCACTATACCAACAACTAGCTCCACTATACCATCAACCAGCTCCACTATACCATCAACTAGCTCCACTATACAATCAACTAGCTCCACTATATTAACAACTAGCGCCACTGAACCAACAAATAGTTCCACTATACAAACAACTAGCTCCACTGAACCAACAAACAGTTCCACCATACAAACAACTAGCTCCACTATACAAACAACTAGCTCCACTGAACCAACAAACAGTTCCACCATACAAACAACTAGCTCCACTGAATCAACAACTAGTTCCACAGAACCACCACATAGCTCCACTGAGCCACCAACTAGGTCAACAATTCAATCAAATAGCTCCACTATACAAACTAGTTCTACAAAACCAATAGTCAACTCAACTTTTGCAGCCACTTCTCAGCCCACACCATCCACCAGTAAAAGTGCCAGCACTTCAAAACTGTCCAGCACAATGAAACCACATAAATCCCATGAACGTCCTGTATGCAACTGTACCTGTGACAATAAGACTGTGGAGGAGATCACAAAAAGCAAGGAAGAAATAGAGAAAGAATTAAAAGTTGACCCTAAGACAGTTCACAAAACTATAACCAAGTATGTCTTTCAATTTTGTATCATTTTAGAATTAATTTACAGTATAAAAAAAAATCCTTAATAATCAAAAAGCTTCTTCTATTTTATACAGATAAATGAATATGTATGATAAAACTGAATGTTTCAGATACACAAGTACTTATGACAAAAGACCCTCAGCTGCTGGGATTGGTATCTTGGGTATAGTTTTTGTGTCTGCACTGTTTGGAAGTATAGTTTTTCTTGACCTGATGTCTGCTGTCCACTACATCCTGTCAAGGTGTCTTTGGAAAGGCAAGAAACAGCTTAAGCAAAGCAAAAATACTGCAGCAACACCTTTCCAAACTCATGACAAGCTCAAAGCAAGCCACCTATACAAATCTTCTTCTGTAAGAAAAACATCTACGTTTAAAGATGGCATTGTCTTGCCAAGGTTCATACTGGACAGAAATGGTTCTGTTGTGTTAGATAAGAAAAGCTCTGATTTCAGGTTTAAAAGGCTTCTGTGGTCTTTAAAACAAGAGATGGCAAGTTGGGAGTTTGATACAATCATGGACAATGAGGTCCATGTGGATAAAAGCAGCTTTGATTTGACTGATACAGAAAAGACAGACAACATTTATGATGAAGTGAAGCTCAATAACTCGGAGGAAATCAGAAACAGTTCACTAGATACTGACATTGAATACAAAAGTTGTGAGAATGATGTGTGTGATTTAAGTCAAAACCCACTAGCTGGGGTAGACAACTCTTCAATTAACAATATGGAGGAAGATAATTCCAAAACTCACATGAGTGATGACAATGACGGAATGTGTAATTACTCAAAAAATATTTATTCTGATTGTGATTCAATAGAAATGAATAATTTCTTACAGAGTATGTCACCAAAAGATCACATCATAATGGAAAAAAACATCCAGCCATAAAACATTTTTGCACACAGTGTAATATTCATAAAGTGAGTCTACCAGAAAGTATGCTGTGCAAATTGTATTTCTAGTATTTAACTCATAAGGGTATCATTAAAGTAATGTTATGGTGCTGTCTCTGCAAAACAATACTGGCACAATTTCTATAAGACCAAATGAAACTACAAAGATATGTATAGACTGAGAAAAGACAAATATGTTCTTCTAGCAAGCTTTTTGCTGCTGAGTTGTAGACTCTTTTGCAGTCTACGCGAAGAAAAAATAGCTTGCTGTTTTATTCAGCAGTTCCAGACTGCCAAGCAGAGTGTTATTTATAATGGGTTGTCTAAGGGAAAGTTAAGATATTATGTAATTACATAATAAAAAACAAAAAAATATTCAAATGAAATAACAGATATAATGGTCCCTTGAATTTCGCTGAAGGCTATATGATGGGTTTTCAAATAGTATTAGTGGAAAAAATACTCTGCATTTTCTTTTAACACCATGGGTTTTCTGTTGTACACCTGGTGTATATGTACTGTTTTGGGGAAAAAACTGAAAACGTCACCAAAGCGCCAAAGAAGTCAATACATTTTTCCACTATTTCTATAGATACCATGATGAAAAATGTGTTTGGGAAAAATAAGTCTTTTGCAAAATTTCAATTTTTTGTTATAGTACTTTATTGGGGAGGGGAGGGGTGAGAGTTAAAACAGATTGTTGGCATCATGCATAAGTAATATAAAAAATTCCCTTAGGAAAATTAAATTGGGGCATTCAAAAATATCTCAAAGAGGGGTGTGTTGGTAGTTTTATTCTGTTATGGTGAAAATGTAAAAGGTGTGTGTCCTGAGTTGAAAGATTGTCGACTGTTCTTTGCAGGAGAGAAAATGGATACTGGTCTAGTTTTTTTGGCTTGGTCATTTCTCTGTACATAACTTAGCCTATATAGTTTCCTGAATAAAAAACACAATATCTTACTCTTAATTTCTATTGTGTTAGAGCTTGTACAAATATTCTATTAGTATTAGTCTTTGCAGCCCTAAGTCTGAATCCTGCTGTAACTGTTATTACAAATATAATGAGCAGAAAATTGTCTTTGTCACAAACTGAACTTTATTCTCATAACACAACTAAAATCACTTCTTTAATTATTCTTTTCTGGTTTCCCTTTCATTCTTACTAACTTAAAGTACAAGCATACAACACACTCTCTTTCACCCTTGACATTATCATTTTTAAGTTACATTGCTGTTTTGAACAGTTTTATGAAAGAAAAAAAATCCTTATACATCATTAGTTCAGTTAACATTAAAAAAAAATTTTCCCAAAAAATAAATAGAATGTAAGATATATTTTGTTGAGAAAAAAAAGTTCAAATCAACATCACAGCAAACAACTTACATCTCTTATATGTGAGATATATATATATTATTTAACCGCCCAGGACTACTGAAGATTCAACATATGAATATAGTATATATATATATATAAACACACAAAAAATCAACAACTGCTAAAGTTATTTAGCAAAGTTTTATACTAAAGAATAATAAATGAAACTCAAAAAGATAAATCCAGGGACATAACTCTTTAAAAGTTTTTTGCTTGATTAAAAAATCATAGATTCTATAATGAAAACAAAACACCTTTCAACTTCATACTATATCATGAAATAGAAGTCAACAACTTGAGTAAGTGGCACTTGTTCTCGGTTAATAGAGGTACAAAATATAATTGCTGATTTAAATGCATTATTAATGAAATATTAAGTCAGTGAGTAAATGAAATGTTTAGATGCGATCAAGTTTACAGTGCATATTGTTTTCTTTACACTGGAATATTATATACCAGAAAAGAATGCTACCATATAAAAAATAAAATTCTGCTAGACTAATATCACCGGTCACATGTGTAGCTTGTTCTGCACATCTATAAATATGTGATCCTAAGCTAGAGATCTATTGAGCTGTCATCCTCCCTACATTGCTCTATGTCTGAGAAACAAGGACAGTGTACAGAAAACATGCAAAGAAACTGACGCACTTCCACATGACATGCTTAAGAAAAATACTAAATGGCAAGAAAAAATACCAGATACTGAAGCCCTCCGAAGAGCGGATCTGCAAAGCATCCCCACAATCCTGAAGCAGTCCAAGCTGCAATGGGCAGGACAAGTCTGCAGAATGGAAGACTGACACATCCCTAAATGACTCAGAAGAAAAGCGTCAGAGAAGAAAAGCAAGGCCAGTGACACTAGCTCCAGCTGGAATAGCCTGCCCAGTGTGCAGCCGAACATGCCGGGCTCACATAGGTCTCACCAGCAACATAAAGAGGCACAAAACTGCAGTGCAAAGCCCTCAGCCCCCTGGATGACAAAAGTGGTCATCATCGAACCAGGATGGACAAACTATAATGTGATCCTTACAGACCTGACACTTTCTAAATAAAGAATGTGTAAGGAAAAAATTCACAATAAAAAAAAAATAAGTTTAAAAATACAAATATATGTTTGTATAATTTTTTTTATAATGTAATAGATTTTCAATGGATGTGAAGATTAATACTAACAACACAGAAATGATTTGTTTGCAAGTACGTTATTAACTTGTTCAATCATAAAGAGCCAACAACTAAGACATTTTCACTCTTCAAAAACTTCTAGAATATGAAAGAGGTCATTAGTGAGTAAAGCTCACTCAACTAAGAGAACATGTTTAAAGCAGCACTCACTTTAACAAGTAATAACAGAATACACCACTGCCAAATACTGCCTGCAAATCTCGTTAGAAAACAATATTTTTTTTTTTAATCCCCAAAATCTTTATACATAGAAAATTCATTTTTTTAATGATTTTTTTTTTACTTCTATTAAAATATAAATTAACTTGATTATAAAAAAATCATTTCAAATATTGCTCTTCTCTTTTTGTAATAGGCACAACAGTTTTCAAAATCTTTAATTAAGTCCAGGATAGTCCCCTCAAAAATCAATTTACAATACAACATGGTAGTCACTTTGACTGACTTTGCTCTAACCTTTTTAACTATGAAAGAATCAATAGCTATCTATTGTGTAATTTTAACCAACCTCTCCTGTAGCGTGGGATATAGAACCAGTTTATCTGATAATAGTCCCACTAATGGCTTAAGTAATCTTGTTGTCTTGAAGATGCAGTGGAAAGGGAGATAAGTGCATTGTTTGACCTACTTAGCATTGATAACCCTAATAGTGTTTACACTAGATTTAAACTCCTATGCACATTTAAAGGGCTTATCACAGCACCGGGGTCAGTGGCAGGTGATTTATAGAATGAAGTTAACCACTGAGCCCAATTGGTAGCTAGATAATCTCCCATTAATTGTTACTTACTTCCCCTGATAGACTTGGTCCATCTTTCAATTGTTTATCACAACAACTTGCAAGGCACAAGTGAAGCTTCATGTATGGCACTGTGTTATTGAGGCCACAATCAAGTCCATAAAAACAAATGATTAGACATGACTAACCAAAATGTGCAGTGAGACTGCATATCTAGAGACTCAATGCAGGCAAAGTTTCACAGTAAGTGTCCTGTTACCATGAAGTGATGTCATGGTAGATTATTGACTGCATATTCTTTTAGAAAATAACATATGTCACAGAAAGTTAAAATTTGCTCAAGAATATGAGAGATATTTAAAAACTGAAACATTTACAAACATAATGAAACTTATTTTGAACAAAACAAAAGATCTTTAAAAATTTTCTCCATCAAAAGAACACAATTTTATAAACATCAATAGTGTCTTGCTGACATAAATTAGATAGGAAAATGAACTTGAATCAAATAACTGTGTACATTAAACAAATCTGTATTAACTAATTAACTCAAATATTACAGTTTTTTTTAATTCTCACATGAGATATAGCTAACCAACACCAGTATAAACAGACTTTGACGACTTACCAACAGTATAATAAGTTTATAAATGCTACAGACATACCTAAAGCTTACTCTACCTTAATGGTTGTAAATGTACCAAGTTAAAGTTCATTAATAGACCTAACTAGCAACCCAGCTTAGAAATGGATTGGTCACAAAATTTTATTATTAAATACAAGGGCTAGTTAGCAATCAACTTCACCTTGCCAACTGCCCTCTAGTTCACTAATAAATATACCATTTCAAATTTAACTAATGTGACATTTATATTCAATGACTCAACTAAGTATTTTTCAAGGGTGAGGATATTGACAAGCTATATTTTTTTTAACAAAGGTATAATGAATTAAGGAAAATTTAAAGGCTTTCTTCTGCAAAACTTGTCTTAAAAATAACCAACTAATTTTACAACATAAGCAAAATAAATACTGTTTTAATCATTTAGAACCAAGTGTACTTGAACAATGTAATTTACCAAGTAGAAACAAAACAATTTATCAATACTGATGGTATATTTCATAAAGGTAATACAATATTGTGGACTCATTACAAACAACATGCTAGTAATAACAACAAATCCAAAACCTGAAACAAGTACAATACACACAAAAAATGCCATTTCCTTCACATAGATAAAAAAAAATTGTTTTAAATTATGCAAACACTGACTGGCAGTTGTAGGACACATTCCAAAAAAAAAGCTTCACTTTAACATTGAGTAATAATATTTGTATAAACTACTTTTATGGTTAGTTGCATTGGTTTTCAAGAAACCATTTCGAACAGTTCAGTGATACTATTATAGTTGTTTTAAATCCAATAAAGACTGCTTCATGTGCAGCTCAATTCACTTCTGGGTATTCCAACAATATATAACAAGGTTTTATTGTCATTGTGATCATCCTGATTTTCAGTACTGGTTGCAGCAGCTAACATAGCTGCTTGATGAAGCTACCACACTAAACAAGTAGGAACAATACAGTTTGGAAAGCTTTCTGTTAATGCTGTTTGCTAATGACTACACTCAGACTAGATTCAAGACCTTACTAACTTAAATACAACTGACAATGGATGTCAACTAGTACCAACTAGTGTTTCGAATCTGCCAAGTAATCATAAAACATGCTGAGATACTTCTTTGTTGTTTCATAAGCTAGAAATAGGGCACCAGTTGCAGGAAAAGTCCTGATCACAGTAGGACCTAGTCCTCTGTACAAAGCTTTGGGTCCTGTGACAACAACAAAAAATAAAATTCAATATTAAAGCATGCAGAAAAATTGTAACCAAAGTTTAGACTTAATTAGTTTTATTTATAGGCCTGAAAAAAATAACAAGATATGTGCCAACGTAGGGTTTAGTTAAGCTTATCATCTTCTAATTGTTCTATTAAAGCCAAACTTAATAGAACAAGGACTCTACCTTCTTGACGTAAAATGTTTATAAATACAGTTCGGAATGTTGGAGGTGTTCCAGAGACAGACTGGACCTGAATTCTTGATTTGACCACATCAGCAGGGAAGATGGCCACCCACAGACCAACACCTGCCAAGCCACCACAAATAACTGTTTTCAGAGCTCCTGTTTTTAAGAAATAGGTAAATTAAATATATTTTCAAAGTAAAATAATTTTTCTTTAAATGTTTATTTCTAGCTTCTAAAAATAAAATAAAAATATAATAAATTAAAATGAGTGCAATATTTATTTATAATTTTTCTTTTTTGTTCTTTAATAAGTCAAATGCATTACAAGGGTCCAATTAAGACTTCCAACCTCTACTCTTGTCCAAGTGTATTTTAATTTTAATCATTCTTTTGATATCTGCAGTTATTTCATCCTGCCATCAAAATTTGCTGGTTTTTTTTTTTTTTGTATGGGAAGGGGTGGGGGAGTTAAAGCAACAAGCCAATGAAATAGAAAAGTGTTATAGAATAAAATCAATAATGATTCCTAGATCATGAGCACAAAATACAATCAGGTGAACTCACCAATTTCATCTTTTGTTTTTCCTTTTGGTGTCAGCATAAGCCTGGATACTTCATAGAAGCCAAAGAAAAAAAAATAGCCTGGCATCTCTCTCAAAAACGTGGCTGTGAGACCTTTATACAGTCCACGGACGCCCTCAGCTTTCAGAATTTCTCTGGTCAGTCCATATGGGCCACTGATATCATTTTTAAAAGAGAAAAGAAGACAGGGTAAAGTTGGTCACAGATAGCTGCTCGAGTGTTGAACTGTTTATATATGGAAGCTATAAACATTTTATTTGGACTAGTAAACTGTTTATATATAAGGTCATTAAACTGTTCATATGTGCTGTACGCTGAACCGTTATACATACATTTTGAGTCTCTCTAGTCCACCCTCTAAGTGACCCTTGGTAGCCATTTCTCTCATGGCCTGCAGTCGACATTTGATCAGCTCAGTTGGGCAGAGGGCAAACGAAGAGAAGAATGCAGCCAGACCACCAGAAACTGCATTCTCCAGAGGGTTGAGAGATGAGATTTCTTTTCCTCCCATCACTTTTGCCACCTAAAACAGAGTTTAAAAAAATATCCTTTAAAACATGTTATAGGAAGTATGAACCTGCATTTCAAAAAGCATTATGAACAGTTCTGTGTCAGCTATGTTACTAAAATTTGGATTACAGTGAATAGTTCTCTTAGTAGAGTAAGTAAAGTTCCCCTTTTAGACCTTGTGGTCTATAGGGCAGATGATGTGAAGGTCATCTGTTTCTGTGGCCTACGGTTATCGAGAGTGTCATGTGGCCAGCACAACAACCATCTGCCTTTACTTTTCCCAACTAATTTCAGGTACCCATTAGAGCTTGGTAGTCTTCACCAGGATTTGAACCCGGGATCCTCAGTTCACTGCACCGCCTATAGTTCTCTTAACTACATTAGCAATCAAATGAAGAGTCTCCTTTTCAGACAAAAAAAATGAACTTGATCTCTATGTAAATGGAATGTAAGAGATGGCATTGGATCCTGTCTTCCTTTTGAAAAAAAAAAAAAGGTTCAAGTTAAGTTAAATAATTTAAAATCTGGGACTTTCAACATGGAAACTGCTCAGAGTTACTTGTTCCAACTGTTGATTTTTCTCTTCACTTCACACCAAAAAAAAAACTGTTTTCATTAAAAAAAACTTGAAGTTTTTCTTACACAGGGCATAGGAAAATTATTTAGATCGTATTTCCAGGACTTAATTCGAGCAGAATAACAATTTATTTTTATGTTCTAATACAGATTTCTTAGTGTATAATTTGTTTTTGTTCAATCAACAATTATAGTCTTCTAAGAAAAGAAATATCAAGATTTACCAGTTTCTGACAGACTCCATAAAAACAGAATAGTACAGCATTCTCTGAAATATTGGCTGCCAGTGATGGCACTGTCCCTGCATAAAGACCCCTTGCGATGCCATCTTGTTTATATGTTTTGAGAAAACAGTCAAGACCATTTTTATATAGTGTTGGGAAAGTCTGCATTTTGACTTTGACAGTATCTAAAGGCTGGCCCACATAGACACTTGTGATACCACCTACATCATAAAACAAAGTATTTAAAACATAGGCAGTCAGGGCAGATTACACCTAGCACTTGGACTTCAGTGAAAACAAGACTAAAAGAAATAGTTTGATAAATAACAGCAATATTCCAAGTGACAATGTCTTATGATCCTACACCAGACCTCACATTTTTCATCTGACCAAGTGCTAGTCTATATTACATGCCATATCTATTTCATTGACAGTGAAAAAATAAATGAATTAAAATAAATAAAAAAATTTAAAAAGTCAAACTTTTGATGCTAGCAAGACAGTTTATCTTATCTCAAAATAAATATAATATAGGCCTAACTATGCTATTCTTCTATTCAATTATTATTTAGATATTCAATAATGTTAGTAAAGTTGTCAGCGCTATTGGCTTAATATGTGCTAGATATTCTATAATAATCATTACCTTTTAATTTCTTTAAAAACAAATCACAGTACAAGACCAAGAAATTTTGTGTTGTAATCATTTCATATTTCTACTTTCGACTTAAGATAAATAGACATTAACCCTTTGATGTCAGAAGGAATGTTTGAAACTCACAAATATATGTTTCTATTGTGGTGAGGTAGTACATCAATTAAAACCAAGTACAACTTAACCAAGCTGTAAAGTATTTACAGAAATTAATTAGATTTAAAGCATGCTATTTACCTAGAGTACCCCCAGTGAAATCAATTGCTGCATCAGCTACAGTTGATCTACATTTAGGTGTGATACCAGCTTCAAATTCTAATAGTTCCAAAGGTGGCTCCATTCTCTAGATCTAAATTAATTATAAAAGTTAATTTTCATTTATATATTAAGCATCATATCATTGACTCTACATAATGTACAAAAATAAACATGGTTTAATCCATGTATCTAGCACAACCATACCTACAGTATAATAGTGCTGGCTCTGGCTGATGTTAATAATCATTTGAATTTAACACAAAAAAAAATTTTTAATAAATTTTTTTTTTGTTTAACTGTGTCAATATTTTACTATGATTGTTCTTTGTTTATGTTTATTTTTGGTATAATTTAATACTACTTCTTTTAAAAAGTGAATTTTTTAAAGCGCATTGGGTGAGTTAAATGAATCTAGATCTACTTTAAAAAGATTTAAATGTTGAATATTTTATTATTTCTCTAGATTGTGTAGCAACAATTTTAAAGTTTAACATATCAACATTTAAGTATGCCATTTGAGAACATACATTTTTTTTTTTATTTTTTTTTGTAAGAAACGGGAAGGCAAAGGAGGGCCTAATTTAAATATATATACTCTATAAGATCTGGACTTTAACTATATACATATAGTATATATTATCATATAGTATATATGATATGGACATTGACTATAAAGATCTAGTCCTAGAATCTAGTATATAGCCATCTTCGAGTCCATACATAGGAAATAAGAAATTATGTACGTGCTCATCTTCTACCACGAAGGAGGAGCTATATATAATATATATATAGTTATACATGATGATGATAGATCTAGATAGATTCTAAATCTAGTAGAATAATCTAGATTTAATAATAATAATAATAATATCTTTTATTGTCCGTATGGAAATTTATCTTACACTAAAACTAAGATTTTGTCTAGCTAGTCTAGAGTCTAGACATTATTTTAATAATTTTATTATGAATTATGACCTTTAACCCTTTGTCTTTGTATGATACGATAACAATATACAATATAGTCTAAGTCTAATAATATAATAAAATATAATAAATGAATATTGAATTGAATAGCATCAATGTCAATGATTTGAATGAATAGTCTGAATAGATCGTATAAGACTAACTTAAACTTAAGTCGTATTCTAAAAATTTCTATCAGGCAATCAGGCTAAGTTTAAAGTTAACGCATGGCTAACCTATTGTATTGATGTATTGCATATAATTAAAAATATATATATATAGTCTATAAGATAATACATAGACTAAATTTTAGTCACAATAGACACACGGTATCATAAAATATTCATATAGAATCTAGAGTCTATTAACTATTATCTAGACTAGATATCTAGTACCAGGTCAGGCAAGATTTAGACTACGATACTTTTTATTATGTTGCCAATGTATCGTTTTCTCACTAAGTACGTCTGTGCCACTGCTGTCTAGATTTGGAGCTATCTGAATTTTTTTTCCTAAAATTTGGGTTGGCACTCGTTAAGACTTGGCAACAATAAAATTAATTATGGGAGTAGTGTCCCTTATGTTGATATGCTCCCCCATCCCCCCTATACAACAATTGTATCTTAGACTGCAACAAAAAAACATGGATAGCTGGATTGTTTAGATGATAGATTTATATAGATCTAAATTATCTAGGATTAGGATTTCTTTTCTCACAAAAATCAATCTAGACCTAGAATATCTGGAATCTAGTAGAGTAAAGCCTAGACTTATGATTTAGCCTACGCAACGTCTGTTCATCACTCACTCACCGACTCACACTCAGCTAACATGTCTGTGTCTCCTGAATCAGTATAAAATGACTCTTAAATCAACTTAAATGAGTTATGAGTATTACTCAAATTACTACCCCTATTACTATTAGTATAAATTACTAGAATGCCTAGTACAGATCAATTGAGTTTGAGTCAATTGAGACATTTGTCCATTTTATTAAATTTTAATACTAATAGTTCAATGATTCTAGATACATTGATTTAGATGTTGATCTAGAGTCTATAAATATACCTTTTATTTTTATACATTATAATTCATTATATTGACAATATTGTCTATTTTATCACTGCTGTGCTGTACTCTGTACTGTATAGTATACAATATAATACAATATTGACAGCTAGATCTACTTGCAACTCCAGTACCGGTAATGAAAATGAAGTCATGATCATATTATTATCATAGAGATCTAGAAATATAATTATAAATTCTATTGGCCATTATTTGTTCTTGAATGTGTAACATCCTAATAAGATGAACATGCTAGATGGTGTAGATTGGGAGGTAGTAAATTACAACGAATTGGAAATGATCCTACAGCTCAACGATTTCAGTGAATCCTCTGTTGATACTGAACTATCTAGTGGTTTGACTCCATTGTGTTCAGCTTGCAAATACAATAGGGAAGATCTGGTTACAATACTTTTACACCACCAGGCTCAGGTCAACAAGCAATCTACATATCTTAGCAGGAGCCCTCTACACTTTGCTTGCAATCATACATATGGAAATATCGGGATCGCTAGAAAAATAATTGAAGCACAGGCACATTTAGATGAACTGGTATGTTTTGTGTTCCCATGTATTAAATAAGATTCTTCAAACAAAAAGGGTTTTCATGCTTAGTATATGTTTGTCTTGATAGATTCTATGTTCTAGACTATTACTGTGACATGTTGTATTCAAATATATGACCCTTGATAAATCTCATCTCTGCCTAGGTCCCATCTGGGGCATCAGCCACCAACAAGCTTTTACAAGCGTCTCAGTTCTGTCCCTACATCTTCCCCATCTCAGTGCCATGTATTTTGGGGCCACCCCCTCTTCCTATTTCCTTGGGGGCTTCTAGGTGAGGGTATTGTTTTATGATGTTGGATGCAGGTTTGCAAAGGGTATGGCCTATCCAACTCCAGCATCTCTGAAGGATATCTTCTTCAATAGGCTGCTGCTTTGTTCTTTGCCACTGTTCCTCGTTTGTGATCTTGTCTGGCCAACGGAACATAAGAATCTTTCTGAGGCAGGTATTGAGACATCATTACCTGCCACCCCTGGACAAATACTTGCTAATAATTGAATGATCGGTACTGACTAAAAAAAATACTGGCAACATTCAACACTTACTTTGTGCTATCATTAAATATTGACCATGGTGATTAGTCCCCATTGAAGGAATTTATAAGAAGAATGTTCATAAAGTCTCACAACTTACCGGTACATGAAAAAAAAAGTTGATGTAACTTACACATTTGAATGGTATCTATTTTTACATTATCAATTGAATTATATTAATTTAACATGTTGGTCTGTTATAAATATAAAATATGTTGAAAAAATAAAATTTTTGTTTCTGACTTAAAAAACACAATTGAAAATGTATAAATGAAACAATGTGTTAGATATATAGACATATCTTTTATTTTGCTTTTCTCTTTCTTCCCATGACAATTTAGCACTTTCAAAGAATTAACAAGAAAAGTAACAATAATAATAACTGTTAGCTCTTAATTTCTTATGAAAATCTTTTTTTTTATTCATTAATTGTACTTCCTAGGATGGAAATGGTAATTCCAGTCTTCATCTTGCTTGTCAAAAAGTCAACATTCCTGTGGTAGAACTTCTCTTAAAACATGGAGCCAGTGTAAACATAGCAGGAGAAAATGGAGAAACTCCTCTTACAAAAGCTTGTTATACAAAAGATAAAACTTTGGTTGAAGTTTTACTGAAAGCTGGCTCTGATGTCAACTCGCCAGAAGGACTTCCCCTAGAAATCGCCCTGCGAGACTCAGCATTGGAAATTCTTTACCTTCTCATTCAAGCAGGAGCTAATGTCCACAAGAGGCCCTATTTGACTCATGCCAGTGAATATGGGAATATTGAATTAATGAAAGTAAGATTTTATGTGTGTGTGTAAATGTTAATGCATTAAATGACTCGGGGATAGAGGGAAGAAGTCTCGTAACTGAAAGCTAATCGTTAAATAATGGTTGGAGGAATCAAACTGTTTTTGGGGGAAAAGAAGGTTCTGTGTCAAGTCTGCGTAGCTTTATATTTTTAACTTATACCTATATTAATTTATATCAAAAGGCTGGTTTTTTTTGCACACTACTGTCATTTAGCCTGAATGGTATGTAATGGCTGAATAAAGACATAGCTGTTTGTCTGAGTGCTAAAGGGCTTGGCTTCTGAATTGAGGAGTCAGGGTATGAATCCTGGGATTTTTTAATTTTGGGATTGGAGTCAACCAAGCTCTTATGGATACCAGACATTAGGTGGTTGGTTGTTGTGCTGGCCTTAACATCATCTGCCCTATTATAGATGGCAAGGTCTAAGATGGTACTTTTAGTGTCTCTCTGAATGTTTATAGTTTGAATGCTAGATGGTGTAGACTGGGAAGGGGTATCTTACAATGAATTTGAAATGCTCCTACAGCTCAATGATTTCAGTGAATCTTCTGTTGATGCTGAACTATCTAGGGGTTTGACTTCTTTGTGCTCAGCATGGAGGTACAACAGGGAAGATATTTTCCACTTAGGAATAGAGAATATTCATGTCCACATTATATATTCATTGTCCTTTGTCATTGTGCTGGAATAACTGTGTAAACCTTTGGCTTAAACTGATCACTAGATATTTAGTTGGTAATGGGGAACCTTTTTCTTTTAAATACCTTTTATAAACACCCAGTATCTATAGCAAATGTTTAAATGTCAAAAGAGTGGTCCCTGTAGTCAACAGACATTTTATATTTTTTGGGTACATATTTTATGAGATACAAGAAGAGCCAAGTAATATAGTAAAAATAAAAGTAAAGTTTTCCCTTTCAGACCTTGCGATCCACGGGGCAGATGAAGTAATATAGCACATGAATTATCAAGTTCAAATTCTGTTGATTTTTGTTCTTTTCTCTCTTGAGTCCCCTATCTCTAAAGGGTAACTGACTTTTGAAAAATATTAGTGGTTACATGGCTCTTTTCTTGACCATAAATGAAACAAATTTAATTTACTCTTACCAAGAGATGGAGGCAAATCTTGTTCTCTGAAAAACAAATAATCCCCTCCTGGCTAGATACCCATTTATTTGTTTTGCTTTTGCCTGTTTAAAAAAATAAAACATTGGAATTCATTTTTTCTTACATTGTAACAAAAAACAAGCAAGCAACCACTAAAGAGGATTTATAAAAAAGCTGCTGTCCCCCTCTACACTGATATTGAAATTAGTCACATATTAAATTAATAAGTTTACCCTTCCCACGACATATCATTTTGTGTTTATTCTTTCTTCCTTTGACTGTTTAAACCAGTGATGCCCAACCTTATACAGCCTGCAGGCCATTTTAATTTCCGACACTCGTGTCACGGGCCACATTAATGAAAAGATACAGAAAAATGATATAGAGACTAAACCATTTTAAACAGTTTTATTAATCCCTTGGATGCAGTAGATCTATTTACACCCATAAGTCAATTACGCAACAAGGGTTTCAGGCGTCTTATAACTGAACAAGTTTTTCTACTAAATTAAGTGCTTGTAAACATTGTGATCCTACCCAGCAATTGTTTTCGGAAATGTGCAAGGTTTATGCAGACAACGCGGCATAGAAATCTATTGTCTGTATTGCTCGAAATTTCTCAAGCAGGGAAGTCTGGCTTTGTAAGTCAATCAGTTCCAGTTGGTGTCACTCCTCAGCGGCAATAGTAATTATTTCAAAATCTGCTGCTCTGTCATTTAGTTTTGAATGGAGATTTCACCATTGTCCACTCGTTTTGCAATTGTCATGCCAGAAAGGCTGACAGCTTCAAATGCATTTTTTTTTCAGGCCGATTTTATTTCATCACTGCTAGCAAGCACATTTTAATTCTTCATTTCTCTTGTTAAAATGTGAGTAACTCTGTAGCCTCCATTACAGCCGACTCATTTTCTTGACTTCTTGGTAAATATTTTCGTCACTCGCTCAACTCTAGGCATAACTTAGCTATCTTTTCTTAGCGGCTCAAGCCAACAGTGCCTCCATATTTTTGTAATGGTTTGTTTTAGAATGCCTTTATGTTATGTTCTTTAAAACAGCCACACTTTCTGTACAAATCAAACATGTTGGCTTGGTCATTTACATTTAATAAAGATCTGTCCACTTGTCCTGGAAGTTTCAACATCAAATTATCGTTTCTTCGACACTCCCATTTCATTAGTACAAATGTTACATGGAATGGCACCTATCATGTTGATTTCAGAAGTACCCAAACCAAAATGATACATAAAAGATGCGCTGGGTTACACACTTTTTATGTCAAGGACACAGCTTTTGCTCAAGACAACCGCTGAATTGTCTAAGACTCTAAAATAATTGTCAATTCTTGTCGCAAAAAAAACAAAACAATGTGTTCTTATAGAAAAAAAATTTACATGAATAACTAACAAGACAATAGATTAGTATATCAAAGAAAAAGTGTGATTCCTAACATAGAGAAAATAAATTTTTCAACCTTTTTTTTTTTTTTTTTTTTATTTTCTACATTTTGTGCTGATGTTTTGGCGGGCCAGTCAAAACCACGTCGTGGGCCAGATCTGGCCCGAGGATCTTAGTTTGGGCATCACTGGTTTAAACTGATTTGATAAGCCTATCCCATGTGAAAGCAGAAACAAAAATCCTTGAGCCCATAAATCATGGGTTGTTTTTTAGTTTCCAAAAAGCGAGGAGAGCAGGAATACAAGAACCTTAGATATCAATGATGGTAGATATCAATGATGGTATTTCTTCATTCATCATCATAAGGTAGCTGAAATCTGTAGCAGCTAAGTTACAGTTACTGGCATTATGCAAAGTGACTCATGGAAAACTTGCCCTCCTCCCTTATCCAGCAAAGGCCACACTCTGAATCTCTTATTATGTTGATAAGTCAATACACTAGGTGGCCACTTGCTATTCTTCATGGGGCAATATTTGTGGAAAGGGATACCACCAGCTTCTTTAAGGGGCCTTGATATGTTGGGCTACTTTTTTTCTGTGGACCAACCTGTGTATATAGAGATCCTTGTTAATATTTGTGGAAAGGGATACCACCAGCTTCTTTAAGGGGCCTTGATATGTTGGGCTACTTTTTTTCTGTGGACCAACCTGTGTATATAGAGATCCTTGTTAATATTTGTGGAAAGGGATACCACCAGCTTCCTTAACTGGCCTTGATATGTTGGGCTACTTTTTTTCTGTGGACCAACCTGTGTATATAGAGATCCTTGTTAATATTTGTGGAAAGGGATACCACCAGCTTCCTTACGGGGGCCTTGATATGTTGGGCTACTTTTTTTCTGTGGACCAACCTGTGTATATAGAGATCCTTGTTAATATTTGTGGAAAGGGATACCACCAGCTTCCTTACGGGGGCCTTGATATGTTGGGCTACTTTTTTTCCGTGGACCAACCTGTGTATATAGAGATCCTTGTTAATATTTGTGGAAAGGGATACCACCAGCTTCTTTAAGGGGCCTTGATATGTTGGGCTACTTTTTTTCCGTGGACCAACCTGTGTATATAGAGATCCTTGTTAATATTTGTGGAAAGGGATACCACCAGCTTCTTTAACTGGCCTTGATATGTTGGGCTACTTTTTTTCTGTGGACCAACCTGTGTATATAGAGATCCTTGTTAATATTTGTGGAAAGGGATACCACCAGCTTCTTTAACTGGCCTTGATATGTTGGGCTACTTTTTTTCTGTGGACCAACCTGTGTATATAGAGATCCTTGTTAATATTTGTGGAAAGGGATACCACCAGCTTCCTTAACTGGCCTTGATATGTTGGGCTACTTTTTTTCTGTGGACCAACCTGTGTATATAGAGATCCTTGTTAATATTTGTGGAAAGGGATACCACCAGCTTCCTTATGGGGGCCTTGATATGTTGGGCTACTTTTTTTCTGTGGACCAACCTGTGTATATAGAGATCCTTGTTAATATTTGTGGAAAGGGATACCACCAGCTTCCTTACGGGGGCCTTGATATGTTGGGCTACTTTTTTTCTGTGGACCAACCTGTGTATATAGAGATCCTTGTTAATATTTGTGGAAAGGGATACCACCAGCTTCCTTACGGGGGCCTTGATATGTTGGGCTACTTTTTTTCTGTGGACCAACCTGTGTATATAGAGATCCTTGTTAATAAGTTGTTTATATAAACTAGTTTGGTGTACAATCTAACCTGCCCTTTAGTTTATGAAACAAATGAAATATACCTGGTACCTTGGTTGTTTGTCTTGTTCATTGACTACCAACCTTTTTGTCACAACCTATCTCTTATTGTTGGTAGGAAACCACTGGCCCCATATATGATTTGATTAATTATTATTTCTTCTTGCATCATTTTTCTACCTTTGAGTGACTTATTTTTCTGGTACTCACTTATTTAGGTTTTGTACCAGTATGGAGCTGACATCAATAAAACTGACTCCCTTGGTATGAATCCTTTACAAATAGCTTGCTATTCTCAAACTGCAGGGTCAGAGACTGTTGAACTATTGTTACATTGGGGTGCAGATATTCATGCCTGCTCACACATGAAAGAGACAGCTCTACACTATGCCTGTAGCCTACAGGATGTTAAGAAAGTCAGGCTGCTTCTGGCCTATGGTGCTGATGTTAACGCTCAGGACCGACTTCGTCTTTCTCCGCTGATGGTTAATATGCATAATCTATCCATGTCCATAGGACCTCAGTACGACATTGCAGTGGTCATAGCCAGGCTCCTGCTGGCTGCGGGTTCCAGGCTAAAATTGGAATATCTGGATTCACTTAGATATCCTTCATCTCTTTTACCCTGCGTTGCTCAAAAGAAGAGAGACTTATTCAACATGCTGTACCAGCATGTCTCACAGCCCCTCGGGCTCTTAGCGCTGTGTCGTGTTAGAATACGCAGGCTGATCCAGCCCAACATAGATAAAAACATTGACAGTTTGCCCTTGCCACAACATGTTAAACGTTATTTAAACTTTTGGGACATTGTCAATTAAATATTATTTATATTTATTAGAATTTCTAAAATTGCCAATTAAATATAATTTATTATGTTTATTAGAATTTCTAAGTACAGTGAAAATGATTAGGCATGCTTGTGCTGCTTCTTGAGACAGATATGTTATATATTTTGGCATGTGTATAAAGCAGTACCGGTACTAATCAGGTTGTTTTTTGTGTGTGTATGTTACCCAGTATGTATAACTGCTTTTAAGTGACAAGTCTGTGTGGTTACTGATGAAATTATTTTTTACTCACTACTGTTTAAAAGTTTTTATCTTTTAGCAGTTACAACTGTTAGTAAAAATGTGAATATTTGTTGACTATCTTTTAATAAATATAGTTGTGTGGTGGTTAAAATAAAAATGAAATGTTATCTTGTTTTTAAACAGCTAACATTATTGTTCAAAATTGTAAAAAAAAATATAGCTTACTATTTTAAAAGAAGTTTTACCTAAATGGCACGATAGCTGAGTGGTAAAACACTTGGTTTCCAAACTGGAGGTAACGGGTTCAAATCCTGGTGGAGACTGGGATTTTTAATTTTGGGATCTTTGAGCGCCTGCTCTAATGGGTACCTGATATTAGCTGGGGAAAAGTTAAGTTGGTCGGTCATGTTGCTGGCCACATGACATGACACCTCGTTGACAGTGGGCCACAGAAACAGATGACCTTTACATCATCTGCCCTATAGATCACAAGGTCTGAAAGGGGAACTTTTTTTTTTTTTTTCAATAAAAAAAAGATCATTATAAAAAATACAAAAATAAAGAAAATCCACTTGAACATTTATTTTATTCAATAGAATTTGTTTTGACTAGGCCTCAGAGAGATTGGAATAAAAAAACAAACTACAATGTACAAATTATTTACACTCTTAACCTTGCTGCAGCAGTTCAAACAATAATTTTTTAAATTCAGCATTTATTGAAACCTGCTAGTAAATATTATCCATTACGTCATTGATATTCCAACAGTGCAATAAATTTTTTAAATAGCTAAACTTAAATTTTAATTAAGTTTCTTACTTGTTTTTTTTGTGTTAATCAATATCTCAAATTATATTCAAGATTTTATTTTTTGTTCTCAATTCAAATACCAGTACTACATTAACAACAGTATAGAGATTCTATCTCAGTTCCACTTGATCAATTCAATCTAAAACAAAAAACAACAACAAATCTGTTACTTTGTCTTGCCCTTGTTATTTCTACTAGCGTGCCCATTACTTTTGTCATTTTGCTGCTTGCCTTGATGATCCTTGTCTTTCTTGAAGTTTTTTTTATTCTTTTTCTTTTTCTTACTATTACTAAAATCTGAAATGAAAAATAAAATTAGGTTACATTAAACAACAGAAAAATGACATCAGTATCAGTAGGCTGCCTAAAAATAGGTAGACAGCTTAGAATGCTAATATGTTTATCATTACCAATATTTTTAAAAAAATTAATAAAGGAAGTTTCAGTTATACACAACCGTGTGGTTGTTCCCTGCAAGTGTGTTAAGTAAAACATGAACTACATACATTAAATCTTGTTCTAAAATTGGTTTTGCATAAAGGCACTAAAAAAATGAAAGTTCAAATTACAAAAATATTATAAGTAGCTGTTGCACCTTCTAACACATGTTGTGTGTGTATGTATACATAAGTATCAAAGCATGTGTCTGAAAACAAAACTTTTAAAACCATTGGTGTGGCAATCATTTCACCTTTCGGTATAAAAGTGGCTGGAATTCTTCCATAGGCAAGATGCGTCTGTGTAATTAATGTTGGATCAATTGGGATCCAGGGCACAGTGTTGTCATTGTTGATCTTATTCACAGAAACAGCCTCAGGTACTTGCCTCTCTCTGCTGTTGGAAAGAGAAGAAAATAATGTATGTAAGTCTAACAGCTGTAAAAGAGGAAACAGACATTATAAAAGAATAATGATGTAAAAGAGGAAAGATGGACATAATGAAAGAATAATGATACAAAGTAACTATGCAATGAAGCTCTATCCAATTAAAGCTGTACTTGCTTTCAGGACAAGAATGGAAATTAAAATAATCATGGCTTTTGTTTCACTTTGTTGTTTGTTGGACATGTTTTGGACGTTCCTAAAGAGTTGAAATTATTACCCCCTACATCCTAGCCCAAACCTCCTGCAGGACAGCAGCCAAACCATGGACCATTTTGGTAGCAGTCCAGAGTGCATTTCACACAACAAGACAGCCTTCCATCAACGCATCAATACTAGTCATATATGACTTTTAGAGTTAACTTTTCAAAATTGTTTTTTTGGCATTGTAATAATGCAAAATTTTAGCTAAATATTAGTCATTAATGATTTTCTCCTTTCTGCATGCTTTGGAATAAATTATGTGAACCATGTCAAATGTGTGTAAAAGTTTTTAGGTTATTTATTCTCATCTTCAAAATTTAATTGTGGAATTAAGTCCAAGGTAAATGGCATATTTCCATAAAATATGGCAGAATAAGAAATATGTAAACTGGTTTCAATACAAGAATACTTTTAATGTAAAAGCACTAGCACTTTTATATGTTGTCTGTGTAGAAAACTCTGTATGTAAATCTGCATGTTTTTCTTATAACGACTGATTTATTTAAAAAGACCCACCATATAATACTTACTTTCCTTCTGGCTTTAGGCATCGAAGTGCACAAAAATCTTTGCCTGGTTCATGACTCAAGAGGTATTTGCCACAACCCAAGCTTAAAAAAAATATATTTCAAATTATACAAACTTAAGTAGAAATATCCATTCCTAGAGTATATAAACTGAAAATGTAAACACATTTACACGAATAAAACTACAGACCTCATCAAATGATTTAAAACTGTATCTAAAAACTGAAAGCCATCTTTGGGTCTGAAAGCAAACAAAAATTCAAGTAAGTTATGAACTATTACCAAAGTGCAATATTTTGCTAACTTAAATTTAAAAAAAACAACTATGTTTTTTAACTCTACCAGACCGCTGTACCAATTTTAAAATAATTTCCAAAATGGAACTATGCTGCTGTAGCCATTTTATATCAGAATCTAAAAATAACAAACCAATAGTATTAAACCAAATTTTTAGCCATAGCAGGTGTCGGCAAGTTAACGGTGGATCTAGGCTTGTAATAAACCTAATGTTGATCAATAATTTTGGTTGACATATACTCTTAGGAGTCAGATGTATTATGAAGAATGTCTTTACTTCAACTGAAAGAGACAGTGAGAGCTCAATTAATAAGAAAAATCTTGAGCTTTATTAGGTCTAGAGCTTGAAAGAGAGTTAAGGGTGGTGTGGTCCTTAGGAGCTCAGTCATAGGGAACTGTTAGGTCTGGGGACTAATGGTTGATAGGGTTAAGGTAATATAATTTAGAAAACCTTTTAAAATAGATCTATATTTATAAATTAATGACAGTTACATAAGGTATTTTGAAAATGAATCAAAATAAAACTGTTAGAGACACTGAGGTGAAATTTTGTCTTGACTGTTTTGTGAAAGCACCTATCATAATGAGCAATTGTTTTAACTTTCAATTACGGAGCTCAAAAGTACTGACTTGATGTGACAGTTATTATTATATATCATGTTTAAAACTCAAGTCTTCACCAGAATGCAATTATAGAGCATTAGCAAGTTAAGCTTCTATCTCCCTCTTCTGAAACAAAAGTGTCTTGCTTTGATTTTCTGGCTTCCTCAGTACGTTGATAAGAATATATTTATTAAAGGCCTCAAAGTAAAATAAAAGTAAAGTACTCCTTTCAGACTTTGTGATCTATGGAGCAGTTGATGTAAAGGTCCTTTGTTTCCATAATCCACAGTTAACAAGGATGTCATGTGGCCAGCACAATGGCCAACTGAAAGGCCTCAAAGACATTGGGATAGCACCCTAGTAACCATCTACCCGTTTGTTTGTTTTTTTGTTGAATCAACATTTTCCATAAAGATCTTATATTTAAAAGTGCAAAAAAAAAAATTGATAAAGAATCTGTTGTGTTAATCTGGTGAGGTTTTCTTTCATTACCATTAAAAATCATTTATTTTATTCATAAAGATGAATCACAATAAGTGCTCTTATTGACTTACTGAAAGTTGAATGTACCTCCTAGGATCTGCTGGGGCTCCAGCTCTTCATACATGAGAATCTCAGAGTTGAAACTGTTAATGCGAACTGAAAGACATGAATTCTAACTATAATGTTAATATTATAAGATACCCATGGATTTCCTAAGCATGTATGATTGTAACTCAATTGAGTTAATTACAAAGTTGGCATTTGAGTATCATAGTTTTAAGTACCCTAACCTCTAAGTAAATTTGTCTTCTGTCTGATATAGCATGAGGTCCAACTTTTTACCACTTCTTTCAGAGTTGTTTGCTCAAAGCCATGATTGGATTGATATTCTAGTTTAGGAAGTAAATAAACTTGCCGAGACTGGAAAGAAAACATCAACTTTGAATGATTATAGCAATAAATGTTTTTAGAAATTCATGTAGAATGATTTCAATTCTGAACAACAAAGAAAAATTATTCCAGTGAAAACATCAGTTTATAGAGTTAGCTCTATATACGTTCTCATTCTATTACATTTGATGGGTAGCTCACCCTACATGGGATCTCAATTACATTATATTTATGTTTGTGACAAAAATGATTCAGAAAAGGGGGTGGGATTAAGTTGGACATGTGCGAAGACAACTTAATATCATAACATATTATAAACCTAAATGTGTTATTTATTTCCTTGGGTTTTTTTGTAGCTGAGTGACTCTATCTAATCAGGTAATGGTAATAAATCACTAACATGTATCCTACATGGTCTGAAGTCAAGTGAATTCAACTGAAATGATAGTGCATCACACTTGAATGGCAGTGTTTAAATGTTTCATTAAAGTTTAAATTAAAGACTTCAATAATAAAATAGAACTAAACACCAAAAGAGTCCATTGATAAAAGCTGACTATGAAAAACTAAACATGGGTTGCCCAGTAAGACCTGTCCTGCAAGGCCATTATAAATACAACAATCATTAAAAATGCACAAACCTTTTTGCTGTCTTTCAGCACACCATGTGACCGACATCGTATGAGTATCTTCTTACCCCCAATAGTAAACAAATTGTACAAAAGACTGGAGAAATCTTCTGTTGGTCCCATGTACTCGGAGGGGTCCTCTGTGAAGAGACAACAATGTAAATGTGTGTGTTTTAAGTTTCTACAAGTATGACTAAAAATAACATTTTTACTATTAAGACAGATTGACAGATTAAAGAATTAAAGAGTATTCTCTTTTATTCTTGAGAACAAGTTCTCCAGCCTCTTCCCCTCACCCAACAACAAACATACTGACAGCAATATAGTAATGGATGGGTTAATTACTACTTAAGTTGGGAATAGAGGAAGAAATATATAAAAAAATGGTAACTCAAGTGAGATAAAAGAAATCAAGTAAAAAATACAAGTATCAACTGCCTCTTGTTTGTTAGTTTTTTTAACTTAAGAAATTTACTTTAAAATTTGTTTATATTCTATCAATGTGTCCACACAAAAAAAAACTTAAGAAAAGTAAATATTTTTTTTAATACCGGTATTTAAAATTTTTTCAGTACTTTAAAAAAATCTAAGAGAATTGATCATTGGCATTGGTTTTCTCCTAGATTTCAGTTTGACTCTTGTTGGATAACATAAAAGAATGGACTGGTCTCTCTCTTGATATCCTGCTAAAAACAGCTGCTGACCGGGAAAAGAGGAGGGATTTGGTTACGAGAACTGTCACAGCACCCCTACAACGCAAGTCAAGGGACAGATGACAGATTTACCATTTCAATCTACATATTTTGGGAATAGTTTCTGTGCAAAATTTAAGTTTTTCTGACAATATGGAACCTAGCCTAAACAACTTTATTATGCATTTTGGGCAGAACTGTCAAGGGGCCAGATATGACCCAGATGGGCCTGCAGGCTGAATGTTGAGCATCACTGTTGGAAAAAAATCTAGATTCTTTCTTTAGTTAGTATCTCTCTCAATACTATAGAATAGTGAATGAGAAGGAAATGTTGTGTTTGACAAGAACAGTCATTACTGTGTACAAATTTGTGTGCAAAGAACAAGAAGAATAACAACTACTGAAAGAATCTATTTTTAGTTCTAAAAATTGGAGTTAATTTTCAATTCACTAATTTTTCCCTATTTTTTTTAAATTGTATTCCTACTATTGGCATTCCAATAGCACCCTTAAAAGTCTAAGAGAATATTTTATTACTTCGTAAAACAGAATTTTCTTGGCATAAATTCTTTAAAGTATAATACAGTTAGATTTTGGATTTCCAACATTTTTGGCAATCTGACAACTTCCCAGTCCAATAATAATTGGACAATCAAAAGTCAACTGTACTATTACAAAATATGAAAATAATGGCTGAAAATAATAAAGAGGTTTAAAAATTCAGTTCTATTAGACCTCTTCTAGTTAATTCAATTTCAGAGTTTTTAAATTATTTGATATATTTGGACATTTTAGTGATTTCAGTAATTTGAATAAAAAAAAAGGAAAATTAACATAAAAAAGAATACCTCTGGGGATTTCTGAACTCGACATTGGCTGTTTGAGAGGCTGTCCTAGAATAGAATCTAATGGACACAACAAGGAGTCACCATTGTCTACACTAGGTATGCGGGGCATATCACTATTACTGGCCTTGGCAAAATTGCGGAGAGATTGGCGGCGGCTGAAGCTTTCTTTTGGAGATGAAACAGCAGGGGAATGATTGGTTGTAGCATGGGGCCCTCCTTTGTGAACAGGGGACAAGGGAATTTCTTGAACCCTCTGACCTTGTTTTTTAGGGGACAATGAGGGAGAGGAAAGTGTTGGGGAGAGAGGTGTGGACAGGGGGGAAGATGGAGTGTCTGGTACCGGAGATAAGGGACACAACCTTTGATGTGCATCTTTTTTTGATTTTCTCCCTTGGGTTTCCACTTTAGCCCTTTTCGATTTCGGCTCATCAGATGAACTGTCGGTCGAGCTCTTCTGTTTTTCTGCTGCTCGAGTGCGCATTCCTCCTGGTGATGAGCTGGTGGGAAGAGGTTTAACTGCTCCTGTGCCAAATGTCTCCAGGGAATCACCGCTGGATGAGAATATGTCAAAAGTGTCATCATAGGGCTTACTGAGATCAGGAGCACTTATGTTGTGCGCCAGTCGAGGAATAGACCTGATATTACGACTGTTTCTGATTTTAGTTTGGGAGACAAATACTCGCAAAGCATATTTATGAAACAGTGTACTGTAGTCTCTGATGAGGAGGTCATCTTCAAACAAAGGTTTGTCCAGGAAGATTAGCTTGTGACTTGAACCTGGGTCATTAAAAAAAAAATAATTAAAACCTTGTAAAAAATGATAACTGTGGAAAACATTTGGCTTCGCTTGAGTCATTAATACATAAAACACTGAACCAAAATTACATAAAACATAGACCCATAAGTTATAAATACAAAAAAAAAAACTAATAAAATATTCAGAAAGACACAAAGAACAAAGATGAAGGCACATTTCTTATTTCATATGCTAGGACTAATTCATATTAGTTCTCCTTCTTCCATAGGTCCTAAATCTGTCAGGAAAACCACTGCCTTAGCTATATGAACAAAGAGGCATATTTAAAAAAAAAGAAGCTAACATCTTAATAGATAACAGAGACCAAATTCTATCCAATAAAGAAAAGATAGCAATAACAACATTAATTTCGTATGCTTGTTTGCATGTTTTTGTGTAAAAATTCATGATTTCTTGATAACATTACCCCAATGGGAGATTATTAACTTCATGGTTGAAGTTTCCAACTTTCATAATAGTGTTTATTGAAAGCTCAAGACCATACATACTACTAATACAAAATCTACTATGGCAAAATCTACTATATACAATTTACTAGCATACAAACTTCTATGGCAAAATCTACTATCATACAATCTACTATGGCACAATCTACTATCATACAATCTACTATAGCACAAACTACTGTCATACATTCTACTATTGCACAATCTACTATGGTACAATCTACTATGGCACAATCTACTATCATAAAATGTAGACCTCACAATCTAACAGCTTCCCTATTTATATTTAGTCAACTGATGCACACCTTCTGATTGATATGTTTCCACAGTCACTGGAATGTTCCAAGCTTTGGCATAGTCTGGCCCATGGTTATTGAAGAGACAGTTGACCACACTCGAAGACATGGCAACTTGGATCTTGTGTTTGATGAGCAGCGCTTTCATATTACCATCAGAACTGACTGGCTGGTTAGCCAAAATAACATGGCAATGTTATGAAAAAGAAAAAAAAAGTCAAATGCATGACTGTCAATGAACTCTACTTATTAAGGTCCATTCAACACTTTTGATATAGTAATATGTAGATTGGTACTAAAATATTTATAATCCCATCCAGGATGATGCAGTTTTAAATAAAGTTCTACATGGCATGCTAGTCTTAAGGTTACCTGATTAAAGTGGCCAAAGGTTAACTTTGACCAACACAATGCCCAACAAATATCATTCACTTTTAGATTGCTGTGAATTCAATGGACATGTCACATTTCAGCATTAAAAAAAAAAAATTTATTGAAACCAGAATTTAAACTTCTGTTTGGAAGACAACCTCCCAACTAACAAACTCAACTAGCTGTATTAAATTTGCCTAAAAGATGATTTATGGGGGGGGGGGGGGGGGGGGAGTAATTTAAGAATTTCTTACCATAATCAACATTTTTTCCCACTAATATAAATTTGGAGAGAAATCATACCATAAAATTATTTTAAGAACCAAAAAAAGGCTTATGCTATGGGGGAAAAATGAAGGCTCAGGTTAACAATTTATGGCTGTCTTATGTGACCAGAAGGAAGAATACAGAATTCCAAAGGTTTTTCCATTCAAAATCTATAGTATTAAATCAGTGTACGCTATCCCGACTAAACTAATCAATGATGATGGAACAGGAAATAACATTCATTGCGTTGTACACACCTCATGATGAATAAACCCAGGAAATAACTTTTTTGAAGACCTTGGGAAATTGTAGTCCAGTTTTTTAATAGCATGCTCTATTGGCACCGGCTTGCTTCCTCCTTGGATATCTGGCAGGACAATCCTTGGGGGCACACCCTGTGGATACATTTTTGTTTAGGTAGAAAACACTACCTTATCTTATAAATAACAGATGTCCCTTAAAAACAAAATAAATATAAGAAAATTATGCCATATGTATGTCCATGTGCTAATCTTATCATGCATATTCATTAGTGACTTTAAGTCTACTAAGTCAATGGTTTTCCTAGCTGATTCAGACAAACCTGTTACTTGGGTTCTTATAGCACTAGGGAAACAAAAACACTTTTAATATTAGAATTTGTCCTAGCATATGGAATAAGAAATGTGTTTATATTCAAACCTAATGAATGAATTCCAAAAGACTCAATTTGCATTAAAATTTCAAAAGTGAAAGTTTCCTATGTAGACTTGAATCCTACATAAACTTGAACCACAACACTCTTGAGTTGTCTAATTCTTCTAGGGTCAAACATAACAAGGGATGGAGGAATCAATAAAAGAGATAAAAAAAACAGTTTAAGCTTGACATCTGCAGTCATGAGCAAACTGTGGAAAATCTGGAAGAGTAACATTAGCTTCCAAGTAAAATTAAAACTGTATTCTACCCTAGTGGTCTCTCTACTCCTATATGGTTGTGAAAGTTGGACACTAAATGCTCAGGTTAAGACGAATTGAAGCCTTTGAGAGTACAGAAAATTGCTGGGTATCAGATACCAGGAAAAAGAAAAATGAGTTTATACTTGAAAAACAGGCAGGCAGGAACTCCTCAATACTGTGAAAAGACGAAAGTTTAACTGTCAAAAGTCATCCGTTAAAGTATAGTGGAGGGAGCATGAAGAAAAGGTCGTCCAAAGATAAGATGGCTGGACAACATAAAAGAATGGGCCGGCTTCTCTCTTGATATCCTGCTCAGAACAGCTGCTGACTAGAAAAATGGAGGGATTTGGTTACGCAAACAGTCACAGAATACATACGACAAAAGTCGAAGGACAGATGAGAGGAACTCTTCTATCTATACATACATGTAAGTCACTTCAGTATGCTACTAAGCATCTTAACCTGTTAGTAATTTAGTCCAACTGTAACATGCATAACTTTAATTGTTTTTATTGTACATAAACAAATGTTCACATATCCAAACCTGATAAACTAGATAAGCAATAAATGAATTAGAAAATTAGTCTTTGTAAATCAAATGTGTCATTTAATTAGGTGAACATAACATTTCCTTATACAAGTCACTTGGGCAAATAAAATTATAGGCAAATAATTTGTGTGGTAATGGTACACAGTAGTTTGTAATAGTATGAAAAGAAATATAATTTTACTTTGCCAGAAATACTTATGTATATTTATTTTGATGCCACCTAATGTGCTAAGCATCCTAAGTAAAAAAAAATTGAGCACAAGTCTATGAAAATTGTGTGGACTATGGAATAAGTAACTAACTTTTGACTCATTCAGAAAGATGTAATATAAAAAAATTATTTTAACAAATCCAATCCAACTTTATGTTCAAATTAAATCTGATTGGACTGAATATGATTGGATCAGATCAGATCCAAATCAGATCTGATCAGGTCTAAAATGGATTGGATCTCATTAGATCTGAAGATAAATGTGATTGTATCTGATGTGAATCAAATCATATTTGAATGGATCTAATCAAATTGTATCTGATCAGGTTGGATAGGATCAGATCCAAATCAGATAGAATCTGAATAAGATTGAATCTGATTGGACCAAATAGCATCATGTTGGATGAGATATGATTTGACTCTATTGCATCATGACTTCCATCCACCCAACCAACTTTCAACCTTTTCCCATAAAGAGAGTGTATGCTAATAATAGGAATGGGAAAAAAATAGCTATAGTTTCTGAGAAGCTGTGAACTGGCTCAAATCATGTTTTAAAAATACAATTAAAATCAAATTCCATGAAACTATGATGAAGAGATTTGAATCAAAACATCTGGCATTCAACTAAAGATAAATTCAAACATCCCTTTTATAGATGACCAGAATTTACTAACAAACTCACTAAGTAGATTCACATTATGAGCTACATCACAAACTTACCACTTCTAGAACTGTCTGACAAAAACTCAGCTCAGCATCGGGTGATCTAGACCTGAAGGAAATGTTACATTTGGCAGCTGGCTGGAACAGTGTTTCATAATCTTTTTTTAAACGAAAAGCGCAGGCCTTTTTCTGTATTAAAAAAAATATAGTTATGCACATTTTTTTTAATGTTTTGGGAAAATCATACAAACAATTTTAAAAATAAAATTTAATATAATTAATAGAGTTATTAATGAATAAGAATGATTGGCAAACAAAATGATTAAGGAAAAATTGTCAGTATAAATGTGAATGACAGAACACTTTATCCCAAGAGTTGTTTTCTAATTTCCTTGAAAAGAAGGTAACTCTATTTCCAATGTTTGTTCTTAGTGTCCTGAATTGTGATGGTAGCCAATTGTTTAAGAAATCAGCTGATCAGTTATTTGCAACATAATGTAAGAAAAAAAAGACATTTACTTTTTTTTTTATTGAATGAAAAATAGTTTTTTCCTTACATATATAATTTTTTATTTTCATTCTATACATTGTTAAATAGAAAAACCTTATAACGTATCAATTTTAGACTTGGTACCACCAACTTAAAGGTAATTAAAGAGTGAAGAAAGATGGGGAGAGAAACAAACCTACAGATGCGTAGTGCCTGGCGCCGGCCTTTAGAAACCTATAGCCTTGAGGGTGTTTCAAAGCCAACTTGTGTAAATATTTCTGAAACTCTGCCTGCTCATTCACAACTCTCCTTTGCAGCGACTATAAATGTAAAGAAAAAACAAGAAACAAACATAAAATTCAAGCTATAAAAAAACCCACAATGTGGTCATATTGTTTGAATGGACACAGAAAGGGTCACAAATATTTTAAGAAATAAGGTTCCAAGGACAGATGACTATCTCCTAAATGAATTCCAACCCTAAGTTAAACAAGAGAGCATTTAGTACATTCCTTTAAAGGCTGTAAGACTAAAGCATGCAGTGATACTGTAACAGGGTCATAGGCTCAAGCTTTTTAACTTATTTGATTAAGCCTAAGACATAAAAAAAAACTTGGCTACTGAGATTCTGGCATATTTAACTAATTTAAATGATTTTTTTTCCAGATGTAATTCTTTTATTTTAGCATGGTTCAGGCCAAACACTGAATCAAAGTGCCCCTTCCCCCTCACTGCAGGGAGGACAAAAAAAATTATCTCATTGTCACGTACACTGTATCTATATTTAGCCCAAGGTTGTCAGCAGAATCTCAGCTACCTCAGGAAATTTTTATCACGCAGCAAACCTTCTGTTTTGAAATAAATGTGATTGGTTAGAAATATTAATTATTGTACATTGAGCTGCATTTATTGGTCAGATTGATTAACTAAGCGGCAAAGAGATATTAGTCACATGGCAAAACGGCCAAAGCTCTGTACAATTTTAGATATTAGCGCCAGTCTCGTGTTGGAACTCAAAGAAAGATGACATGTTTATATTATTGTGTAGATTGTTTAAACTAGTAGAGATTTAATTTGAGTTTTATTCTATCACAGTATATCATTGTAATTATTTGTGAATAGCTTTTCTAAGTTCTGAATTAAAGTATTTGTTTTAGACGAAGAGAAGTTTCGTCATTGAATTTAATAAATGACATACTTAGATCGTCTTATCGACTAGCAACTTCTGGATGATCCTCTTATCAACTGGCAACTTCTAGATGATCATCTTATCAACTAGCAACTTCTTAATGATCATCTTATCAACTGACGATTTCTAAATCCTCGGCAATCACGATCATTGGTTGTGCAACTCAGGTCAAGATCATCTTCAACGTGGCAATAGAAAGAGGCATATTAGAGATCGTGACATCAAGCACCATTGATGATCGTGACACTCATGTTCTTTATACCTGTCCTAGAATTATGGAGTGTGTGTGTTTTTCTGAAGTAACCAACAGTCACAGAGCAATGAAAGACGCTGAATGAATGACTGATGAAAAGCAGCAGAAATTAAATACAGAAAGTGCGTTTGTGAGTTGTATTTTGTTTCAATTGTTCAACATCTTATTATAAATTGTGTTTCTACATATTGGAAGTTGTCAACGATATTAAACGAGGTTGTCATATAGCCAGCACAATAACCAACTGCCTTAACTTTTCCCCAACTAATGTAAGGTACCCATTAGAGCTGGGTGGACTCAGAGGCGCCCAAAGATCCCGAAATTAAAAATCCCAGTCTTCACCAGGATCGAATCTGGGACCCCCAGTTTAGAAGCCAAGCGCTTTACCGCTCAGCCAATGTGGCCCACTTGCTATTAAATTGTATGGAACTAATAAGAGCAGGTTTTTAGAAGGGGAGAAATGAGCCTCTTGAATTAAATGAAGTTCTTTTAATCATAGTCACTTATTGAATTTGAACTGCTTTCAGAAAGTGACTGAAAAAGTAAAGGTAATTGGTCACATCATTAGCCAAAGAAGCAATTGAATTTACTTGCACTTTCCTAAAAAAATTAAATTCATAAAAAAAAAATACCTCAAGAGTAGATAACTCATGTATCTGCTGCTGCCCAAAAATGTCAGGGGGTCTCTTGTAAAGATAGGGTTTGACATATTTGTTGTACAGCCTTAGGTAGGTGGCATGCTCTTCCACAGTGAGTTCTGATCTCTTGAAGCTAGACACGTATACGCAAGAAAAAAAAAAAGCAATTAATTAGTTTTTGAAAAAAGGCTAGAATTGAACTATTCAAAATGAAAAGCTAAACTTTACTGATTGTTACTGTGAAAACCAGACATGTTTTACTCTTAAAGGTTTGATTTGTTTATTCATTTTTTAAATGAAAGTGCCAATACTGGATTGTACAAGGTCAACTATTGGGATAAAGTATTAATGATTATTTTCTTCTGTACTAAACGTATTGACAATATATATTTATAGTAAACTACACTAATTGTTCTATTTTTTTACAATTCTCAAATTTCTATATTTTGTATTACATTTTTTTTAATCTCTTTTTGCTAATTTTTTTTAGATTTTTGTATTATAATATTTTATACATATATATATATTTCTTTGCAATGGAGTTAGACACAACTTTCTAAAAATTCTTTAAAAACAAAATTAAAAAATAAGGAAACAGCAGAAATATAAAAGTAATATATGCATCTAAAAAAAAAAAAGATGTACAGAAATGATCTCCCCTTTATTCACTCACCCTTCAGCATCATTAAGTTGCCCAAGGCAAGTTTCAGTTGTCTCTATGCTCTGCTCTTCCAGCTCATCAGCCCAGACACTGTTTTTTTTAGCCGCTGTCTGTTTCATAGGGGATGACTCTGGCGTGTCTTTCTTGACAGAAAATATAGGTATGTCCTGATCTGAGAAGTCATGCGTTTCATTCTGTGATATCTCATGAAGTGATGAGACCTGAGTAGCTGGCTGATTAGCAATGCTGCCGTCGCTGATTTCTGTAGAGTCAGGTTCCATTGTAGTGCCAAGATCACAAGACTTTCTGGGGTCTACCTGAATGCTTCCTGCAACAGACACTTCCCCTTTCCAATAATCTAACGTAGGCTGGGAAACAGAGATGTCATCGTCACTCTCTTCATCTGACAACGAGGGCATCACAAGACATAAAATATCATCCGATTGGCTGTGATTTGGCTGAGCTTCATTAGGTTGAGTTACCAGTTTGCTGTTATTCTGATTAATTTGAAAATCGCCATCAGAAGAACTCATCCCTTCAGAAGGTTGATGAGTTATTGATTCAGTGGTAATCTGATATTTATTAACATAATCTGGATTTACTACTTCTGAAACATTGATTATAGAATGACTCACTTTCTCATTTCTTTGAACATCACTGGTGTTTTGTTCAAAATGAGCACCAGTAGGAGTACTAACTTCAATGGCTTTTTCATTTAAATTAACATCAGGAGTCATTGCTTCAATAGTATTTTGATCCATATTAACATCAGGAGTTATTGCTCCAGTGGAATTTTGATCATCAGGAGTCATCACTTCAGGAGTCATTAGTTCAATGGTACTTTGATTTATATTAACATCATGAGGAGTCATTGCTTTGGTAGTATTTTGATCTATGCTGACATCTTCAGGAGTCATAGTTTCAACAATATTTTGGTTGATGGTAACATCATTAGGAGTCTCTTCTTCTGGAACATTGAGTAAATTTTTTGCCACAGCATTTCTTTCTTTCTTCTCTACCTGAACATCACGGGAATGACTCAGGGAGTCTGAAACCTAAACATAAAAAGTATGTTAAATTTATTAGACCTGCCACACTTCATTATAATTCATGTCTGTGATTCATTCATATTGGTCAAAATTACTACAACTTTTTTTTAAAAGGCATTTAATCTTTGATCCAATACAGAACAACAAACAACATAATTACTATCATATTTAATTTTGAAATCCTAAGTATCCAGTCATTTCATCAACTGCAAACTATAATTTTTTAAGTTTGAATACAATCTTACAATAGTTAACGAAAAAGTTATTTCTAGCTTTTAGTACATTTTAATATATAAATATTGTTATCTTTTTTTTTAATTTTTAAAATTTCCAATCCTAGCCATAACATATATATATATGGTCTCAATATAACACATTCGACCAGCAGCAATGCTTATTTATATACAGATAACCATCTACACACTTACACTGTCTTTGCGTGGAGTCTTGCACTGTCTGGATAATGAGTTTCTTCTCAACAGAACTTGCTCATGAAGGTCTTCCATCTTGCTGCCCACATTTTTTTTGGCGGCAAGTTCTGTTTTCTTAGGCTTATCTAAATCTTTGTGTTTAGGCAGTGTCTTTTCTTTTTCACCTTCAACAAGACGGAGCGTCCGATGGACAAGCTCAATAAACTCCTCTTCAAATGATGGTGTACCCACAACACGGAGGTAAGAAGCTTCAGAGAAAGTAACTCCTTTGTTGTTTTTGGGCGGCATCCTATAAATAAATAGTAGAAATTCAGTATTAACTGAACTTTGTGTATATTCTAGTTTTAATTGTTTTCATCTGAAATTAATCAATTTATAAATAACTAACATATATATATATCTATATACATATATATATAGGCTATTTTTTTTTCATTTATAGTTTATTTATTTATATACCTATATAATCTATTTGTAGAAACAGACAGAAATAAATCTATAGAGATCTATAAATTAATTATAATAATTTAATAATCGTGACATTTTCAACTACATCTGTTCTCTCTCTCTCTTTTAAATATTTAATTCCCATCCATGGAACCTCTTCTTTATTTGGATGTTCATTCTGTTGCACCTTTCCCCCCCCCCCTCCTATAGACGCTTATAATTTTTCATGTGACTCTTTCCCCACACTGCCTGTTTAATAGGTTGTGACACTACACGTTTAGGGTATACCTCACTTTCCTTGCTGCCAGCTCACCTGCAGTAGGCATGGTCTCTAGCTTCAAATTAGCAGCCCGCACTTTTTTTCTTTCATTCATAAATTATGTATTCTAGATATCTTGAAGTTGATCTAGGTCATGTTTATTCATTGATCAAATCATAGATTTATTAATCCCAATAATATTTCTAATTAGTTACATACATTAGTATGATTGTTCTAAATCTAATATGAGATTATTTCAGGTGATAGTGATAGATTCTAAATCTAGATCTAATCAATTAATCAATCTAGTAATACTAGTAACTATATTTAACTAGATTCTAGATCTAAATCTACTCAGTTTAATTTTAATCTATTGACTCATCAGTCATTCACGTCTGATCGAGTCATCAGTCATGTCATACTCTTGCTTGACTTAGACTACTTAAAGCCTTAGTCGCCTGTTAGAGTAGACTAGAGTCAGTGACTAGAACTAGATCAGATCTATTATATCTATAAAATCTATATATAATATAAATATAAGTATATAGATTATAGATCTAGAGTACTAGACTAGATTTGACTTAATTTTAATCAGTTAATGTGACTTGACTTATGAAGTTAACTCTTAGTCTTACTCAAACTTAACTTAAGGACTTAAAATTAAAAATGTCTTAGTTTATTTTTTTTTTTTTAGTTACTAAGACTAAGTTAGTAGTCTTACTCTGGCCCTGGCTGGCGGACCTTTAAATATTGATAATTTACATTATTTACAAAGATCTATACATAGTACATACTATTATAACTATACAGTACTATACTCTATTCTATAGAATAGGCTATTTACTTTGGAAAGTTTCAATTTAGTCTAGCACACTAGACCAGATCTAGAATCTAGTGTCTAGACTTTTAGAATTAGAGTTGATTAGAGACTAGATCTAGAGTTAGAGTTAGATTGGATCATTCATTGGATCTTGACTTGCCAGACTTATGACATGTTTTAGTAATTCAGAATCTATTAAAAAGTGGGTGTAGACATATGCAGTAAAACCTAGCAGTTAAAAATGTAAATTTTATATTAGTTATCTACTATTCTACTAGATCCTGTATATTTACATAGTCATATATATATATATATATATATATATGCTTCTGCAGTGGCGTAGCTATAGCCATGCGCGGGTGGTGCGGGCCGCTCGGGGCATCAAGTGATGAGGGGCATCAAACTTAGCACAAGATTTCTCAATAAAAACTGCACACATTGTACATATGGTGCATGAACAAACATAAACTACCGTATTTGATTTTTTTTTTAATATTTATTTTGCCACTCTGTTAATATTATGGGCGCTGCTCAAGATTGATAAGTCTGGCTGGCGCTCATAGTGCTAGCTTAGATGGGGAAACTGTCTTCTTTGGTTCAAATGGTTGACGGCAGTGATTAAAGGGTCCTAAAGGTAAAAATCTGATAATGAAATGAATCTTGGATATCATTCCTTTTCTCTCAATGCAGAATCTGGCCCTCAATGGGCATCACAAACGAGTCGAAGAAGAATTGTGAAGACAAAATCTCGTAAGTAGGCGGAGTGTTAGTTGACATGCAGTCTTAATTTTCTCACCTATTTTGGATTCTTGGCCCCTGAATCAACTGACATAAACGCCGGGTAAGTCTACCTTCAAAAACAATGATCGTCAAATCGAGACTGCGCACCTGTTTGAAATCTTGAATTAAATAAAAATAAATAAAAAAATATCAGCTAGAATGTCACTAGATGATTCAGTTCTAAATATTGTCCTAATATTCGTGATGCCCATTGAACACCAGATTCTGCTTTGTTAGAAAAAGAATGATGTCAAAGATTCTCTTCAGGTAGCATTATCAGATTTTTACATATTTCTGACAATGCGGTAAGTGTGGCTTTATGCGAGCGAAGTTTTTCAGACTTAATTAAGTTGATCAAGAATTAATACCAATCAGCGATGCGTTTCACTAACTAGGCCATTGGTGGAAACAGATTTCGATAAAATTATTGATAGTTTTGCGACCAAGAAAGCTCGTAATATATATTTGTAGTATATTTTGTTAACGTATAATAACGTATTTTCACTGTTTTATATCCGAGGGGGGGGGGGGCATCATGAGGAGATGTCGCACTGGGCATCAAACACCCTAGCTACGCCACTGTGCTTCTGTTTTATTTGGTTTTAAAATACCGTTCAGTTTCGGTAAAGACAGCATCTTATGACCTGCCGATTCTAAGAGGCTATCATCGTTTAACAGTTAATTTTTTGAAAAGCGTGGTATGGCCCTTCCGCAAAAGTTGAGTCTGCGAAAGTGTATCGACCACTGTAGCTTTTATAGCACACTTCGTTCTTATAGAACGTCCAATTGGCTTCAATTTGCATATTGGGAGAGGAGACATAATATTAGTAGGCCCCTAGTGCTCGGGTGTTTTCCTTTTTATTTGCTTCTGTTAATGGAGAACAATTACAATGAATACTGTACATAATGTACTTAAGCGGCCAATAGTAGGCCAACCTACGTCCCCGTATTGTTATTGTTACAGCGTTAGCGTGATGTGGTACGGTATATATAGTCTACCCTTACGGCTAAGGGCCTCGCACATGACGCTCGCCCAAGGCCCCGCGTACTGCTAAGGCCGCCCCTGATAAACTCTGCCGTTGATTTTCCTGGCTGATTCTGGTTTAGCGGCAGCCTAGCCGTAGGCCTATATTTTGTTGTGATAAAACCGAGAAGCTCAAAAAGCCCTTGCTTTTGAAGTCTACCTACCTGGACGCTTCCAAAGAACTGCGACAACCCGTTGAAGCCTCTCTCGTTTCCCACTAAATTCCCTTAGGCATATGTCAATTTTAACCTGATAGGCTATTAACCGTGGTTCGAAACATATGTTCTCCCAGGACTGGATTGTGCTTAGATAGTAGCCTAATTTCATTTACACTAATTAAGAGATTGCATTTATTTTGTCATTCTCTTTCTTCTCCTTTGCGATGACATTTTTTTTTTCATTTAGGCATTCAGACCTTCTAAGGTGCTCAATATCAATCAATTGGGCTGATTTGGGGTTAACACATAGGGCTAATTAGCTAGTTTTTTTTTTCGCAAAGATATACATGAACCAGTGGCGTACCAAGGTATTTATTGGCCCAGGTTCAGGAATATGACTTTGGGCCCCTTCTGGTAAGTTGAGTATGACTGAACCCAAATTGATCAATACTGTATCTAATGTGAAAGTACAAATTCCAAGAAAACAAGACATACGGCAGAAAACACATATGACAGACAACACACCAAATGCGAATGTTGCTCAATCTTCGGGTCTTTTGAAAAGTCAAGTGTGATTGGTCATTCATGTAACTTGCTAGGATCTCAAGCTCAGTTTTCAGAGACACATTTTAAAATTGCTTTGAATAATTAGAAACATTTTCATCTACTTACGGTTGAGGTAGAATAAAAATTAGTAGGATAATTAGCAATCAGACCAACAGGGCCGGTCCTACAGATTGCGTGGCCCTATGCGAAACTGATTGCGCGGGGCCTAATTTGGGTTGTGATAAGGATAATAAGTGAAAATTATGGTTTTGTATTAGAAAATAAAATCGTCTTTGCATTTTTTTTATACTTTACTAAGTAGACCAACAAAATCACTGTCAAATTAACTTTACTAACTTTACGAGCCATCTACAGTAGATAGTAGTTTTCCAACAAAAAGCCGATAAACATTCAGATCAGCCTTTTAGACTTACTATCGACTAGCAATTTAAAATATCTCTTTTGGTGTTTTTTAAGAAGTCGAGAAAGATTTAGATCTAGGCCTATATTTGCATTCCAGTAACTATAACAGTAAATTAAGTATTCAAACTTTTTGTTTTGGTTAAAATTCGGCTTATTATTACATTTTTATTAAATGAAAGCTATAACAATACCGTCTTTTTTAAATCGCAGGCTGGATTGACGTTTTCCACATTGAATGACACCCCGAAATGACAATTTTATCTGTTTTAAGATTTGCATCAGTTTTCGGAAGATTTTAATAATTTCAGGAGATTTTCATGACTTTTTCTTATATTTTATAATTTCAGGACAATTCTAGGAACCCTTTAATAAAAAGTTAAAATGGTTTAATTTAATAATTTACGCCTAGAATTCGCATCGCGCGGGGTCTATGAAAAGTGCGGGGCCCACTGCAGCCGCATAGGTTGCAGTGGCTTAAGACCGGCCCTGCAGACCAATCATCCAAAGTTATTGTTACAGACATATGGACACATTGTCCAGTAAATAAATTTTCACTTTTCTGTCTACTCGTACTATTGAAACATGTAATTCAACTAGCATTTATATACCGTAATAATAAGGAAAGAAATAACTATAAAAAAAAAAAAAAAAAAAAAAGGAAAAAAAAAATCTTATAGAGTACTTTTACATTGCTTACAAGTTATTATAATTATGTTAGAACCGAACGAGTAGTCATTCTCTGGCGCTGCCAGGGTCGAGTTTCGCTAAAGGGAAACAAAATTCATTGTAGTCCCTTTATCAGTGTCCACAGAGGAGTTTCTGGTGATGTGGCGATAATTTTCTTAGCAATGTTAAGGGCCTTGAAGGTAGGTATCTGTGAGGTCAGTTGTCATTAATGGGGTATATTGTTATTTTTGATAACTCTCATAAACGCTTAATCTTCAAGCCTAGGTTCCCATATTTTCTTTGTTTTTCCATTTCAGTTTTTCTTAGTGGTATAATACACAGTGGTACGGAAATTTCAATAATGTTAGCGTTTTTTTTTCTTTTTTTATCAATAAATAGCAGATCAGGGCTATTAAAATCTACCGTTTTGTCAGTTAAAATAGGCCTATCCCAGTACAACAGATGATCAGTAGACTCGAGAAACTATTGTGGTGAATATTTATAATAGGGCCTAGGGTTGTATTTCCTTATTGATCAAATTATGCTTCAAAGCAACTTGGTTATGGTGACTTAGGTAGGCAGATTTTGATAAGGCTGAACATCCTGCAATTATGTGTTTTCAATTGACTCGCCCACATTTCCACATTTTTGGCATTTGTCAACAACATTGAGTTTTAGGACATGCTTCTCGTAATTTTTTTGTCCTAATTACTCTGTCCTGTATTGCTGTAACAAAGCCTTCTGTTTTAGGGTAGAGTTGACCTACTTTGAGCCATGCTAATGAAGCAGCCGGGAATTTTCCGTGGAGTGTTTTTTCTTCCCATTGGCGAATATCATGACCTGCGTCGTCCTAACTGACATTAACGCCAGCATTGTTTAGGCTCAGAGGGGTTGCTTCGGAGTCGTATTTGCGTAGGAAGTAAACTAGTTCCTTGCTGGAACAGCAATGCAAAATGAAGACCAACCGTCACCTATCTACCCATTGGTTTGACTACAGGTATACTGATCTCGCTGGATGTATTCAGGGGCAAAAATCAGGATATCAAACACTGTTCGTTAAATTAAATCTAATTATAATTGCAGTCAAGTTAAAAAAAATATATACTATTTTTATTGAGAAACAATGGATTGTATTTATTGGTAGTTTGTGATTTATAGCTTCAGGTCCAGTCATGTAAGTTTCGGCTATCTTGTGTTAACCCAATGTATGTGCACCGATGTATAGTCCATTGGATTAACGATTACTTCATTAATAGGTCGCCAGTGATATGAAATATTTGTGCTGCCGTTGTAAAAACATGATTTCACCCTCATGTATGTTTATCTGAAAAATCAAAACCAGTCCTTTAACCTGGAATGCTCCTAAAACAAGGGATCTATTTATAGAGGCCTATGCGTCAGGGAAAACATGGCATACGCCAGGGCCGAATTTAAGTAACTAGCTGAGGCCCCGGGGGAAGGATTTTTGTGGAGGCCCGTACACTTTTTCAAAAAACTTTAATAAAAATCCACGTATGAATAATAATAGGCCTACTTTTATCTAAGAGCACGTGACATAGTTTAGAAGAAGGAGTAGGCCCTACTTGTAAATTTTATTTTCTAAACAAATATTTAATGTGCATATTTTAGTAACAATGTACAATTTTGAGTTTGTGGATGTTAAAGCCACGGATTTACGCTCTGCGGTAAATCTGGATCTGCATTTATATATATTACGAGCACGATTGAGAAGCAGACACTTCTTAATCATGACAGTGTTTCCAACTGTAATATTTCAGGTATTGTCAGTAAAAAAATGAAAAAAAAAATAAAAAAAAAATATAAAAAATCATTCCTGACCTGTTGAAATTCGGAAATTTTTAAAAATAATCTCTATTGTAAAGTCATCTAGGCAAATAACCCGCTTGCCCTACTTTACATTAGGTACCGTGTTCTGCATTCAAACCCTGTGTGCTCCCATTCCCTACCATCCTGCAGAAGCCAACAATTCTGAATAAGCTTCCAAAATTTATAAAACATATTAAAATAAATCATTAATTCCCTTTGTTATCTTAATGTTACAAGAAAGAAGACCTCGTAACCCTTGTAGGATCTGTATAGTATTAGACTAAAAAAACTAGAGTCCTAAAGCAGGCAAGGCTGTTTTGTAGTACTAATTAATTTATTTTGTTTTATATAGTAGAAAGTGAGCTTAACCCTGTAATTTTCAAATGAATGGCAGTAACGGGTGCCCTTTCCTTTAAATAAGCTTTGTTTTTAAAAAGTATTCTTTTTTCTATTTGCTTCTTATTTTCTGTCTTTCTTTTAAAATATTTCTTGTATATTACCTACAGCTTTTAACAAACTCAGCAGAATGTTTTATGTTAGCTACAAACACAAAACAAAATAAGAGTTGGCAACTGACATTGTTTATTACTTTATACATTTGTATTGACAAATTGCAAATGCTAAAGAAGGCAACTCAGTAAATAACAAAAATATACAGTTAACCCCCCTCCCAAATAAAAATAAAATTCATAAGTAAAATTCTTGTGTGAACTCATAAGTTGGACACAATTAAAAAAGAAAACTAATTAAATCTTATGCTCCAAAGAAGCACAGTATAGGTATATTCAGAATAAGATTTTCATAATAAAATATTCTTTAGGGCTAAATGCATGCCTTAACATAGATTTTGTTAAAGTTCTGAGCCGGCATCAAAAATGTGTCACAGAAAGTTCAGCTAGAAACTTAATTCACATGCATAGCTATGAAACAAATATTTGAACCATACATATTAATTAGTAGACAAGTCAATCAGTACCAAACTAAAGTGTTTAGTGGGAAACAAATGCAGGCTACACAATAAGTTCACCATTAAGTTAAACAATACAAAAAAACAAAAACTCAATACATGGACTGGATGTAGAAATATATAAACATACAAAAGCTTTGGTAATTTAAACAATTAGAGAATAAATAGATTACAGACATACATTCCACTGTTCAAATGAGACTCAAAGTTTCCATTTAAAACCCTCAGTTCAATGTTGCTGTTTTTATTCTAATTAATATTTTGTAAAATGTCTTCAAGAGGGTGAATATTATATTATTTTAGGTCTTAACTATAAATATTAAAATGATGGCCTACATTGACATAGATCATTATAGTATACTAACTTTGTAATAATCCACTTTTTAATTGCCCTCTTTATCCAAAGAAAGCAACTCATTAATTTCAAGTGGAAATAAATGTATAAAAAAGGGAATCTTTGGTGGATTTTAATTGTAATCATTATGAAGCAAAAAAAAAATGAAAAAAATAAACGCGATCTAGAAAAGATATATAAACATATATTACTACTGAGTCAATTTCATTGTCAGTCATGGGCATTCATTTATACACTTTCTTTATTGCATTCATACATTGTCACAGTGAATATTTAGATGGCAATGGAATGAATTGAACAAATTGCAGTAGACACATATTTGCATATTATATTCAAAACAATTAATTACTTTTGCACACATTACTTAAATATGTACATTTACAAGAAATTCATATGACATAAAAAATGTATTCTTATATTTTTTGTCAGATTGGAACAATGTCACAAAGACCACATATAAGTAAAATATAAACATTATTGCAATAAATTAATACGCATTTAATAACATGGAGTATGAATAAAACAATTTCAATTAGATTTAATGCTTTGAACATTGACATTATGAGTTGAAAGATATCCAATATTTTCCAACTGCTAATGAAAAAGAATCATATATAATGATGACAAATAACTGATACCAGCATATTGGAGATAAGGACAAATATTTCATTTTATTTGATACTAGTTGAAAGCCGGTTTGTGTGGCAATATCTGAAGAGTTTTTAAAATGTAAAGGCATGACGTAACAAACACAATGTAAGAATCAACTGCCTAAGACACAAACTTGAAGCTAATACAATATTAAGCAAACTTTTCAGTTTAGAGAATTTACATTTGTTTTTGTTTAACGTATACGTTCATTGCTTTCAATTTTGGTAAAATTTCCTGTTTTTAAAAGTGCCTGAGTGATAAAGATTATACATCTCTAAGAATATTCACAGAAAGAGAGAACAATTGAAATTGTATCACTGATTAAAGATTGAGTCTAGCACCAGGTCTCGGTCCATTGATTTGATCACTAATTTTAGCTCTAAATAGATCATTTAAAAAAAGGTATTGAAGTAACTTCTGTATTATATAAGATAAGTTAAAGGTTAAATTTTACTGAATTCATAGAATGTTCTACTGGGTTTGCACAGAATATATATATATATATTGCATATACCATTATGAACAAATTATCCAAGAAATAGATGCATCTTATCTGATAATACATTATTAGTAAAGTTGCAAAATATTATTTTTTGGCACAACTGAATGATAATGGAAATTTTATTATGTTTTTCTAATTTTGTTTTTCCCTAGAGCACTTAATTTCATAAAATATGATATGGACATAGCTCTATGAACTAAGCTTGGATACAGTTAGCAAGGAATGAAATAATGCCATAGTTTGTGAACAAACAATAAAAAAAAAATCAAAACAAATTTTAAAAGATGATTTGAAACTACTCAAGTAAGCTATCAATATCAATGAATATCAGAAATAATCATGCATGGTGCTGATGCCATGATAAGAACAAAGAGAAGAAAACTTGTCAGTGGGTAAACAAATATTCTAGGATATCAGAGACAAGGAAATGCTCAATCTGGCAATATGAATGATTATTTTAAAATATAATTGCAAAAGTCTATGCAAACCGTATTCAGGTGAATGCATAATTATAGAATAATTTGTACACATCTAAGATTAAAAACAACAACAACACTAAATTTCTATTCTCTCAAAATCAATTTAAATCTATTTTCACCAAAATATTTACAATTCACAAAAACATTAAAGCTCTAATTTTGGCAATGACATTTTCGGACTATATGAAGTCATATTTTCAAACTCCAATATTCAGCATGTGAAATTATGGACATAAAGCAATGTTATTCATATCTGGACAAGAAATTTTATTATAGATATTGTTTAAAAAAAAGATATTTAAAACATATTTGTACACACAATGATATAGGATGATCTCTTTTTTCCATCAGAAGCTAGAAATACCTAGATCATAATTACCAATCATTCAACCACATTCATGCATCCCAGTAACAGTAGTTCTTTAGTGCATGCAACGTTTTCTACCTTCTATGTACAAGATGCTGAAATGCCCAGGGTTAAAGTACTTAACATTAACCTCTTACAATTTATAAATTTGATGATACAAAAAAATGCTGCTAAATTAAAAAAATTAATGGATTGTTAAAAAACAACTTAGTGGATTCATAAAGAAAGCAGCTAGGTTGAAAATATTTATAGAAACATTTAACAACTAAGTTGCTAAAATCCAAAGATTTCACAAAACAAAACATAAGTTTTCATTAAGTACCACACAGGGATGGGATTAGAAATCTATTTGCCATAGTATTGATTGATTTTCAGTCCATCCATAAGCAACTTAACTGTTAGTATAAAAAATAAAACAAATAGATTTTCCAATACTATTTTTTTGGTTGAAACAATTTAAAAACAAATGTATGTACATTTAGTTACTAGAGGGCAAACTTACAAGCAATCTTTTCAGCTATATTTACAGTTCACACATGTCTCAAAAACACAGATGTAAATGCCACCTGCATTGTTTTTCTTCACTTCCAACTTATGGACAACTGATTTCCTCATTACCTAACAAAGAAAATTATTTTTTGGTCACAGAAACAACAATTAGCAGTGAGTGTGAATACATTTGCATATTTGGGAGAAGAACATGAAAAACCTGTTAAAATCAATCTTTGGCAGCAGAGTTTTTAAAATTGTTGATATATTATTGAAATCAAAACTAAACACATGAGTTAAACAAAAATACCACTGGATTCCTATTGCAGCAAACTCCAATCAATCACATAGTTTTTATCATTGCAATGGTATTTTCCTCATGGAATATGGAATAGAGTTGAGGTCAAAGTTTTAAGTCTGCTCTGAAATGAACTTGAGAATGACATTTCATCAGACATTAACATTTGATTTCTGGTAATGTTGAGGAGTCGATATCACCTTTGCATGGCCATTTTTGATGATGGTTATTGTGCTGTTAGGGGAAGAAGGTGGAGAGTACTTCCGCCGCTGCCTGATAAACAGGGCGACGACCAAGATAATGATAATGAGAACCAGTGCCACCACTGCAATAATGATTGGAAGCCATGGAATGTTGGAGTTTGACGTTACACTGGCATTCAGGTGTTCATCTTCTCTAAGAAGGTTTGTGTAATCCATCTTTATGTGGATTATATTAGTTCCTCTTCCATCTGCACCAATCCCATAGGAATCTTCACCAGCACGCCTCACTCTGCCAGAAACGAAGAACTCGTTTTCAGCAGCAAAAGTTTCATACGCCCAAATACCAGGCCCTGAGTTTCGGGACTTGATGGAATAAATAACTTGCAAATACCATTGCGACTTGAAATCTTTCTGTAAAAAATAGACAAAAATCTTTTAAAAAAGATAAATCTGATAAATTTATCTTTTACATTAACTCAAAATCAGCCTCCCTCTCCTTTCCAAAAAACATCATAGTTTGGTCATGGATCGACCTTTTTTTTTATCAACTCACTCTGTCTCTCTTGTAAAAAGTTTATACAAGTTATTCTCCTACACCCAAGCTGAAATTTTGCACAATTATTTCTTTAACCTGACAAAATGAAAATCAATTAAAAAAAACAACAATTAATCAATTAGAAAAAGTCATTTTTACCTGTATCCTTCTTAGAAATTTCAAAGAAAGAAAGCAATGTATTGAAGGGAAATAAATTATTATATGACATTCAAATCAACCTCACTCTCAGTCTCTCTCTTAAGTTTTTTTTTGTTTCAAATGACAATGTCAACTTCTACGTGAAAAAACTTACAAAGAAAAAACAAAGTAGTGCTGAGTACCATACTTACATGATAAATAGGTAAACTGTCAAAGGAAAAACCATCATCCCCAAACTGTCGAATGGTATGTGCCGAATCTTCAGCAGCAAGAGTTGCATTAAAGTGCACGTTTTGAAATTCCCTATCTGTAGTTGTTGGTAAATACTTGTCCTGTAATTAGTAAGAATTAAAATTAAAAAACAGTTTCATCACAATAATTCTTTTTTCGTTAATTATTTTCATGTATTAAACTAACAAAGGTATAACTAATAAGCTTCAGAAGCAAAAACAGCCACAAAATAGGCTCTATGAAGTTTGAAGAGGTTTAGAATTTTAGAATTGAAAAGAATCAGAAAGAAGGACACGCAAAGAAAGTAAAACCTATCTTTAAAATAAGAAGCAGACAAATAATGGTATTTATATTTATTTATATGATGTTCTACCATTCAATTCATATGATATTTTCAATATTTTGAGACTACTTAAAAGTGAATGTATAGTTTTATCTCTTAAGTAAATAAAATTGTATAAACTGGCCTTAAATATTTAGAAAGATGTTTTAGTGGAAATCTTGTTAGCAAAAAAATATTAATTTTCATCTGACATGGAAGAATTTTCTGTAATAATAATGAGCCAAAATAATATTATTTTTTAAAGTCGGAATCAATGCAGAATAGCTTTGATAATACCCTTTTGTGTATGTATCAGTATGTAAATATATTGTAGACATAAATTAAATAAGAGTAGCTGTAAAAGAAATGCTTGTTTGTTGTCTTTTTTTCAAATAATTCTCTTACTAGAAGTTTGAGGCTGTGTAGAAGATTTGAGTTTCCTGGAAGACAGCCATACTCATCATTATTTGGCTCAAATTTTGGAATGTAGCCATCTCTGCCAGCACATAAGAACACTTTGTCTACACTGAGGTTATAGGAGTTGGCCAGGTTTTGGACCAAGTCAACTGCTATCCTTGCATAGATTCTGTCATCTGGAACAAATAATATTGCTAAATGAGTTTAACAAATATTATGCTAAGGCAAATGTTAATTTTATATATATATAATGCAATCAAATGCACTTTCCATTGAATAAGGTACAGAATTTAACTATTAACAATATGTTGGATGGTTTATTTAGCTATTTAACCAATAAAAAAAACTTACTAATAGTAAATTTAACATCTGAGTCCTGAGTCAAATCCAGTTTATTCTGGGACAACCATAGTTCTTTGCGTCTTGTCAGATAAAAGTGAGTGTTGCCGCTATACCTTGTCGGAACTTGGTCACTAACTTGCTGTATCCTGAGAGGCAGGTTAAAGGTCAATGGTGTTTGTGGGCTACAGCTTGCTGGTTGGTTGAATTTAGGGTCAACCGTCACTGTGCAGGGAATAAGTTTGATGACATAAGTTCCTGAGTAGTCCCAGATATTCTGAAATATAGAATAAACAAACAATATTTTTATTTTCAATACTTAAACACCTAAGTGTATTTATATGAAGCTTGAAAACTAAGTATAATTTCCCTAAACTCTTCCACTTACAGTAAGTTGTGAAACAAAGCTCCAGAGTTGTCTGTTCTGTACAGACTCCCTCTTATGTTCTCTCAGCTTCAGGTACAACACTGTAGTTGACTTGTCAATGGACTTGATACTGGACTCAAAGACAATACCAGGATTGTCCACTTGAAAGTGACCATGGAATTTCACTCCAGTTTCAAATGCCACAGACAGTCGGCCATCGTCAAGAATGACTATACTCTTAGGGTAGACAGTCCCTGTTAGAGAAACATTACATTTTTTTTATCTATACCCCACAATATGCTATCATTCAGAATAACTCTATAGTTTCTGCAGGAGGAAACATTACATTTTACACATCTGTACCACACAATCTTTAGGAAATTTTTTTTTGAAAATATTTATTTCTGTTAGCACTGAGGCAAATAAAAATATTGTGTCAATAAAAAAAAATAGATTTTTGTTTCTGTCAGATATGGTTTTATATCTCAATGATGAAAGATTTTAAATATTTATCTAAGGAAAAGTATTTATCTAAGGAAAAGTATTTATCTAAAAATTAACTCCTTGAGGCCTTTTTGTTATTCTGTAACAATAATTATTTAAAAAGAAAGTCTAGTACGCTCCTTTGAATAAGAACAAAATGGATAAATAGTGCATTGCTTATTAAATATCAGCACTGAACAATACATGAGGCCAAGAGTTTCTATCATAAGTGTCACATTCAGTCACAATAAATTTTATTCCTACGATACTTTGGAAATTAATTGTTTAACATTTACTATTATCAAAAGTTGAATTATGACACTAACCTTCCAGACCAGAATTAGAGTCAGAACTGTTTAATCCTCTTTCCCATAACATGGGTATGTCATATGTGAAGGCCAGGTGTAGCTTAGAGGTGAGGTCAAAATTTAGCCAGCTGTTGTCAGCCTCCGGAGAGTGAAAGATATAAGACATGTACAGCGGCATGTTCACAAAGACATAGGACTGTATTGTTTGAGGACGCTGGAGAGCAGTACAGAAACAACATGCAGTTGATACATTTTTTTTAAAGTCTAAAGAGTAAAAGACCTTTTAAATACTAACACTTGAGACACTATATTTTGACACTGACAGTGCATTGTCAGAGTTGAAGAGCTGGAGTAGTGCTAGTATTGCTCTAAAAAAATCTTATTTACAACTGCTGATGCTAGTCTATAGATTTTAGGGTTATCTCCACAGAATCCACACAGAAATAAAAACTTAACCCTTACAGTATGTAAATTTGTAAAATACTACAGATTTAGTTTATTGAGACAGACATCAATATACAAGTTAGTAAATTTAGACTTCATTACAAAAATCAGAAAATTTCATTTCTAGGTTGTAAACCATCAAAAATTTAATTCAAATAACTAACAAGTGTTCCATTAAGTTTTCTAAACCCTATGACCAGAGATGTTTAAACATTTAGTTTGCTATTTTAGTTACTTCCCTTACCTGCATGTCCACATCCATCTGACCACCACACTTAGTGACCAGCTCCTCAATATCTAAATATTTCTCATACTTCCACAAGCAAGTCTTGAGGTCTAGGTTTCTAACACAAACACAAAACAATTAGTGAAACAGATAGCAACACCTCAAATTCATATTATAAATTAACATATGGGAGTTTAATTCAAATTTTGTTCCATTGAAAAAAATAACAATCTGAATTTAATTATAGATTATTTAGTTTGCATATCATCAACATAGTAATTTCTATTAAAATTAATATAACACTCATTTCTTTAAAAGCAGCCTTTTAAAAAAAATCAACTGTATGTAATAAAGTATTTTCTAACATAAAAAAAATATATAAAGATTTGTATAATTCTGTCCTTCTTTTCTAATAATTCCTATGAACTAAATTCCTTGAAATAAAAACATGGTTATAACCAGTGCTTTTTGTAAAAAAAATAGGTGCAGGTACTCAGTGATTGATTGCCTAACTTTTAACTACTAGTAAGTTAATAATAAATGTTAAAATACAAGAAAAGTAAAAAATTTTTTCCACAAATTGAAAAAGGTGCCGGTATGCCATACTGGTGCATACCATCACAAAAAGCACTGGTTATAACACACAACAATATATTAATCTAGTGCTTCATATCATCCGAGATTTCAATAGTGCTTATTTATTTTTCTTCAAATACTTCCATGAAACTATTCCTTCTATAATTGCAAAAAGACGGTTACAGAATTTCTATATACACATTGACAATTCTTAACTAATGCTAAATTTATACATACTTGTAAAAATGTAATGTTTGTTCAGATCTTAGTTTTGTGCTCAGTTGGTATGGAAAACTTTCACCTTTTATTTGGATTTCTTTCTGTAAGGAATCAGATCTCCAAGAAACCTGGCCAGATTAGAAGTAGAAAAAAAATCATGTCATTTTCAAACAATTTTTCTTTAAATATCATTATATACACAGACACATTTACTTTTCAATGCATGACTACTAGTTATATTTGTAAGAAAAAGTGTCTTGTCTGACAGACAAACTTACAGGGTTGAAGTTCATCAGGCTAGGACACAATTGATGAGTTTCAATGTATGCTCCAGGTTTGGTCAAGGCCATGTCAAAGTCTGTAATCTTCTGTGTTGTGAATAATGGCACCATGCCATCAACATGTGGAATGGTGATGGAGACTTTGATTTTGTTTGGGTGAGTTGGATGTGAAGGACCTTAAGAATGGTGTCAGAAGTACAATTATTTATTGCAAGCAAGTACAATAAAAACATTTGTAATTTCAAACATCTAAATGTTATTAATAAATCTTACAAGAAAAATATTCTTTTTTTCTATTTTAAATTCCATTAACAATTTTATTTGCTAATGATTAAGATAAAGTAAATCTAAATGACTCAATTAAGAAAAAAGATAATTTAGATTAATAAATTGTAATTATAAATACAATCTTTATTCATTTTTGGTGACAGAGAACTTAGTGAAATTAAACCAATGTTAAGATTAAAGTGTTTACCTGTGAATTTGATTCTGGCGGTGAAAGGTTCTGCTGTGATGGAGTTCATAGCCCTTGGTTCACAGACACCACTCTCTAGGTTTATGGTCTTGACTTCACTTTCCTGTTCTTTACCAGGCTCACCCCCACTGTTGACTGCTCTCACCAAGCACTGAACTCTGCTCCCTGGACATAAATATTTGGAATACTTGAAACAATCTAACAGAGACTCTATTAAGCCTCATTGTGATTTGTTCTTTTTAATAAAAATGTATTATATAAATATATAATGTACTATTTTCACCTAGTAACAATGAAAACTTTTTTTTTCAGAGCTACAGAGCAGAAAAAAGAATAGGAGCAATTCAAGAAAATAAATAAAGATATTTAGGCTGCAAAATAACCAACTGCCCAGAGGATCAACTGATGTCCATGAACTTAATCTGAAACATCTTCAAAATCAAAATTTAAAACAAGTACCATTTGTTCACAAGCTTAGTACTCTACAATGCTGAAAAGCCAATGATTAGATGAAATGATCAAAATTATTGTTATGACCCTGCATTGCACAGTGTTGTTATGTGGGAAATAGTGCACCAAGGGACACAATAGAGAAACAGAATCTTGCGGATGTAAACAATGAAACTTTAGCTCTTATTAGTTTAGCTCTATATTCTTATTTATGATTAACCATGCTGTTTTATAATCCTTTTGTTGGGGTTATTTGGCTAAGTGATAACAATATGCTATGAGATATACAGGCAGTCAAAAATGTTTGTTTGTAAAATGTTTTACATGTTTTGGATGTTCCTTCAGAGTTGAAGATAGTTTACTTCCTAGTCCAAACCTCCTGCTGGATGACGGGGGATGGGAGCGGACAGAGTTTGAACCTGGGACCATCGATAAATCCAAACGACAGTCCAGTGGTCGCACGACCAGGCAGCCATTCTGGTTCAAACATGAACCTTCCTATCCAGACTTTGAAGCTTGAATCCTGCACTTATAACTAGAAACTAAGGAATAAGCTTCATGTTTTCAAGTTGTTTCACTAACCTAGGAATGTTAAACTAGCCAGTAATTCCCTTTTACAAGCTAGATTAATTTACTAACAAGTGTTGTGCATTAGAAAAGTATTTACAATTTAGACGTAGGAGTCAAAGAAGAGGGTTCTAAAGTAAAAAGTAACTACAAGTTCTACTAGATAGCCTCTGTGCATCACATGACTCACCTCCAGCAAAGTAAATGCTGTCCAGTGTGATTGTCTTTGTGGAGCTGAAGAATGTGCTGGACTCCACATCATACATTTCTTTGGTCAGTCCACCAGACTTAGCCAGGGTAGATGCTCTCCATCTATAAAGGGTCATGCTGTCGTCAATGTTCTGACCATCGCACATTGGTCTGGAGTTCTCATAGCTGGGATGCTTAGGATTACATGGCTGTAAGAGGCAAGAGTTATATTATGTTAGAAAGATCTGAATATCAAATTACCTGTTGATGAGTCAGGATTCCTTTGGTTCATATTTCTAGTTTGGGTTAATAAATCTATTTCATTGAAAATAAATATTTGTGAATCAAAGATATAAACATGCTTTATTGAATTTTTTATATTAAAAATGTTTGTATTTCAAGTTGTAGATTAGTTTGTGTGCTTTACTAAGAGGTTTGTCTGTGCAAGAACAAAGACTCTGCTAGTTCTATGACTGTAACTTGAGATGTATTCAGTTCACCATCACCAAAACAACTTCAGTTTCAATAATATCTAAATAGTTGATCATTTATTCAATTTGTATTGGCCTAAAATTCTTACATGCTTGATTAGATTGACAAAGGGATATACATAGGACAAAACTATCTTCTATTTTGAAGTAGCATCTGTAATTTATAAAAAAAAGAAGAAGATATCACAGTAGTGATCTCATTTAAGTTTAAGAGAAAATGAGAAAACCACATGATCAGGGGGCAGCCACCCTTAAATGATCTTGTCAGTCACAGTAACCTTCCCAGACCACCAGTTTCAATAATTCAATCCTTTAGACCAGTAGAATGTTGCTCTTTCTCTCCTAAATTGACTATACCATCGGTGATTTGACCTCATTATATTAATTTTTGATTTTATAAAGATTAGTTTGTGTTATACAAAAAGAGCATGCATTTCCCATTTAATTCTTTACCAAAACAAAAAAAAAAAATTTCTGATTTAAAAAAAAAATGTTATTGAAGTTCAATCATAAAAGGCATATAACAATGTAATGAAATGGACAAAATAAGTAATTCAGTAGGAACATGAAAAATAATTATGGAGAGAAAGAGTTAATGCATAACTTTGATTTTTGATTACAATTAGGAATTAAACTCTCTAACTACTTACAGTCACACAGATAAGAGGATAGCCTTGAATTGGTTTCTCCTTCACAGACTCAGGTCTGTCATAATCTCTCAGGGACATTAGAATAGGTACATCAGGGAAAGATATATTTGCTATCCTGCTCCTCTCCTCAATATGAACTGTAGCTATGGCATTCTGTAATGATATGCAAAAAAATTGTGAAATTAGAGGTTTTTGAAAGGAACAGATGAAAAAATTTAAGAGCTGTGATTTGTTTTATTTGTTAACAGTAACAATTTTTATAGGAAGAGAGAGAAAGGAGGCAATTTAAATAAATGCAAAACACAAAACAACAAAGTTGTGAGACTTTCATCTAGCTATGGACCAAAAATCTCAAAATCTAAAATGTAGACACATAAATCTACTGACCTCAATTTTAACAATCCCACTTCGTGATCTAAGATGAACTGTGAATGTCTCTCTAGTCTCCTTGACTCCGTCAAACAAAATGTCTATCTCCACAATTTTTCTCACTTCATTACTTGCAAAAACTAGTTCTGGAAATAGTATTAAAATAATACAATGAGTTTGACATGTACTTGTGCTCATTGTGCTGGGATATTTTCTTTTTTCAAACATGTTTTCAAAATGTTCTTTTAAGTTAAATAAGTCACATACAAATTCAAAAGATACAATGGCTAAATCATTGATTGAAACAGCTGTAAGATATATCAATTCTACTGCATAATAAATAAATATATAAACACAAGAGACTAAATCATTAATTTAAACAACTGTATATATCTACTGCATTATGAATAAATATGTGAACAGGTTATTTGTCAATGCAAATGATAAAAGTAGACCTGTAAGATGGTAAGTCTATGGTATGTTATAAGAAAAAAAAAACATACTAAATAACATAGTAAATTATATTCAACAGTGTATTGTTAAGTTTTTGTAAGCTTATATATTTAATCAGTATTAATTATCTTTTGTAAAAGCATGGTTTCAATTTTGAGAAAAAAAAAAAAAAAAATCCAGCATTAATGAGGTATTCAGAGTAATTGTAATTAATTTATGAGTTTTTTCCCTTTTACTATGTACCAATCTTCTGAGAATTTAATTTAATATTTAATTCTTAACCTCACCAGTGAATATTGGGACATAGTCTATCCCAGCAGAGGCTGAATCATCCATCGTGTCCATGGTGACAATAACAGTCTGGGAGAGATCACCCAAACGAACCACTGGAATCTGTAAGCGACTTATCTCCTCCTTGAACATGGGTTCTCGCACAATGTATTTAGAGTCAGACATTTTGATTACAGGATCTGTTTGGTACATGGGAAAGCACACAATAAATAACAAAACATTAAATTCATATGTTTTGTACATTGGACTAGTGGCTTTAAGAAAAAGCTTTAAATGTTATAGCTTTGCAAAAAAAAAAAAAAAAATTCAGATAATTTTGTTTCTAATTTATTCAGTTTAATATTAATATGTCAATAAGTGTACATATTTTTCAATTTCGAAGTTCAAGCCACATTTCTTACATAAGATCAAAACTAAAATAAAATACATAAACAAAAAATTATACAACCACTTACGGTCATCTTCATCCAGGATGGTCACTGTGGTCCAGCTCTGGTCACCAACCTTGACAGAGCCAAACTTGTTGATGACAGCAGGGGTCAGCTGGAGAGTAAATTGTTTGTGCTCCTCATATAGAGAGTCATCAACTAAAGTGACCTCACATTTCTTATCGTATTCCCCTGGAAATATGGACAGCGGTTTTCCAGTTAGATTTGATAGCAAACATTTTAAAGTTAGTGAACATAAATCCTATGTGTCATGCATTAAAATGGTGTAAAACAGAGTTCAGTTCAAACTTGATCACTAAGCATTTTTCTATTCACTAAGTATTTTTTTTATTCAAATCCGATTGGATGTCATTTATTTTTGAAATAAATGATGTTAATTGGTCGCTTCCCGCTACTTGTTTTTATTGATGCCAAGATCAACTTTTAAGCAATGATAGCCTTGTAGATTTGACAGATCATGAGATGCTGTCTTTATTGAAACTGAAAAGTGTTTGAAACCACAAATGTCATGTAAGAGTTTGCATGGTAATTGTTATCATATAGATGCCAGGAAGGCTTTCAAAATATTGAGTAACAAGTCCTAGTTGAAGAGAAATGATCAGGATTGCAAAGCTAAAAGGGACAGGGAAATCTATGATCACTGAACCTGGGGCGGTTGCCCCATTAGCCATTCCCTAGGGCCGCTACTGCTGGGTGACTTATCTGTGATGCCAGTTTTTTATTAATTATTATTAGCGTATTGTGGTCACAAAGCTTGATGTTTTTTATCAGAACTCTACATGCAGCTAAAATAAACATTACGAAACAAACATTTTACTTTTTAGAACAAAGTTTTCATCATGTCAAACTTGCACATTAGGACAACAATACCTGCAGTGAAAAGAATCAGAGAGGCATCAGTCATGGGCTTGTCTATGTAGTCTGAACCTGGCTTGGCTGTACCTGGCCTGGTGTGGCAGTACACGGCAGACTCATGATTAATGTCACCTGTCCGAAAGATGACCACTGAGACTTTGCCATCATTCTCCCGGAATTCATATTTAGCCTCCTTAAACTGCACACTGGGTACTGTAAAGCACATTTTATAAGGTTATGACAATTGATAAATAGATATGTCAAGCACATTAGAGTGATTATATAAAAATGAAACTGTAAACAAAATTTGACATCCAATTTCTAAAAATCCTTTTTCGAAAAACAAATCTTATCTAAGGGAAACAGCTTCACAATTACAACTATCTCTCAATAATGTAAAAATTATTTCCCTTATTTGATATTAAACAAAATATTTAATTACCAATAAATAATTGTTTAAATTTTTTTTTTGATTCATTATTTATTAGATACAGCAAATAATTGTCTAAATTTCAACTAAATCTGAGAATGGATGTGGGAGAAATAAAGTGTTCAATTACTTAAGGGGACAAAACCCTAAATATTTAGCAGTATCTGTGAATACTGAAGGATTAAGTTCCCTTGATGGTATCAAACAGGTAAATAACTATCAGTAATGAATTGACTTATTGATGAATTTCTTTTTATTGATTCTTGTCTTGTCCATGGCAATGAATAATTGTGCAAAGTTTCAACTTGATCCGAGATAGGGTGTGGGAGAAATAATGTGTACAAAGTTTCAACTTGATCCAAGATAAGGTGTGGGAGAAATAATGTGTACAAACATTTTAGCAGACAGACAGAGTAAGTTGATATTAAGCTTTGTAATAAAAAGATCCACATACGGTCTGACACAACATCCGTAATGGTGACTTCTGCAGTTTGAGGGTCTCCCAGCTGACCATTCATCGGGCTTCGTAGCTGAACAAGAAAAGTTTCAGGGCCCTCCATTCTGGGCTTGTTAAAGTCATCTAGAATCATCACTCTGACAGTCAACATTGTCTCCCCTGGACCAAACTCAAGGACATTGTTCATTGCTATATAATCCTGACCAGCTGTAATAAGAGAAAAAAATTCAGTTCAAATGAAGGATATGTAGGGTTAGTAAAAGCAATAATAATAATCTGTAACTTAATTAAAATTCAATTTTATTTATTTTAACTTTTATTTTCCAAATTGTTAAAGTTAGTTAAAGAGTGCTGTGCTATAGTAAAGAAAAAAAAATCTGCTCACCATCTGCAGTTTTGGGCTCACTTTTTCTGGACTTGACTGTCACATTAGACGTTTTGCTGAGATCACTACCACTTCTCAGTACTGGAATCTCCACATACTCCTCACTTTCATCCACACTGAACGCAGAGTTGGCAAAATAAAATACAGGAACTAAAGGGAAATAAAACAGGAATAGTTAAGATTATTCATTGAAATGTTTTCTATATTTGTAACATGAAAAAAAAATAAGAGGAAGAAAAGTCACACTAGTCTCGGCGTCACCAGTAAGGGCTGATGCTAAGTTGTCTGTGAAAGATTATATTTAACCCCTAAAATTGTCAAAATAGAATTGCATATTTACAAACTTATATAGCTTTTTGGGTGAGATTAATAAATCAGAATTCCAGGCCCTTAACTTTTGGCAGATATTCTACATTTTAGGTTGTTTTTTTTCCAGGACATCTAGAGCTCATTTTCTGACATCTGGCCACTAAAATAAATATCCACCTTCATAAATCATTGGCAGTGATTCTACGATCAAAACACAAGGACACACACAACATTACTTGCATGATGAGGTCAAGTAAGTATGCCATCATTTAACATTATAGTCACAGTGTATAAGATGTAAAAGATTTATATTGATCTACTTTTTATTAAAAGTGTAAAAATAAGTTTGGTTAAGATCCCTTTAAATAAGCAATGAAACTTGTTCTTTTTACAAGAGATCCATCAAGGGCTTTAGATCAAATTCTAAAGTTTAGTTTTAAAATCTAGATCCAGTCATTCTTGTGGTTGTGCCGAAGCTCATACTTCGTGAGTGTTAAACGAAGATTAATATTTTTGTGTGGTCTGTCTGTCCGTAAATCTTTCTCATGAGCTCTCAAAAGCTAGAAAAGATGTTGAGAATCTGATAGCATGATATTTGAAATCTTTCAAAATTCTGTTGCGACGGTTACTTTTAATTAATTTTCTGAAAGCAAACTGTTTTATATTTAAATATATTTCTTTTTTTTTTAATCATTTAAAAAAAACACCTTTTTACAAATTATTTACTATTGATATCAAATAAGGGAAATAATTATTTTGCAGATTTATATAACATTTATGTATAATGTAATACGATTTTGTTATTCGCCAAATTAAAGTTATTACAATATAATTAATACTATTGAATAATTATTGATATTAACAATGTAATAATAACAATAACAACAGCCGCCCAAACGATACAACCACGCCGACAACACTTTCGTCCTGCACATGTCTATTTTGTATTGAGAGAAGCAGGGTTGTGTTTCTTGATAGTTTATACTTCTGAGCCAGGAATTTCTTGCTGACAATTATGAAACCCGCCTTTTCACCTTCACCTTCATAGGATGGCTGCCTGGTCGTGCGGTTTGCACTGGACTGTCGTTCAGATTTATCGATGGTCCCGGGTTCAAACCCTGCCCGCTCCCATCCCCCGTCGTCCTGCGGGAGGTTTGGACTAGGAAGTAATTATCTTCAACTCTGAAGGAACATCCGAAACATGTAAAACATTTTTACATTTTACAACACCTATCCCTTCAACTCTGAAGGAACATCCGAAACATGTAAAACATTTTTACATTTTACAACACCTATCCCTTAGTCTGTTGGACTGTTGGGGAACCTGTAATGCTTAGAAACAGATGACCAATTCACATATGAGTTTGAGCGGTCTTTGTACAACTTTGCTGTTTAGTTTGTAATTCTTATTTTATATTATATTTATCATAAATTTATCATGTAGATCTATACCAAGATGGTTGTGGCACTGGAGTTCAATCTTCTTCACTGAATAGAGGTACTATTTAGATCTAGAATCTGTATGGCTATGATTCTTTCAAAGCACTCAGATTACACCAAGTCATGGCCATATCAGACTTATCTCTGTAGATTCTTACAACAGAAGACGTCAAGATAACATTGTTCCAACTCGTCTTCTAATCTAAGCAGTAACTTGCAGCACGACTCACCAGGTGCCTATAAAACATTCCCAACCTAACAAGGAGTTGCCAGATAGAAAGTTTACATTTTGAGAATATCTTTCTTTGGCTGCGAGACTCACACGTTTGAAAAGTTTCGTGTAGGGGAGATTAGCGTTCAGGCTTTCTCTCGGGGTTACCAGAAGACAGGACCGGCTATAAAACTTGAATGCAGGCTCGGCTATTAAACGTCACCAGGGCCAGCTTATGGGAAGAATTGTTATAATAACAGTTGGATATTTTTACAAGGAAGACTTCTACTAGTAGTCAGTGTAAACACCCAACATTTAGTACTGCTTTAAAAGGAATTTTCTTTAAAAAAAAAACATTAGTCTTCAAAGAATCATGGGTAATTTATTCTTTATCCGCCCTTGTGATTTCATTTTGTCTCAAGCATTTTAAACACAATACGCCCATGATGTTTGTAGGATGGGGTTTAAGATTTAAACAAATTAAACATCATTTATGTTCCACCCCGCCCCACCTCCTGTTTTTTCCATAAAATATAAACCAAATTTTAAAGTCTTTGATTACTTCGCATTCAAAAGAATTATAGAATCTGTCTTGAAATTCTGTGTGGTTCTCGGTAAATGTTATCATTTGCTAGTAACTTTTGTTCCAGGAAAATTGAACAATATTACATCCTAGCCCAAACTTTACGCGGGAGATGGCGACGGACAGGGTTCCAACCCTGGGGGATTGAGACAACAGTCATTACAATAACTCTGTTCAACTCATACCTTTATGAAACGGTTCTAACGATTTTCTAGTAATTGTATAGTTGCTGTGCATTGTTGGGAAAAGAATAACTAGTTCTTTGGCCACAATTAGAAAACTCGAGTTTGACCGTTATAATTTGTCAAGGTATAGAACTAGAAAATATTTGTCTTGAACGGCTATATAGGTCTTCGGGTAGGCCTATATCCGCATTCATTCAAGATTTAAATAAATAAATGCTCAGTAACATTTTGCGCCCATTTTAGTCTTCTAAATCTAAAAGGGCGGAGCAAAAAATGTTCCTTTTTTTTAAACCTAACATTTATTAGTTATTTAGGAGAAAAAAAAACAATCGCTCTCTACGACGAAAGTTAAGGAACACACTATCATGATGATGATGAACTAAACAGGGTGACTAGATATAGTGTAACTAAACAGGGTGACTAGACATAATGTAACTAAACAGGGTGACTAGACATAGTGTAACTAAACAGGGTGACTAGACATAGTGTAACTAAACAGGGTGACTAGATATAGTGTAACTAAACAGGGTGACTAGACATAGTGTAACTAAACAGGGTGACTAGACATAGTGTAACTAAACAGGGTGACTAGATATAGTGTAACTAAACAGGGTGACTAGACATAGTGTAACTAAACAGGGTGACTAGACATAGTGTAACTAAACAGGGTGACTAGATATAGTGTAACTAAACAGGGTGACTAGACATAGTGTAACTAAACAGGGTGACTAGACATAGTGTAACTAAACAGGGTGACTAGACATAGTGTAACTAAACAGGGTGACTAGACATAGTGTAGCTAAACAGGGTGACTAGATATAGTGTTTAGTTACACTACATCTAGTCACCCTGTTTAGTTACACTATAACAGGGTGACTAGATGTAGTGTAACTAAACAGGGTGACTAGATGTAGTGTAACTAAACATGGTGACTAGATGTAGTGTAACTAAACAGGGTGACTAGATGTAGTGACAAGATACTGTAACCAAGCAGTAAAACTAGACGTATGACTGGTCGCAGTGTAACTAAGCAGTAACATTAGATGCAGTGTCCTTGCACAGTCTGACAACACGACGTGCTACTTAAACACAGACGTAATCTACGCTCCAGTCAGCTGATAAGCTCTTAATAAAACGTTTGAGAAGGAAAAAACACGAAAGCTCCACCACGAGAGGAGCGGGGCGAGCCAAGAAAGAAGTTTTGAATGACAGATAAATTGTGAGGCGGCAGGCAAACTTTCACATTGTGAATGTTCAGACTGGAACAAAAGTTTGTGAAGAAGCTTTCCACCCAAGTCATCAAGTCTGATATGTCAAGTGAATGACAAGTGATACATACCTAGATGCCAGATGTCAAGGCACATGTTGAGAAAGTGGAGCGTCTCTTCTTGTTTTTTTAAATTTTCGGTGAGAAATAATTTGGACTTACTGGCCCACATCTCAAGTAACAAAGCGCAATAAGAATAAATTATTTTTGCACATTTTTAGACCCAAATTTTGACTTATTTTGTGTGTATTGTCACATTTTCTATCTATTTTCTTAATTGTTTTGGGCCACTTGCAGTTTTAAAATCATGAGATACTTAAAGCAAGTGACAAGCATAAGATGCAAACTGGAGAACACAAAGCAATCAAATCTATTTATAATTCTCATAGAAACTGCTAGACTATGTTAGTTTACAATAATGAATTTAGAGCATAAAAGTCTGTATTCATTTGTTTTGTTTATTTTGGGTGGCAGTTTCATATAGGCTCACCGATGCAAAATTTTCATCAGGTTGATTCCCGAAGCTTTTCCGAGGTTTGGGTTTAGCTTAACTTAATATTGCCCAACTAAAATCTCAGTCCTAGCTCAACAAGTTTCCAGAATATTTGGAGGGACTTATGCCCCAAAACTACATCACAACGATCACTCTCCGAATTAAATTTTGTTTTGGGGTTAAAAGAAATCAGCCATAAGAACAACAACAACAAAGCTACACAGTTCACGTAATACATCAGGAGGATACTCTCAGACCAACTGTGATTCCGCACACAAGATCCCGACTGATCCACCCATGGACAAGGGTTGCCAGAATAAACCATGAAAACCAACGACTTAGCAGAGTTGAACTCGTTAATTAACATGCATGACTAGATTGACACAAGAAATGCGTAAGACGTAATTATCTTCTTTTTTAAAGTAACGCCTGTAATCTATAAGATAAGATCAAATAAGATTTTTTATTTGAAGTAACGTCTGTAATCTATAAGATAAGATAAGTCGTCTAATACTGTGACGAAGTGGTCTGAATTCTATACAGTGAGAGTATATGCATATTAAATGGGGCTTACATTCGTTATTTAAGCGTTTCAATAAGAGCGGGGGGGCTAGGGGCCTTCACAAAAATATTACCCAATTCCTCCACTTACTTTATAAGTTCAGTTCTGGTCTAATAAGACAATTAGTGTTGTTTTAGACTAGGGATGTCGATCTGTATTTAACTGTTCCTTACCGTCATCCTGGTCTGGCTCAATGAAGATGTCCACTGACTTGATCTTGCCTAGTTTACCGCCAGAGGGCTCTGTCAACACGACGGTGAACTTCTCTTCCTCCTCGTTCAGGGCATCGTCCAGGATGGTCACCCGGCAGTGGCTCTCCTTGTCCCCTTGGTTGAATGTGATGATGCTGGTGTGGTCAGCCGGCCTTGGGACAAAGTCCGATGACGTCAGAGTCGTGGGGAATGTGCCGGTGGCCGTTCCTTGATAAAAAAAAAAGTATTGAGATAAATATCGTAACTATTTCATATAGTATGTATTGTGACATCATGTGAGTACAGATTTAGCTGGAAGTGAGCAGTGGCGTCGCAAGAAGGTGCGATGCGTGTGGATGTCAACGGGATCAGAGGGGTAACACTAAAATAATATATATATATATATATATATATATATATATATATATATATATATATATATATATATATATATATATATATATATATATAATAAGATATATATATAATCACGTCGATTTCAGCTAAACATTTAAGAGCTAAAGAAATAAATCCATTAATTAATTAATCAGTCCTTAAGATAAATTAGGAGGCGGGGCTGAGCGATAAAGCGCTTGGCTTCTAAACCGAGTTCCCGGGTTCAAATACTGGTGAAGACTGGAATTTGAAATTTCGGGATCCTTGGGCGCCCCTGAGTCCACCCAGCTCTAATGGGTATTTGACATTAGTTGTGGAAAAGTAAAGGCGGTTGGTCGTTGTGCTGGCCATATGACACCCTCGTTAACAGTAGGCCACAGAAACAGATGACCTTTACATTACATCAACACTTCTTGAAAGAAACTGCGCGACTCATTGTAAAAGAAGGGGAACATATCCTATTATAATCTATGACAAATTAGGCAGTGCTGTTGTAGCAAAGAGGCCAAAAACCGCTACGGCCTGGTCACCTAACAAGGGGGCTCAAATTTGAAACCCGGGCTAGAGCAGAGTCTACTTAAAGGAAGCACAGAAACCTTCCAAAATACCCTTCCCCCCTCCGATGGTCCACAAAAGAGATTGAACCATTGCGCATTAAGAATGCTTTAAACAAGATGGGCTGGTGACACACAAAAAAACTTACTCAACTACTCACCCCCCCCCCCCCCCAAAAAAAAAATATAATAAATCCGATTTTTTTTTGTGATTGTTTGTGCGTAACCATGTAATCATGAGTACAACTAAGTGCAAAGTCTGGTTGTAAAGGCTGAATAGATTCTGATGTAACCACGAGGATATCTGTCGTAGTTGAGGTTATGGCCTAAATAGGAACTTATAAGTTGAAACAAGGGGAGACCATGCTGGAGACGAGTGACAGAATGACTTCTTGTTTATTTTTAGATTGAGTTGTCTCCTATTTATTGCTCCCATACCTGGCACAGTAGAACAGACGACAGTGGTCTCTTCGGAACTGTCTCCAACTCGCTTGATTGGAATCAGGATGTCGCCGATCTTTTCAGAAGTTCTCAGCACACGGTCAGTGAAGAAGATAAGAGATTCTGTAATGGTCGTAGACGACAGGTTTGAGAAACATTGAGTCAGGTTATTAAACAATTGAAGTTCTACTTAACAATTCTGAACCAGTTGAATACAACTCTAGACTTATTGTCATCTTAGAATGCTCACTTGACTCAGTATTGTTAAAAGAAAATTAATATAGTTTCTAAAAAAAAAAATAATATTTCTGTGTGATAAAGGAGAAAAAAGCAGATATACCATCTTCGTGGTCCTGTATGGTGACCAGAGCTGTGTCCGGTTGGTCAAGTACTGCGGACACAGGGTCAGCAAGTCTCAGCTCGAATGTCTCGGACCTCTCGTAGATGGTATCGTCCAGCATACGAAGTCTCCAGATCTTCTCTGTCTGACCTGAAAGAAAAGTTCGGCATTACAATTTTTGGGTTATTTCCCTTGTTCATTACGTCTCAGTATTGACAAAATATATGCATTTAAAAAAAATTTTTTTTTTAGATTGAATTTTAGTTTAGGTTCTGAAATGAGAACTTTACTTTTTTGCTTACTTTATGAACACAACAAATTAATCACATTAATCTGCTTTCTGTTTACTCTGATTTTAAGAAACCGTTTACCTTCTTTAAGCGATAAATACAGGAAGAAAGAAAAGAAGAAGAGATAAAAAAAATTATAAAGAAGTGAAATGAAAAAAAATACTTGAAAAGAAAAGCCGAAGCTTATCTAAGGAGAAGCAATAAACATCAACAATCATATCTCTCAATAGTTTACGATTTATGTCGCTTTTCGATAGCAAACTAAATTATTTAATTACCACTATTTGATTAAGTGACTGGTTAATTTTTTCTTTTTAATTTATCTTTTATTAGGAACAATGAAATAAGTGTGAAACGTTTGAACTTGATCCGAGAATAGGATGTGGTAGAAATAACGTGTACAAAATGTGTACCAGACAGACGGACAGAGTTGATACAAGCTTTACAAAAATGTGTACCAGACAGACAGAGTTGATACAAGCTTTAGAAAAATGTGTACCAGACAGACGGACAGAGTTGATACAAGCTTTACAAAAATGTGTACCAGACAGACAGACAGAGTTGATACAAGCTTTAGAAAAATGTGTACCAGACAGACGGACAGAGTTGATACAAGCTTTACAAAAATGTGTACCAGACAGACGGGCAGAGTTGATACAAGCTTTATAAAAATGTGTACTAGACAGACGGACAGAGTTGATACAAGCTTTATAAAAATGTGTACCAGACAGACGGACAGAGTTGATACAAGCTTTATAAAAATGTGTACCAGACAGGCGGACAGAGTTGATACAAGCTTTATAAAAATGTGTACCAGACAGACAGAGTTGATACAAGCTATATAAAAATGTGTACCAGACAGACGGACAGAGTTGATAAAAGCTTTATAAAAATGTGTACCAGACAGACGGACAGAGTTGATACAAGCTTTATAAAAATGTGTACCAAACAGACGGACAGAGTTGATACAAGCTTTATAAAAATGTGTACCAGAAAGACAGACAGAGTTGATACAAGCTTTATAAAAATGTGTACGAGACAGACAGACTGGGTTGATAGATAGATTTGTAAAGATATGGTGGCTATGTACAAAGAAATGTACAAAGAAATGAAAAGAGGAAGAACAAGAAAAGAAATAGAATGTTTTGATGAGTGTTTTGATACCACCCTTCTTTTGGTACGCCACTGGTTCAACCTAAACAGCTACAAACCAATTTAAAAAACATAAATATCAAAGAGGTTTTGGCGATTTGAACCTACTTGCAACGAGTTCAATGGTCATGCCCTATATATGTCGCCAGTCAATACAACCTTATTTTTTCTCTGATTTTCTCTACAGTAAGCGTTGCTAAAGGCCATCTAGGGAAAAAAAAAAGTGTTTCAAACTTCCTTTCAACTCTCGTCTAAATTCTATTGTCAGGTTTGCGTGTATCAGTGGCAGCGACCCGCCCTTTTCTTGTTTCTTGTTGAACTAATTACCTCCTTGACTACCCAACTTTTTACCACTTTGTCTCACATCCTGTTTCCTGCCTTGTTTATCAAGATTGAATATCCCCAGGGGGAAAACTATAAGATGTTTATTGCACACACAATCTTATCGTAATTAATTCATTAAAGAGAGAAAAAAATACTCTGCAATCAAAAACGATATTCTGCACCGGATTGTCTTCCGTCATGCGCAGGCGCAGACCAAATATTGACCATCTACGATTACACGAGTCATTAATGAACGGTCGGCTACTGAAATGGTCCATCCAAGAATCGATCCAGTGGATTAGTGTAGGACCGGGCTAATTGCCAAAATAAATCATAATAGACGACATATAATCAATTAGAAGTCCAGGACAATGACTAGAGTGTTTCCTACACAAGCAGCGTCATACGTCACTTCCAGAAGAAATTCTAGTGTTTTTTTTTTAACTTGCTGGATTCGTGTGTTTTTTTTTTAAATCTGTAGATCAGTAAATCAACATTTTTTTTAATGCTGCTTCTTGTATTTTGGAAAAGCGACCCCCTACTCCCTATATTATTTCTTTGAACGGACGTTCTTGTGTACTGTTGGGGCAAATAGCCAACTTTATGGCATGTAATCTTGTGTAGTATGCTAGGGCAAGTGGTTTCGTAAGGCTGTTATTGCCAGAGAAGGTTAATGTTTATAAGCAATCAATTACCCATAAAATCCTTCCAATGGCATGCGTCTCAAATAGCCTCTGGCTACCAGTCCAACTCCAGTCTTCAAGTGTGACTCAGATATTGGTTCAGGTGGAATTGTTATCACTGACAGAAGGGGAAAAGGTGAGCAACTGGAGCCTTACCCAATGAGTTTTGGGCATAACGGACCCCATAGCCTTACCTGGCGGCCCGGAGAAGGAATTCAAACCTCTGTTGCTTGGCGGCTATACCCAAACATGGGAAAGTCAACTGTGAGGAACAAAATCAGGAGTCGGTGACCCGAGAAAGACGCGACTCTGCTGATCCCAAACTGTATCGGCACTTGCCGTTCATTTGAAAACATGCAAGCCTCATGGAGAGAAATAACAGTTGTGTTGGTGGCATTGTTCCAACCTTAGCCAAAATGACTGGTGGAGGTTATAAGTAGTTACGGTAATTATTTTATATTAAGGTTGAGGCAAGTAGACTACCCATTTGAGGCAAGTAACCTTTTGGGGCAAATCACCCAATCTGTATTGTATTTGTGCACATTTTCCAATTTTTTAGTTAAAGTAATTTTTAACTTTTTCTGCTAAACTTTTTTCTATAGTTCTATAGTGCGAGTTGAAGCAGAGATGCAAGAATTTGTTTTTGTTTATGCCTAAGCCCGCTCACCACAAACATTTGTAGGTAAATATTAAATTCCCAGCATTAGATCAAGAACATTCTATTATCACGGTGTAAGCTCCCTCTACTATCTAATCTTGTGTATGATACATTTATGTTTAGGTAAATAAAGAAACAAGGAAATGTGATCCGACTCTGGAAAACGAAGCGCACGCCACTGCGTTGACAAGCAAGTTTCTTGTTCATCAAGATGGCGGGCGAGAATGGTACAATGTGATTGGTTAGTGTGAGGAGTAGTTGAGTTGACAGGGGCAGATAATATCCGTTTCTGATGATTCTCTGAATTTTGGTTGAAGTTTCTTGGTAGACTGAGAATTTATTTACAAAGCTTATATCAACTCTGTCTGTCTGTCAGATAAAAATATCAGATTAAGCTGAAATTTTGAACAAGTATTTTTTAAACCTGAGAACACAAAAATCAATTTTAAAAATATAAACCAATTAGCTGGGTTAATTATTTTGTTTGGTATCTTGAACAAGAGAAAGAAATCATACTTAACAGATGTGGCGGTATAAGTTGAATTAGTTCCCTTGAGGGCTCTTGAGCAATAGGTAAAAATATTTCTAATCGCACAGATTTATTATGTCTAGGTCTAGTACATATATTAATTACATGACTAATCCAAACTAATTGTTACAATTACACTTTATATAAGCTTTGTTTTTTTTAAGTATTTTTAAAAATGTTCATCTCTGTCTTTTGTTTGTTTTTCTAATGTAATCGTGTTCTTTTAGGTTGGAGTTAGTGTATTCACGAAAACGTGGCTGAAGAAATAGGGTCTCGTTTTAAAAAGAGAAAAGAAAAGCCTTCCGTAGAAAATTTTTGAATTAATAAATGCTTTCGTTTAAAACCAACAAAATTATTGCGTTGTTACATTTATTGAATAGATTAAAGTCTGACCTAGATTTTGAGTGATTCTATATGTTATAAAGTAGAAAATAACTTGCCAAGTCTGAATTAAGAACTAGAAAATGGTGTTGAACGGCGCTAAAACTGGAGTTGTTAAGGGATGGCTTAAAGACATTTTGAACATGAACGAAATGACCATAGGATAGCTCACGGACTAATGACCTTAAGTCTAAGGACATGTCCTGAAGACGTAAAGTCCAAGGACAGGGCTTAAAGACCTTAAATCAAATCTGAGGACATAACCTAAAGATCTAAAGGCTAAGGACGTTACCTAAAAACGCAACGCTTGACGAAATAGAGTTAATATTTAAAGTCTAATCGTATCTTATCTTACTTTATAAAATTCAGACGTTACTTCAAAAAAGAAAATGATTACATCCTACGCGTCATGCATCTAGTCATGTATTTTATCTGTTGCTTAAATTCTGCCAAGTCATTGGTTTTCCTGGCTAACTCAGGCAACCCAATCCATGCTCTAATAGCACCAGGGAAGAAGGAGTATTTGTACGAATTTGTCCCAACAGATGGAATGAGGAATGTGCCTTTATATTTGTGTCTTTCTGAGCATTTTATTAGGTGGATGAAGGAGCATTGTTTCTAATTTGTCCTAGCTTATGGAACCAGGAATGGGTTTTTATCTTTGTGTCTACGTCTAAGGACATGACTTAATGACGTATCGTCTAAAGATAAAAACCTTAATTTTAGGTTATGACCCAAAGACCTACGCAACTAAAGGCCTTCTAAAAGGAGGTTCTAGTACTGCAAAAAGAAATGTATTAGTATTGTTAAGAAATAAAGGTATACAATGAATTATGAACCTTTATTTCTTCCATTTCAAAGACGCCTTCATCATGTCGGACTATGTGATTGTGTCTACAGTACTTGCTAAGATAAGTCTAGTAATCTGATACGAAATGTTAACAATGCCCAAAGATTACGCAGGCTCCAACCCAGTGTATGTCCCTAATTAACCTGAATGTAGGTCAGGCAGCCATATTTTGATCTAGATATCTAGGCCTACATTCAGGAGACATCCAATTAGAGTTATGCTAATTGAATTGTTAATAGTCGACAAATAGATCTTCATAGTTGGACCACTTACAGATAAGCCTGTTGAATTTCTGTCTAGTGTCTGATTACAAAACATAGTTACGTCTTTTTAATGATGTGCTAATTACAGACTTTGTAGATAAAACAAAAGTGCTGAGAAACTGGGCGTCAAGTAAATAAACATACTGTTAGACAGAAGGTCGGATAAGATAGACATCTTGACAGAGAGAGACAGACAGACGGAGAGAGAGAGAGAGAGAGAGAGAGAGAGAAATAGAGGAAGACAGAGAGAAAAAAAACAGAAAAAGAAAAAACTTATGGAGCGACAGAGAAAAGAGGAGAGAGAGAAAAAGAAAAAGAAAGAGAGTGAGAGATAAATAAAGAAAAAAGAAAGAATGATATATATATATATATATATATATATATATATATATATATATATATATATATATATATATATATATATATATATATATAGATAGATAGATAGATAGATAGATAGAAAGATAGATAGATAGATAGATAGATAGATAGATAGATAGATAGATAGATAGATAGATAGATAGATAGATAGATAGATAGATAGATAGATAGATAGATAGATAGATAGATAGATAGACAGACAGACAGACAGACAGACATATATAAACATAAAGGCTACACTTGCAGAAGGCCGGAAGGCAGCTGTTGCAGCAGTATCGAGATACTAAAGTCGATCGGATTTTTAATGGTACTTTACGTTGTATTTTTTTTTTAGATCTTAACATGACGGGCCGACAGACAGACAACACAAAACAGGAGCGACTCTTAGGGGGTGCTAAAACGAAAAAAAAAAAAGACACTAGGAGAGAGAGAGAGCTGAAAGGTGGGTTTATGTTTAAAAAAATAATTTGCTAAAACAGAAATGATAAGTAGGCCTACTGTTAAAACAATCTTTTCTTATTTTGACAAACCACTTCTCTATTCGCTGGTATTATCTCCCCTTGAAATCAAAGCGTATCCTTGGTGATGTAAACAAATCATGTGAGGAAACAAGGCTGACCCCTGGCGAGAGTTTGGAATTAAACTGTTTACCTTGCAGTGCTACATGCGCACTTCTACCTCAGCCACATTAGATTCGCCTTGGCGGTGGAGGAGCGCTCATTAAAACACCGGCTCATTTAGCTGGCGTCAAGTCCGCGCGTTCAGACTCAATGAGACTAAATAGGTTGGAACTAATTGGATTACGATATTCATGCCAGCGAGCTACAAGACTATATTGGTGTTAATGTTTCTTGAAAACGAAGCAGTATTTATCTTTAACCTTTCTTCTCTCTCTCTCTCTCTTACCTTTTCTTTAACTCTCTTACTCATATTGTTATTTACTCTCTCTTTCTCTGTCTCAAAGTCACATATTCCTCTCGGACTCGCTCTCTCTCTTTCTCTCTTTCTTGTTCTCACTCACACACACACACAAGCACGACAAGGTAAATGCGATTCCCTGAAATGTTCTGCAAGCGGCACCCACAAGCTCTCACCTCGCGCCCCTGCAGGTAGGATTACCACGTGCATCTCTCCTCTTATGTTCTCCGCCATCTACCTGGGGAGCGAAGACAGCGCCCAGTCTATTTGATGGCGCCCTCGGAATTATGTGTAGAAACAAAATATTGCTGAGCATTTAGCCCGAACGTTTAATGTAAATGTGTGTGTGTGCCACATTGTGTGTGTATGGAGAGCGAGAGAGACTTGAGTAGAGAATTCTATGAATGAATAAAATCTTAGAGAAATAACGATTAAGGCAAAGAAAGAGAGGTGATAGAGAGAAGAAAAAGAGATGATAGAGAGATGATAAAGAGGGGACAGAGAGATGATGGCACAAAGGGGAAAAAGAGGTGATAGAAAGATGATAAAGAGATGATAGAAATATCATAAAGAGATTGATAAGAAATGATAAAGGGATCATGGGCGTAGCCAGGGGTGGGGTGGGGTTCACCCCCCCCCCCAGAAATAAAATCCCCCCCCCCCAACGGGGGATCGAAATGTAGTGACTGATTTTTTGCTTTGATTTGTTTATTTTTTGTAAGATTTTAATACTAAACCATCACCTTCTCCAGCGCAGCCAAGGGGGTTTTGCAGTTAAATCCCCCTCTTCTATAAAACAAAAATAATGCAAACGACAATCCCCATATTCCAAGAGCATAGCTTCGGAAGATTTTGAATTTAAAACTCCCTCCGAAATTAACGATAAAACCAGCTCTTCAACATAAGACTATCCATTCATCAGTCACCAGATTCTATGAGCGTAGCCAAGATATATAATAATATATATATTGGCGAGGGGGTGAGAAAAATCCACCCAAACCCCCACCCCTACCCCGAAAAAAATCCTGGCTATGCCCATGAAAGAGATTATATAGAGATAATGATAAAGATAAGATAGAGAAATGATAAGGAGAAGAAAGATGTTAGAGAGATGATAAATAGATGATAGAGAGATAGAGACGACAGAGAGAGAGAGAGAGAGAGAGAGAGAGAGAGAGAGAGAGAGAGAGAGAGAGAGAGAGAGATGAGAGAAGGAGAGAGAGAAAAAAACAAAAAAGAGAAGAGAAAGATACATTTGAAGAAGCATTACAATATAGGGATTTGCTTATTTGGTAGGTTGTACATGAATTGGACAAGATCTTTAGTGGTCCTACTTAACAATCATGAGTTTAATGTGTAACATATTCTACGTACACAGTTTGTGCAGGAACAAGAACAGGAAATGACGAGACAGAAAAACGTAATCTTTTCAACGAAAACAACAAAATGCCCCCACGACCCTTTAAAAAAAAATAATTTATTGTGTTATTTACTTATCAACCTCGCTATGAAAACGAGACTGAGTTTAGCTGCTGCACAGTATGGCGACAAGAAAAACTTGATACGCTTCCATTCACTAACACTTTGATACTTATCAGACATAAAAAGGGATAGTGTGTCACACAGCCCACACAGGAGGTGACATTGTGTCAGACAATAGGTGATACTGTGTTACACAAGAGGTGATACTGTGTCACACAAGAGGTGACTATGTCACACAAGTGGTGACACCGTGTCACACAAGAGGGGATACTGTGTCACACAAGAGGTAATACTGTGTCACACAAAAGGTGATACTGTGTCATACAAAAGGTAATACTGTCGCAAACAAGTGGTGATACTGTGTCAAACAAGAGGTGATACTGTGTCTGACAAGAGGTGATACTGTACCAAACAAGACGTGATACTGTGTTACACATGAGGTGATACTGTGTCACACAAGAGGTGACTATGTCACACAAGTGGTGATACCGTGTCACACAAGAGGGGATACTGTGTCACACAAGAGATTATACTGTGTCACACAAAAGGTGATACTGTGTCACACAAAAGGTAATACTGTCGCAAACAAGTGGTGATACTGTGTCAAACAAGAGGTGATACTGTGTCTGACAAGAGGTGATACTGTGCCAAACAAGATGTGATACTGTGTTACACAAGAGGTGATACTGTGTCACACAAGAGGTGACTATGTCACACAAGTGGTGATACCGTGTCACACAAGAGGGGATACTGTGTCACACAAGAGATTATACTGTGTCACACAAGAGGTGATAATGTGTCACACAAGAGGTAATACTGTGTCACACAAAAGGTAATACTGTCTCAAACAAGTGATGATACTGTGTCAAACAAGAGGTGATAGTGTCAAACAATGGGTGAGACTGTGTCACACAAGAGCTGATACTGTGACACACAAGGTGAGAGGACTAGAACAAAGCACTTTACCTGGACTAAACTGCACCTGTCGGACAAAGCTCGTAGAGAAGTCTTCTCCATACCTGGCAGTGCCATTGATGACCTGGATACCTGGACAAGGGGAGGGAAAGAGAAATGTAACGAATGAATTTAGATCTAAAGCCTTACAGCGTTAACTAGATCTACCTGTTATGCAACTCAAAATAATAGTGTCATTAAAAAATCTATAGTGGCGCTAGTGTTGCAGTTCTAGGCGTTCAATGTAGTATTGCGAATGTTACAGTGTGTGCCGGACATTTATATCTTTTATACATCTATTAGTGTTCTTGTCATGTAAAATGTTACAATTGAATATCACCATCTTGAATCATTTAATAAATAAGAACATACAATACTTCGGTATAATAAACAAATAATAAATTCAAGGGGGATAATGTTAAAATAAAATAGAATCAACACATTATTACTTTTTACCCATTTTTATACTCTACTCTCTAAAAATACTTCCAGAAAAATCTGATTATAAAATCTGATTATTTTAAAGTTTACATAATTTTTTTTTGTTCGCTCCCTTTGTCCTTCTTGAGCTATATTTAGTTATTTCATTAAATCTCTGTCATTGCGAGAACAAAAGTGTAACAAATCGTTTCTTGTTCTTATTGGCCAGCAACGACACGCTTTATCACGTGACTTGTATCATCCTCTCCATATAAATAAACCGTTAAAAAAAAAAGTCTAGCAAGGGCGATAATTGTTATTTTTATTTAACACATCTGAAAAACTCTAATAGGAAATTGTAATAAATTACATTTATAAAGACCACTACTAGACTATGTCAACTCTGTTGCAGTGTTCCGGACGGAACAAAAAGTACGTAAATACATCTACAAAGAACAAACGTATAAATGACTAGAACAGGAAATATTATTTTCCCACCCAACCTACCCATTAGTACCTTCATCGTACTTTACAACAGCCGAACACTCCGTACTAAAGTGCGTGCAGCTCTCCTCTGTAAACCCACCATGCATATGGTAAGATATTTGGATTGGTTTGGGGGGAGGGGATAGATTGACCTACACTGGCGGTTATTTCATTTGTAAAAAAAAAAAGTTTGATCTACTTACTAACTGAGGACATTTCCCCGAGGTAGCCACGCCTCCTGAGAGTGACGTTCAATGTGTCCGTCTCGTTGACCACATAAGTGTCCGTGTCCAGCGCTATCCAGGCCCAGTTGAGATGGAAAGGCTGTTGGCTGACCAGAACGTTGTTTACTGAAAGAAGAGAAAAACAGACGTTACACTTTTTATCTTTTATTGCATCCATATTTTGTGATCAGCGTGGACACTAGAAACACTGCACTCTTTAATTTCTGGACTGGATTATTATTTTTTGTTCTCTTTCTTTTTATAGATAATTTTTTGTTTAATGATAACATGTATAGCCGTATGTAGAGAAGGCGACATGTTTTAAAAGTTATGATCGCAATGCCTGTTTGAAATGTGGTGAAACGGAAAGCGCATATTAGTTTAATATGTATCAAATAAATGTAGCGCTTATGATTTCACATTCAACTGGGCAAATGGCCGAAGGCAGACGAACTTTCTTAGACTTCTTGACCTATTAGCGAGTTTCATTTCATGAAGTCAAAGCATTTGAGTCTTTAGTGACCGGAGCAGATGCAGTGTAAAAAAGTAATTATAATCGTCAAATCATTGGTTAGACTCTGTACTTGTAAACATCCGCTGTTGCATAGCAACAACCCAGGAAGTAAAAAGCTTTTCTTGGCGCCTTGCTTCAGAGCTTATTAAACAAAAAAAAATAATAATTAATAAAACTAAGAAGTCTAAAGAGTTATAGTCCAGTACTTCCGATTGCTTCATGTAATGACTAATGTCAAGTCCATGTAATGACCAATGTCAAGTCCCTAGAGGGGTCAGTTTACAGAAGATGAAATGACCGATATGTCAGTGTAAAACGTTCAAGTGACTGTGGCTACTAATGAAGACTATTTGATTTCAGCAGGAGATGTTAATGGGGTCCATTTTGTCCCTGTCAGTAGTGACCGATTGACCAAGTGAACGCAATGAGTTGTTCCTCTCTCTCTCTCTCTCTCTCTCTCACTCTCTCTCTTATGTTCTAATATTCTTTCTTTGTCTTTTTTCTCTCTTCCTGTCTTTTTTTAAAATTCTTCTCCCCTCTCTCTTTTTCTTTACTTTCTTCTCACTTTCTCACTCTGTCTCTCTCTCTCTCCTTTCTTTTTTTTTCTTTCTCTTTTTCTTTCATACACCTTTTTCTTTCTCGGTCTCTCGCTTTTTCTCGGTGTTCCTCTTTCTTTACCGCTCGTTCTCGCTCTCACACATATTTGAAAACAAATCCTTCCTTTGATTTTTTATATATGATGAAGACAAAAAACAGCCTCATTGCCTTCAAGTCCGGAATTGAAACACAAAAATAAAGGCCAAAAATAATGTTTCAATTTGTGATTTCTTTTTTGTTGAAAATAATACTAAACATAATAATAATAAATAAATCAAATGAAATCAGCTGGGTAAAAAAAAAAAGAGTTGACAATGTTTTTTTTTTGTCCTACTGACAGGAGACAAGACGGCGTGCGGAATGGTTCTAATTAAATATGAATGCGCGAACAAAAAAAGTTCTTTATTTAATTAATTTCACTTTTATTCCTATTAATGAATCAAGAAAAGAATCAAAATAATGATATTTTTTAAAAAGTGGAATGTTAAGATTGCGTTTAAAACAAAAGTGGATGTTATTTCCTAAGAACGCCAAGCATTCAATCTAATGACTTGATTTAACTCTTTGCCGTCAGCGCAAGGATAAAACGTTGCGTTATAGAGAAAGTTTTTGTACAGTGGATTCTCATACATACAATTAATCAGAGTGACCTGCTCTTTGTCTATATGCGGTCTTTTTTTAAGCAATAACATACGGTGAGAGAGAAACAAAGAGACGAGAAAGTGATAAGGCGAAACATGGGAGCGATGTAATGGAACGTAATGAAAAATATTTGGATATACTTGAAATTAAATTGAGAAATGAACTAATGTCAATGGAGTCTATAAGGAAATTCTTTGTTGTCAACTAAAAATTTAAAAATTGCTTTTTGCTACAGAGGAAGAGCTTAAAATCTTCCTCTTTTTTTATTATCTTACGATTTTATTTAGGTTAATTTATATCAACATAACATTACTCCTTATCGCTTTCTCTTCTTCTTTACCCATGTTACAGTATTTTACTGCAGAATAAAAACCGGATCTTGACAATTCGGAAATTTAATAAAGAGAAGATAACTGTGTTAAAAATGTATCCAGAAAATCCTCAACATTGCGACATTCACTCCGTAAAAGACGTCGATGTTGCTTGGAACATCTTTTTCTATTCACATCTTTTTGAAGTTTTCAAACTGTTCGAAATTGTTTGTAATTGATTAAAAAAAAAAGACTTGGTTTTGCTCGGTGTTACAGAAATACATTCACAGACAGCAGAAGAACAAAGAGAGGGGCTTGTCTTCTCTCCCTGGGAAAGCAGTGCCAGAAAACAAAAACAAAAAAAAAACAAGTGGCACCGCACTCGGAAGAACAAAAAGAAAGGTGAAGAAGAACGGTGCAGTAAGTCAAGTCTGTCTATCCGCACGGTCCGCGATAACGTTCTTTAAGTGACGCGCTGTCAACACGAGGAGCGACTAACAGGGTGATTAGAGGGACCTATGTAGTCACTAGTGTTGTGTGACTGGGAGGAGGGAAGGGTTTACTTTGAAGATCAACAGAAGAGATAGATCTAGGACTCAGACAGACACGTCCTGGCGGGAACATGTGGCTGCTGAAACTGTGGAGAAATCTATTCTTCTCATGCTTGTTCCCTTTTTGATACTGTTACGAGTCTATTCGGAAATGCCTAGCATGATCTTTGTTAACATTGAAAATGTAAAAAAAGTATGACGTCATTGATATATATTGTCTACTCTCTGTTCAGTGTAAGACAACGTCACAGATACCCGCACAAATTCAAACGGCGACTAAAAAAAAAAAAAAAAGATTTTTTTCCGTCCAAGATGAAATATTTTGATGGGCGAATGGATTACTTAATCATTACAACTGCAGATTTTCACGTTAAAACTAATCAAATATCGAGGGCGCTGTATTGAACGTCACAGCTGCCAACTAAAAAAATCATAAAAATTGAGCAACAAACGGAAGAACTTGGAAAATGAAACTCCCTCACTACCAAGAAGAAATAATAAAAATAACAGAGTGTAGACTAAATGAGAATCGGGCCAGCTCACATCCCAATTACAAGAAAAAGGACGCCTATTATAAGCTATCTCGACATGACCAAGACTCAGAACCGGACACAACAGAATGAGACAACATATGTTCTAGAAGCTTAAAGTCTATACTAGCGAGACGAGCTCTTGTAGAGCATGACCAGAGAATGCTGACCATGTCCTTCGAAGCTGCATACTTTTTCAACAGACCCGAACAAGACTCTGGCCACCAAACCCTCCTATAGAACAAAAAACTATACAGAGAACTGCCTGATCTGGAAGCCACTGCGCGGTTCATCTCAGATCCAGGATAACTGACGAGAACGAAGAAGAAGAAGGAAAATATCATACTACAGTACTAAAACATAATCACGTGATATCGCTTATTAATATCTTCTTGATTCTGGACACCGGATACACCAATAGCTTGTTATTTATAGATTTAGCTCTATTAATGAAAATCTTCAATAAGCAACATAATGTATGGCCTACACTCAGGCTTCTGTATAATATACCTGGTCTGGACACAACGATCTCCTAACACTACACAACAATGTCCTGAAACGGGGTTTTGGTTTGTAAAGTAGTTCTAAGAAGTAAAGTTTTTTTTTTTTTTTTCAAACCTTACCCGTATAACATACAATGTGCAGATTATAGATCTAAGTAATGTTAAAACCATAGAGATAAAATATATAGATTGGAAGATGGAATTAATTTCCTGTAATTTGAGACCGAGGTATATCTGTTTCAAGTGCTTCTATAAATTATGGGAAGTCGCATGATCTTCATTTTTTGAAAACTAAAAACAAACTACACAGAGCATGGGCCATGGACACAGAAATATAATATATAGCGCCAAATATATCCGGAAATTATTAAAATCTTTAGAAAACTCATTCGAATCTCCTGAAATATATAGACAAAAATTGTCATTTTGGGGGTGTCATTCAATAAGGAAAATGCCAATCCTACGCGGGAAAAAAACAACATGTCATTATCCCGTAATTTTGGAATCTGGTGAAATAAGCGTCTCGCGCCTAGGTTGAAACATTTGTTAATTCTTGCTATTGAGCGTGATTTATGTAGGAAATAGAATTTTTATGATATACTGTATGACTTCGCTACACGCAAGGCTTGTAAAGTTCGTGGGATAACTCTATTCGCAGAAATAAAAGAGTGATCTTTCCTTTACTTCTTCTTCTCGTCCAAACTCTTGAGCGAAGAAGAGAATTATATAAATAGATAAGGGATACTTGGCTTAGAGGAATGCTTCGGTAAACAGAAACAGTTCCAAAACAGTGCACAGCTGACAAACACACACACACACACACACACACACACACACACACACACACACACACAAGCAGTGGCGTAGTTAGGGATTTGAGGGGCTGGGGAGCTTGACCTCTTTAGGTCATTTTGACATTCGATATCATGACATGAGATAATGGCGTAATATTTAATATTTAATATAAAAACAAATTTTGGACACTCATTTGGGGGACCCATTAAGTGGGGGCCCAGAAAGTAAAATTGGACCCTACCCTAGCTACGTCTCTGCACACAAAGACTCTCCACACTTAATTGTACAAGTCTCGAAATGACTTTGGTTAATCTATACACTTTTAGGTAAAAAAAAAAAGTTTTTCTGTGAAAAGGAATTAGGGTGCCGTTTAGGGCTGAGGGCGGGGAGAGAATCCTCGTGTATATCATCCGCAGAGCATTACACTCGACTGACGAGCCAACCTAATCAACACTTTGATCTTTACTTATATCATTGGCTTGGAAGGTCACACACGTCATCATATCTATTATTAACGCCGTGACCCGACTTCTTACGTCACGTGACATTTCAAGCACCTCCTTCTTTATGACAGCCAGTGCTGAAGGGACGCCGGGAAAGGAAAGAGAACTCTGACCACCTCACAGTTTATTTCTCCCCTTGGTGTGAGCCACCAGATGCCATTGACATCAGGTGAGTGAGTTCTTGAATGCACGCATGCGTGTTTGTGTGCGAAACTGTTTTTTCCCCTAACCACGTGACCCGACCCCTCGAGACGTCAGTCCAGTGTTTATTGTGAATCACTGACAATTTGTTTATTGGCCAAGACGCACTCCGGTCTCCGAATACAGTCGCATCCATCTCGGCTGCTGTATTTCCTTTTCTTCCCAACTCTTATAGAACCCAATGCCTCACAATGACTACAAAACCCTCTCAACTTGCCTCCTTGATGTAGCCAAACAAAATATTGCCCCCCTCCTACTGTTTACATCTTCTCCGACACTGCTCAAAGTAAAGTGGGGATTGTATTTGTCTCAGGCATCACATTACTCCATGCCTGTAACCCGGGGAACAAAAAAAAAAAATAGTTCGCTTTTCGGCATCCAAGTTTTTAGTTTTGATCTTAAAGAAGGTTTCAATGAATAGAAATAGTTCGTTTCCTCTCCTCTGCCAAACGATCATTGTTCATATAAGCTCGTCATTCAGGGGCGAAACTGTCAATATGAACCAGTGGGGTCAGGATGACCCACTAAGTGTATAGACTAAATATATTTAAGCTCATTCCCTTATCTGATCAAAATCAAATCCCGTAGCAGGAAGGTTTTTTTTTTTATAACTCTTTATCTCCGTATTAATTTTCCATGTTCTGACAAAATTGTTCATTTTTCACATTTGTACATTCTACCCTGTTATGATTAAAGTTCAATAACATTTTTGTTTGTAATCAGAAAATGTGACTTGTGGTATAGAATTATAGGAGAATGCGTGATCTTTTTATCTAACAAATACACGTTTTTACAACAAAAACTAATCTAATTTAATGGGGTCAAATCAAGGACGGTATCGTACATTAGCAGAGAAAGAGGTCTACGTGGTGTCAATGAAAAGATGCTTAGCATTGATGTATGCCTCTGTGTGTGTGTATGTATGAATTATGAATGTATGTATATAAGGGTATCTAAGTATGTATACATTTTCTATCTATCTATATCTATCTATCTATCTATCTATCTATCTATCTATCTATCTATCTATCTATCTATCTATCTATCTATCTATCTATTTTTATTGATTAATATCAATCTATCACCATATTTCTACAAATCGATTTTGTTCGGACGTCATAGTACTAAAGCTTTTTCAATGCTGCCGTGGCAGCTTTACTTTAGCGCACATTAAAGCCACTCCTCATTAATTAATTATCATGAGTAAACAGACACAGGTAAACAAAACAACAAACAAACACATAAACAAACAAACTCAAGTAAACATCACAAAGACGGTCAGCTTTAACCTCGGCATTTTTTAAAGCCACACTAATTAAGACTGCGCGCTAGGATGTGAGTTTGTGCTTCTGCGCTCCAGTTGACTAAGAGATTAATTCAAGCTATTAGCAGCATTTTAATATCCACCACCGACTTTGCTTGCGTTGGGCCCTCCCCAGTCCCCTCAAACCCAACTTTTTTTTTTCTTCTTATTTCTTGTGTTCCAAACTATTTCCAGACATTTTGTTTTTTCAATAGTTGTTTAATCTTCAGGTTTGAAACTCTTGCAATTTTATGTTGACATTGTCAGTTTTCTGAGACAGAGAAAATAAAAAAGAAGAAAAAAAAAAGGTGTCTTTGGTCACAAATTTGATGAGGTGGGAGGGGGGGGGGATAACAAATCTATGAGATGAGAAGGGAGATAGGAAATGGAGGAAAGTAATGGGGGTGGGGGGGGGTGAAGAAAAAGGTGGTGGGGGGATTGAAGAAGAAAACAGGGGGGGGGGTGGAGATCGAGATTCTGAGTGGCTGTACGAGTGAAAATAAAAAGATACTCTATTGACTTTCATCATCGCAGTAAGCCAATCGGAACAAAACAAACAAGGAGAACTAGACCAAAGATTGTGTTAGTGTGTCTGTCTAAGGGATTGTCTGTCTGTCACTGACTGAAGAATATTATTCTTGGGATAAAAAGAAATTCCTAAAAAGTATGATAGCCCTGTCGCTGCCCTCCTCCGACACACGACCTGGAGCCTTGAAACCTCCCCTTCTCTATGTGTATATCAATGTCTTGATTCGTAGTGTGTGTATGTAGCAGAGTGTGTGTGAAGGTTTCACATTAAGTAGGGAGAAAAATAATATTATGAGAGAAATAGGGAGAGAGAGAGGAAGAAAGAAAAAGAGAATTGGAAGAGAAAGAAAAAAGAAATATACAGATAGAATGAGAGAGAGAACGAGAAAGAGAGAAAGAGAAAGAAAGAAACAGAAGGAAAAATAAAAGACAGAGAGAAAAAGAAAGAACGAGAGAAAGAAAGAGGTCGAAAAATAGAGAGAGAAAGAGAGAGATATAGAGAGAAACAAAAAGAGGAAGATAGAAAGAATCAAAGAAAGAATTAAAGAAAGAGAGGGAAAAGAACGAGAAATAAAGAAAATAAAAAGAGGAAAAAAAGAAGTAGAAAAAGAGAGAAAAAGAGAAACACGAACTCAATTCATAAAATTCTCCTTCAGTAAGAAAAAACCCCAACAAAATGACAGTCAAGTACACTGACACTATTTCAAGGAAGCGAAAACTAACAAACAAAAACAACAAACAAACAAAAATCAAAGACGCAAAATAAATTCCGGAACAAAATAGTTTAGAACTGAAGTATGAAAAACAAAAAAGAGAGAGAATTAAAAAGGAAAAAAAAAAAGAAAAATATGAAAGAAAGAGAGATAGAGAGAGAGAGAGAGAGAGGGAGAGAGAGAGAGAGAGAGAGCTAATATTAAAATAAAACTTGACAAGTATTTTTAAAAAATGGCTACAGTTATAAATAACGAAACAATCGAAACGTGACGAAACAAAATTTCTTTTCAGTTTTACTAGAGAGAGGAAGGCCAAGTCTTTGAAGCTTGCCTGTTGTGTCGACAGCTCGAGTCACTTGGCTCAAGGTACCAGAGTATCTCTAAAGAAATCTAGGAAACCACTGCGCCGTTCGTCAAAGATAAAGATCATGGATGGCTTGGACTCTCCACGCTGACGAGATATAGACTAAAACCTATTAGCTCTGCCAACATGCTTAAAATATAATCTTTTATAAGGATAATGTTACATCAAAGTTGGCACATCTTTGAAATTAAAAGTCTCCTAATTAAAAAAAAGAAGAACCTCTGTCCGTTCATGGCGTATCATACTTTTCTTCTTGACCAACTGTTTGACCACTAGCATATCCAGAACTTTTGAGTAGAAAAAAAAGGGGGGGGGGGCAATTTTCTTTTCTAAAACCCCAGTAAACATTAACCCAATGTAGGTCTATAAACACACTCCTAAAAACACGCATTAATCTATCTATCTATCTATCGTGCATAAATATATATATATATCCATATAGACACACAAACTCATTGAACAAAAAAAAACTAATGTTAATTTCGCATTTAATGTTAAAGAGAAACTGTGATATGAGCGTATGTTTTGTGTGCTCTCGTACACAATTTTGGCTCTAATTATGCATTGTTATGTAAAATTGTAAAACAAATTTCCTCAAGGATAATAAAGATAATTATGATTATTATTATTAAGACAAAAAGGAATCTATTTTTTAATATAAAGGGGGTGTTTTTCATCCTTTGACCATAAAAAAAAATGTTTTTACTATTTGACAGCTCTAATACCTTAAACGGCACTTCAAATGGAGTGTTAGCGCTCACCAAATCAAAGTCTCAAAATTCAAACTGCCCACCACATCAAAGTCTCAATATGCTATTTCATTGCATCAACAAAAGCAAATCCGAGCCATTCTTTGCTTTATTAAACAAGATGATTTGATCCAGACACTAGCAGACGTCCATCTTGCCCTACCATGAAGTGAGCAGCGTGACCCTCAGAACAGAACGAAGCCGTCAAAAAGCGATCATCCTTAAACTCTGACTCAGTAGCCAGGAGTTATCCCCCATACAGGCCTCCTATTAAAGGGGAATTCTACTTCTAGAAAAAATCCCATCTTAAGCTCACAGTGTTGCCCCGCCTAAGCGCCGGGGGCGAAGCGCTCGTGTCTGCTGTAATTTCAGGGGCAATCGCTCTATTACACCTAGGCAAGGAAAACAAAACAGTCCAGATATTATTTCAGGAATTGGACAAAATGCATGTCATTAGATGAAGTCGACCAATAGATCGAACAGGGAAGTAATTCTAACTAGATCGTTTGGTGTTGTTTGCATTTTCTGTTGGATTTACTGCCCCTGTTGTTGTTTCCCTCTTATCTTTATCCATTCGATAAAAAAAATATGCAGTTATTTCCCCTTTATTATTGTGGCATTTTTAAAAAGTAATCAGAACCATTATTTATATAGATTCATATAAAGAAAATGTCAGTGGAAAACTCGAGATCGAATCCTGGTGTAGAGTATTAATTTTTATTTTTATTTGATTGTACCTGATTGGTGTTTGACGAGTAACTAAGAGACAGCCAGGAAATCTTCTTCCAGATACCTACATCCACAATATGTCCACAAAAGAAATAGGACCAGATAGCTCTGAGCATGGCGTGACAGTACGGTAGGTCGGCTAGACAAAGCAGGAATAATATTAAGAAATTGTGTATGATAACCTATAGTCTCTTGGTTATGACAGAAACATCGAATTAAGTGTCTGATAAAATGTATAGTTATATATAAATACTAGCCGGATATTAGCCATATATGTCATATGTGTATTCACTGGCAATGAGGAGACCAGATGTCAGAAAACAGCTTTCAAAAAGAAACAGCCGGAGAACTCATACAAGGGCAGAGGGACACTCATAAGAGCCCATAAGGAAAGCTTACGCCGAAGGCAGGCGCAAGCAGCGAATAGAGAATTTAAATCAACCTTCGGTAGGCAGAAACTTTGTTTACTTTGGGTGTGACAAAATATGTAGGCTACAGCTAGGTCTTCCCTAATTTTAGAACTCGAAGAAATGTTGTTTTTAGATCCAAGTTACGGTTCAACCTCAAAGAATAACGTCTTCCTCAGCTTTTTTTTTCCTCTTTAAAAATACTGTCCAGTTTGATGGAAATTTGTAGACCAAATTTATTTTAGAATTATTTTAATTCCTTTCCGTTATGTAACTAAATTTGTAACAATGAAAGGCTAACTCTTTCATTTTAGTTTCATATCTTATCAATGATGTAATCCTCGTCTGTTTATATGGCAGATGGTTAACGACGAACTTTTGCTTTCCCAACCATTGACAGGTGACTCAGGTACCTATTACTGTTGGACTGACGCAGGAGCGTTCTAAAAATCCCAAAGCTCAAAACCCCAACGTTCATAGGGATTAAAACTCGTGACCCCTCGGTACGTAAGCAAGGCGCATACCAATGAAACGAATACTATTTTATACTACAGTGCGATTTCTATTTATGTCTATTTATTTGTGGATCCCTCTTTCATCGGCTATTTACAATGCATATCAGGGGCGTAGCTAGGGTGGGGGGAAGGGAGAGGGAGAATTTGAAAATCTCCCGGGCCCCCAAATGAGTGTTTTTTACATTAAGTATTAAATATTGCGTAAAATGCAGCGGCCCCCAAAGAGGTCAAGACCCCGGGCCCAAGATTATTGATATGAGACGGCAACACCACTGATTCATATGCGAAGCTATGACTATTAACTAAAGAAATGGACCTTTGGTGTGCTCATCACTGCGTTAGTCTTGTCTACTCACTACGTAAACACACATGCCCTCACACACAAACACACACACGCGCGCGCGCAACGCTTGGAGACAGTTTAGCCTCGGAGATCCGTCCAGATAGAGAGTCAGTTTTCTGTCGCGCGGAGGGTCTGACTGGATCGCTGGACTATCTGATTATGTCCCCTTTATGTCAATGTTTGAATCTGGGACTTAAGTCGGCCCAAGTCTCTCTTTCACCCACACACGCACACTCTTGCTCTTTCAGAGAAACAAACACAACCATGATAGATGACGTCACGTGGTCTGAGCATAAACACGCGCTGCCTAGAGTCTAAACAAGTGATCTAAGTTGTTGTTTTTTTTGTCCTTTTAGATGTCTTCGTGGAGAAAAGCCGTATTGTATTTGTAATGTATGTCTGTCCGTCAGTTTGTCACGTTTAGAAACGCCCTATGGAAAATCCGGTTTCATACCTTCGCCTGCATCTTACTGAAGATAGATCTAACGGCTCATATCTTCGTTTGCAAAGGAGTTACATCAATTCAAACTAATTTTGACAGCTACTGTAAATGAATATTTAATCCTGTAAAATTTTGAAAAGTCACAAAGATATAAATTTATTTATTATTTTATTGGACTTTTTGTTTCTCTTTTTTTCTCTCCATTTTTAAACCAAATTATTGAAAAAATAAAAAAATGCTTGACACATTTATCAATATTTTAACAAGTTTTAGCCTCCTTCAGTCGTAAAACGGCTATAGTTCAACTTCTATGACTATCGCTTATGGCATTATCCGTGGTCAGAACGCTGTCGCCACACAGAAATCTGTCACGTGGTGTACGCGTCAAGGTCCCAAGAGAAGTGCAAACATCTATTTATACATTGGCTGCTCATTAATTCCAGTGTCTACACAGAAGAATAAATATGTAAATGGAGATAATTAGAAAAGAAAATTATATTTTGTTTCCGCTACGAGAACGTTCGGTTTGAAAAACAAAAGCAGTTCAGGGTAGATGCGATCTTACATCGTGGCTCAAGATCAGTTCATTGAGTTTCAAGCTTTATGTCAAGTCTACCTTTTTGAATTTACAATGGATTTTTTATTATGATATTTCGTATTGCTTAATATTAAGTGCGTATTCAACCTTTTCATGCTTTCTACATGAAGGATTAAATTATTATATTTCGTAAACAATAATCTGTTTTTTTTTTCCATAGCAAGGAAATCTGGCATACAATGGGATATTGAGTCATAAGATATTGATATTCACGCCTTGCTATATATCCTGTACAAGTCACCTGTTTCTGTGGTCCACAGTTCACGAGTGTGTTATGTGGCCAGCACAATGACTAACCGTCTTTTCCTCAACTAAAGCCAGTAACTCATTAGAGTTTTTACAACACCTCAATTCAAGTCATAACTTCATGGAACCAGGAACCAGAAATCTACACCAACGCTGATCTCCAAAACGGCTCTAACGATTTTCCTAGTAATTTTACAGTTAATGCATATGGCTGAGAAAAAAACTAAATAGTTGGCCACATGGGGATAACTCTAGTTTGACCGTTATCATTTTACAAGTAAAAAATGAAATAAATTTAAATTTCAACCTGACCCAAGAATGGGAAGTGGGAGAAATAACGTGTACATAACGTATAAAGGGGAATAACTCCAAAATCTCTCAAAAGGCAGCGTTTATTTCATTTTTTTTTCGATGCCAAAAAAAATAATTAATCACCAATAATTTATTAACTAATCAGTTAGTGTTTTTATTGATTCATATTTTGCTAGATGTACAAATAATTGTATACATTTTCAACTTTATCTGAGTAAGGGTGCGGGAGAAATGAAGCATACAAAGAGTGTATCATACAGACAGAGTTGATATAAGCTTTGTAAAAAGCAACTTGCGCTCGCTATCCGGTAACTCTGAATGTCTGGCCCTCAGACTAGTGACGCCTCTGATAAAACACGGTAATTAGATATTCCGTAATTGGTACACCTAACTTCATTATTGTCATAATTGAACGTCAATTACGTACGCCCACGATAGCAAGGAGAGGACTCTGTGAATCTCACAGGCCAAGGCTTTGATCGGGAAAATGTTAAATAAAAATAAAATGGTGGGGCTTGTAGGGGAGGAGTTTACAATGTCTCCAGGTAAAATTGAAATTATGGCATTAAGATGGCACGAGTCCGATAGCCTCCGTAAGCCTTTGAACGCGATGCTGCGATGTTCTGGAATTCCATTAAAACTCTCTTGGCTACCGTCTAATGCCCCTGATATGCTCGCTGGTATAAACGTTGAAAGGGGAAATAACTGAATCTGATACAGCCGAGTAAAAATAGAAATAAAGGGAGAGAGTTCAAAAAAAAAAAAAAAAAAAGCTCAAAGACGAACCTGCTTTTACTTTCAATGTAGTGTTGTGACGTCAGCAAGTCAGGCTGTCAAGGGAGGTAATGGATTTCTTTGAAAATTTATGCTCGCTCTTATCTCCCTAGTGAAAAAAAAAATCCAACCCGTGTCGAGATTGAGTACAACATAGAAAAAAAAGACTTTCAACATTTTGTTGAATGAATAAACAGCACTTCTTGAACGTGACGAGGTCTTTGCTCATTCAATGCTGACTTCGTACTACTTCCATAGTGCTGGCTTCATTTGTCTCTCTTTGTCTTATTACTGTATTTATAATACATAATTGCTAGTTTTTTTTTTGAGCTTTTTTTTTAATACCGCAGTGTTTTTACAGTTGATTATTGTGTTTGATACCAACAAGGGAAATCAATTCTACAGTATTCACAGATGCTGTTAAATGTGTAGCGATTCATCCCCTTAGATAATTGAACACGTTATTTCTCCCACACCCGTTCTCGGATCAGGTTGAAACTGTCAACTATTAGTGATTGTCCCTAGCAAAACATATAAATAGAAATGAATTTAAAAAAAAAATAAAATTGAACAAATAAGTCAATTAATTATTTATAATTAATTATTATGTTTGGTTTTGAATAAAGGAAATAACTTCTACATTATCGAGAAATATAGTGTACGTGTGGGGTTCTTTCCCTTAGATAAACTTTGTGTTTGTTGTTGTCACTCGTTTTTTTTTATCTTTATTATTGGGATGACGTCACCAGTACCCTGTCTTCTGGGTGTACTCCTTAGAGTATGTGTACGCGAGAGTGAAGAAAGAGTAAACGAGAAGGGTTAATGTGTTCTTTTAAATTCGAAAAACAAATGTGGCGAACATAATTCATTTCATATGCCTCTAGATGATGTAATCTACAATGCTAACCCCCCCCCCCCCCAAAAAAAAAAAACACAAAAAAACACAAACCCCCCCATAAAACCCCCACAATTAAACCACACAAAATCCACAAAAAGCCCACAAAAAAACACAAAACCCCTCATAAAACCCCCACAATTAAACCCTAAAAAAACACAAAAAACCCACACAAAAAAACACAACCCCCCCCCATAAAACCCCACAATTAAACCCTATTAAAAAAACACAAAAAAGCCCACAAAGCCCCCCCCCTCCCACAAAAACCTCTACAAAAAAAAACGCAGATTCAAAGATTATATTGGTTCAAATGGGGCAGCTCTAAAATGTGTTTTCTGTATTATTGGGGGTAACAAGCCTTCATAAACAAGCTATAGTAAACAACAACATTACTCAGAGATTTATACCCACACAAGTGGCTGACTCATAGGCAAAACGGACATACACACAGACAGAATAATGCCGCTGTAATCTTGTAATTATTTAGGCTAGAACTTCGTAATATCCTGATCATGCCTGATCATTGCTATTGACATTGATATCTCTTGTTAGAGAGCTATGCTACACTTTAATGGCCTGAGAGATGTTTTTACGTAGTATAATGAGTCTCTGGGGGGTAAGGGGCGATTACTTATTGTAAATTATCAATATTATCACAACTCTTGGTGTTTTTAGGTTGTGTCCACTTTAATTGTAGTTGAATGTTGATATCCTTTAAATACATCTTTTTATTTCTTTTATCTTTTTTTTTTTAATGATAATTGTTTTTAATTGCCTTCTCTTGCTTTCTTTTATTGTCTACACCTCTCTCTCTCTCTTCCCTTCTTGCTCTCTCTCTCTCCTTTTCTTTTTGTCTCTCTCTCACACACAATCACACACTCCCTTTATCTTGCCCTCACATTTTTCTGTTTTTCTTATATTGCTGTCTCTTGCTGGATTATCTTGTCTTTCACGTTGTATTTCGTTTATTAATTAGCATTTATTGCCTTTTGTTGTA